>NC_084996.1:12448024-12453024 GCF_963854185.1 Sardina pilchardus | reverse complement strand
GGGCCCCTTACTCTTACTCTTCCTCGTCCAGATATTACAGTATTTGTCTGTTTCTGTTTCTGCTTCCAAAAACATCACCTCCTCTTTTTACTGTGTAAGTGTCAATGTAATAGAGAGAAATAACCCCTGCCACTGAGTCTAAGATAGACTGGAATCAGCTGTGGTTGGCCCAATTTACCCAACATAAATCATCTGTGTGTCAATTATTCGATTGTTTGTTTATTATCAGCTGAGATATATTGCTTTTGAATTGATAACATTGCAGAAGCAGAGGTTTTTATACTGTATCTAAGGTTTGGAATATTGTTTTAACTATTGTGGGATGTTGTGTGTTAACATTCGAAAATAATACAAAAACGATCCATTATTTTGTTGGGAAGTATAGTTTGTCTGTTAAGAAAATGTAAGCATTGTGAAAATGTATTCACTGACTGCATACTGTGTGAAAACAACATGAAATTTGTGAATGGTATGGCCACGAAACACCGATGCTGTGCTAACTGTGTTTAGAGTTTTGAAAATGTGTCAACTGAATGGACAAACGCTTGTTAGCGATTGAAAAAAACTGTAATAATCTTGTGGTCTGGTGTTTCCATTGTGAAATAAAATGTGGTCATTGAATTTAGATGGTGATGGCTCGAGCTTGTTGTTTTGCAAGCGTTTTTTTTTTACATTTTCTAAATTTAGATTTTGAAAAATGTGTGGATATTGTAATGTTGGGTTCAGTTATGAAATAAATGTGCAATCTTTTGAAATGAGGCATAGTTAAGAGATGAGATGGAGAGCAGAACATTGTTATCTGTGCTATTACCCATCCTCTCTCTCACACACACACACACACACACACACACTCACTCACACACTCCGGCCTCTCGTTCTCCGGAGCGGCCTACGCCAGTGAAGTCAGAGTTCTCCTCCTGCTGTTCTCCGTCTCCCACCTCTCCCCTCATCTCCTCTGTGTCATTATCAGTCGTTATTCTGAGCGCTCGCTCGCCTTCCTCTCTTTTAAGCCGCCGCGCGCTATTTGTCCTGTGAAACGTGTCTTCTCGAGGCCGTCTCGTCTCGTTCCCCTCCTCCCTCCTCTGTGTGACAATGGGGGCTGCCGCTCAGGAACACTGTCATTAGCGGGAGCCAAATAGAGAAAGGACTTTTGTGCTTAACAGCGGTGGAGGATTCGAGTCTTTCCTCAGTGGAGTAAAAAGCTGGAGGTTATTTTCTGGTCTATTATTTTCTTTGCCTCTTTTGTTCCATTTTTTTCCCCTTACTGTCAAAAGAAAAATACTGCACTTGTCTTTGACCCTGCTCCACCTTCATACTGTACATAATATACATACATATACACAAATATATTCCAAATGCATAACCTTTTTTTATGGATCACAGAAGGTTGGAACTAGGTTGTCTTGTCCTGTGAGCGCCCTCTGCTGGGACACTCCTGGGCAGGAAGGCACTACAGCTGCTCTTTTAGTGGGGACAGAGGGAGAGAGAGAAAAGAGAGAGAGAGAGAGAGAGAGAAAGAGAGCGAGCTGAGCAGATTTGCCTCTCAGACATCAAGGCAGAAAGAGGCCTCTGTTGTACACGTGGGTTTGAGCAGCTCTCACCAGTGAAACATGAAACTCTGTTGAGGCTACACTGGCCAGGTCCGCCAGCAGAGGTCACTCCACTCCCAGGGAATTTCAGATGAACATGAATGAACACTAAATCAATTGTGACAAAATAACTCTGGGTGGGTCGTGGGTTTCAGTCTTTTCAGTTTCCTGTGAAAAGTGGTATAATGAGTCGTATGCTGATCTGTAAAACCAGCCGTTTCTAGTTTAACTGATACCATATACAATATCTTGCATCTTGGCAGTTTAGTAGTCGGCAAACCAGTGAAGAGTTAGGCGTATTTTCAGGCTTTGTTCTAAAGGTAACATTTTGTTTATGCTGTTTAAATCTGCTTGCATACAGTGAGTATATCAACATACATGAAACAGCAGCAAGATAACTATGATTTAGCTGGATGTGTGCAGAATTCTTCTGTCATCTCTTATCACATGTCTTTAGTCTACAAAAGGAACAGGCAGCTGAAGACACAGGCAACTACTCTAAACATGCCGAGGTTGTTGCTGGCTGAGGACATTGTGTGTGTTCTCCACCCAATACTCTCGCTGCAGCCAAGACGGACTTCAGATCCAGAGGAGGACACATTTCTGGGCTGGTGAGAGCTGTACGCTTTCCTTCTGTAGGGCTGACACTGACATTACAGGTTGTATAGTGTGTGTGTGTGTGTGTGTGTGTGTGTGTGTGTGTGTGTGTGTGTGTGTGTGTGTATGTGTGTGTGTGTGTGTGTGTGTGTGTGTGTGTGTGTGTGTGTGTGTGTGTGTGTGTGAATGTGTGTGTGTGTGTGTGTGTGTGTGTGAGTGTATGTATTGAGGAGCAGAGACAGACAAGGCCAACTGGGTTCAAGGTCAAACAATACCCTCTAGAATGACACAAAACCAATCACCTTCACTCCACCATGTCAATGTTAAGATCTTTTATACAGTTTTCCGCGACAGACACGCAGTGTGCATCACATAAGCATGATTGATACATCCAACGACACAAACAAGAGAAAAAAAAATCACATGAAACAATCCGCACATAAACCAAACAGAAAAAAGACCTCTCTCTCCACACACCCAGTCAGGGTTACCGTTGAATGGAGCGAGACAATAGAAAAAGAAGGTACCGTGTAGCAGTGAAACACAACAATCTCCTTCAAACACACACACACACACACACACACATCTGATGGTCTCTTCACGTCCCCACTTCTGATTGTCCTCCACTTTGTTAGGTCAAACTGCCCTCTTGTGGCCATAGTTTGTATTGCACAGAGACGGCTTGAGGTCCACAAGCTTGAGTGTGCAACCAGGGGATAGAGAAGTAGCATAAAGGCCATAATGTGAGGGCTGACAGAGAGGGGGAATATACGGACATGAAGGGGCAAAATAAAGAAAGAAAGAGACAGAGAGGGAGAGAGAAAGAGAGCGATAAAGAGGGAGAGAGAGGTTGAAGGGGTGGAGTTCATCTGAGGGTAATGATAAGAGGGTATGGCCTCCATCTATGCCCAGTTCACAACGTTCTTATGCATGACCAACCCCCCTCTGATCTCCCCCTGACCAGCTTACACTTACACACACACACACACACACATACACACACACACACACACACACACACACTCACTCAAAGACACAAGTACACACACACTAGCGCACAAAAAACAAATGCACACACACACACACACACACACACACACACACACACACACACACAGTCCGCATCATCCACTCAGCTTTTACATAATCTGGATTATGGATCTTGGAGGGGCTATTCCCTCGCCGCACTCAGTCACTCGCTACACATTTCTGATGTGGAGGTCTTTCTGAGCAGCAGGCATTAACCCCTCTCTCTCACACGCCATCCCTGTCCCCGCATGGCCCGCTCCTCGTCTGCAACCCCCGCACCCCTCCCACTCAACGCACCCCACCCACCCCACCCGCCCCACCCTCCCCCCACTACCACCATCCTCTTCACAGTAAGACATTCTCCATGGGAGTCCCCCCCCCCCCGGTCACAGTGAAAAGACAGGAGTCCGGTGGGGTGGCAGCCATGATGCTGGCACGACCACTCCGCCTTCCTCTCCTGGCTGCTGGGTGCTTCTCCCAGCGGGATCCTAGCACAGGTCGGAGACGTAGTCAAAGTCCCTGAAGCAGTCCTGGTCCTTGGCCGAGAGCTTGCGGCGCTCGCGGGGAGGGGTCAGGGCGGGCGCCTCGGTGGTGAACTCGGCGTCGAAGTTGCTGACGTCCTCCGGGTCGCCGATGGCCGGGACGAACGGCGGCGGAAGACGGCGCTTAAGCAGAGACTCCCAGTCCATGTTCTACAGAAGAGAGAGAGAGAGACAGAGAGAGAGAGAGAGAGAGAGAGAGAGAGGGAGAGAGAGAGAGTATGCAAAGCAATCAGGCAAATCAGTAATGTGAAGGTAGATGAACATGGTGAAGGTGTGGCAAAAACATGAGAGATACTCCATAGATAGAGAGGAAAACCCAGTCAGAGCAAAGACCGATCGAGAGGAACTTCCAAGAATATAGAGAGAGCAGGAGAGGGCCAACTAGACCTACTGTAGTCAAGGCAAGAGAAGGCAAGAGAAGGCAAGAGAAGGCAAGAGAAGGCCAGAGAAATTTTCTCACCCTAAAGAAAGGCTGCTTCTTAACGTCCTCTGCGTCTTTTTCACCCGAGCCCAACCGTCTCTCAGGGTTCCGCCTCAACAGCTAACGACATAAACATACACACACACACACACACACACACACACACACACACACACACATTAACAAAGACTAAATGATTAAAACAAGCATCATGCCAGCTCACTGATGCTGAAGGCAGAGGGCAGAAAGTGGCCTCTTACCCTTCTCATGATACCAATGGCCTCGGTGGAGAGGAATCGTGGGTAACGGACCTCATCATTCACAATGCTGTCAAACACCTCCTCCTCGTCATCACCAGGGAAGGGCGACTAAACCCCACAAACACAGACATAACAATCATCAATCATGGCGGTCAATGAAGAAAACAATGAGCTAACAAGTGCAGCTAATTTTGCTACAATGCAAATTTGCCACCATGTCACCAGACTGACTATTTTATAATATGTGCTCAAAACACGTCTCCAGGAAACAAGTCAGATTCAGGATTGAAATGACATCTCATTTCAGTTGCATTCATTATTTTACTCTTCCTTTTTTGGTTATGGTTTGTCTTTCCCCCTCCTTTCTCCTGTATTCCCCCCTTCCTCTCCTCTACTCCACCTCTCCAACACTCTCTCTGTGCCATCTCTCTCACCTCCCCGACCAGCATCTCGTAGATGAGCACGCCCAGCCCCCACCAGTCCACGGCCCTGGTGTACGACGTGTCTGTCAGGACCTCTGGGGCCAAGAACTCAGGAGTCCCACAGAATGTGCTGGTCCTGT
>NC_084996.1:12388024-12440524 GCF_963854185.1 Sardina pilchardus | reverse complement strand
AAAAGGTTGAGAGGCAGTCGAGATAGAGGAGAGAATGGGTATAAAACGGCCGGCCATATTAAACAGATCTGCGATGGACAGAGGAGAGTGGAAGGACAAATTAACTTTGACATTTACATTGAGACTTTAATATGACATTTACTTTCGCTAGACGTCTTCACTCAATGGCACTGATAAATACAGTAACTGTGCGTGTGTATCGTCGCATACAGTACGTCCTACACGGGAGAGGGCCACTTGACCTTGATATGACTAGCATTGTGCTGTCTCTACTGAGCCTGTTGAATGTCAGACTCACTACAGCAGCTGACTAAACTGGAGATTGTGCTAATGTGGAGGACACAGAGGAGGATTTAGAGTCTAAATGCACACAGAGCCAAGGGGTCACTTCAGGGTCATTCATTCATTCATTCATTCATTCATAGATGGTTATTGCCAAGTGAAGAGGCAAAGGCGAGGGTAAAACTGAGACACGTGGCTGGAACAGAGACGCACAGACAGAGAAAACAATAGGGAAACAGCTCAATTGATAAACAGACCCCAAAATAGAAACAAACCAAAGAAAGGCACAAGAGGGAGAAAGAACAGCTGGGAGAGACAGAGTGTTCCTGACGAGAGAGACTGGTGTACTGTGCGCAGTACCTGTGAGCGGCGAGGGCCTGCTGAGGGTGCTGTACTGGTTGTGGACGTAGGGGGCCACCTGGTGCGAGCTGAAGGCCGAGGACGAGGCCAGGGCCAGCTCCTCCTTGATCAGGCAGGCCTTGGGGTGGTCCTCCGGCAGCTCCACCAGACGCTGCTCCAGGGCCTCCCGCAGCAGGTCCAGACGCTGGGACGACTCGCTCAGACGAGACTGGGCCTAGCAGTGCCGAGGAGAGATGAAGAGAGAGAGAGAGAGAGAGAGAGGGGGGGGGGGGGGGGGGGGGTGAGACTCATACACGTACAACATTACCACTGTACACCATTGTTCATACCACTAAAACCATTTTGGAGAGAGTGAGAAAGAAAGAGAAATAAAGATGTGAGAACATGAGAGAGGGAGAGAAAGACAGGCAGATAGAGAGAAAGAGGGAGGGAGAGCTAAAGTGAGAGAGTAAAGAGAAAGAGAGAGAAAGTGAAAGAAAGCAACAGTTGTGTTTATTATTGCTATTCTGTTATTATTACTGCTATGAATCTTGGTGAAGGGTTTAGCGTCTCCAATTTGAGCGCACACCGTGCCCAGTGTTTATGCCTTGCAGATATCGGCAGAGCCAAACAGAAAGCACGACGCAGAAACCCAGAACTGAGATGAACACAGAGATAGAGGCAGAGGCACTGGGGAAGGAAAGGATATGTATTTTAGTGTTTGTATGAGGCTTAGTGCTTGTGTGTGTGTGTGTGTGTGTGTGTGTTTGTGTGGTGTGAGAGAGAGTACATATACAGACAGTGAGTTGATTCTCTTGCTGACTCAGTGCATTTGCATGTGACTATTCAAATACAGCTCCCTTCAGAACATTCACATTTGTATGGCGTACGTGTGTGTGTGTGTGTGTGTGTGTGTGTGTGTGTGTGTGTGTGTGTGTGTACTACTTTAAAGGACTAGCAGCACACGTATGGCATGTGTGTGTGTGTGTGTGTGTGTGTACTACTTTAGAAGACTGAACACAGAGTTCAGAACACCAGCGTCTGCACAGACACAGGAGGTGTGTGTGTGTGTGTGTTACGTTTAAGCAGACTGCACAGTGCTCTCATGTGGGTGTTGTGCAGCATGTGCTTGCCGCGGTTAACATACTGGAAATGACTGTGTCATGGTGTACGCCTGAGTGTGTCATGAGTCCTCACCAGTGCTTGACCACACACACAATAGCGATGGTTACAATGATGTGTTCTAGCACCTCTCAACCTTCCAGAGCCTTTACTGTAGGTGCAGACAACATGGAGGGAGATGCTACTGTATACTCTTTATGGCATCAAATGTTCATAGACCGCTTCAATCTGTTCCTAGGTTTATGGTTTAACGATGGTTTCCAGTTCAACTGTTCAAAATCAAAGCAGATAAGTTGTCATGTAAATGTAGCAGACTTTAGCGTAGTGCTCTAAAAAATGTTAACCTTAAAATCGTTTTTTAAATTTTTTATTTTTGTTTATCCCCAAGTTACCATTAGCTCAATGTTGCTGTCTGTAGTGCCGGAAATGCCATAGGAATGCAAATTTG
This sequence comes from Sardina pilchardus, assembly GCF_963854185.1. Classification (NCBI taxonomy): domain Eukaryota; kingdom Metazoa; phylum Chordata; class Actinopteri; order Clupeiformes; family Clupeidae; genus Sardina; species Sardina pilchardus. The sequence goes on along the minus strand of NC_084996.1, from coordinate 12,438,333 downwards.
TTTATGTAGTTGAAAGGGCCTATAGAGAGATTAGAATGTAGTGACCCGTGCACAGTAGAAACAGACAGAAATTGTAAATGTCACAGACAAGTGTCCAAGACCATGTTCGGACTATATGTGAGAATGAGCCTGAATGGTAATGGCTGAAAAGACTATGTTGAATAAAAGAAGTAAAGTAATGTTACAGTAAGTATTTTTCCTGTGTATGTGTGTGTGTGTGTGTGTGTGTGTGTGTGTGTGTGTGTGTGATCTGGCCCCTAGTGGAATGTAAGGATGTCAGATAAGGTAACAGGGATGATAATGACCGGTGGGGGATCGTGGCTCAGAAGACACTCAGCACTGCCTGCTAACCTTCTCTCACTCCTCTAACCGCTCTAACTATTTTAATCTCTACGTTACAACGCTGGTTGACAGAGCAGCGCTTGAAGTTAACCAGACCGGGAGTGCTTGTATCACTTTGCTTACAGCCTAACAACCACCTGTCCAAAGACTAATGATGTGTTTATACTGTACATGGAGACCCTGACTGTCTGCTCTGTTGGAGAGTCTAACTGGCTCTGACACCTCTGTTCTCTCTCTTTGCTTTGTTCCTAATAACACAATGCGTGACAGCATGTGAGAGTGAATATGTGTGTGTGTGTGTGTGTGTGTGTGTGTGTGTGTGTGTGTGTGTGTGTGTGTGTGTGTGTGTGTGTGTGTGTGTGTGTGTGTGTGTGTGTGTGTGCGTGCCTGTGTGTGTGTGTGTGTGTGTGTGTGTGTGTGTGTGTGTATGTGAGAGACAGAGTGTGAGCAAGTGTGTGTGTGTGTGTGTGTAACAGTAAAGTGGACTCTAATCTGAATCTAATCTAACATTATGCGGTCATGAACGACACGGACACACATGAACAGAATCTCTGCGTGGTTGAACAGGCATATGAACAGAATTTCGCCATGTTCTCTGCTTCGTTCAGACACAAGCTCATTTACAGTACTTAATGTCCATCAGAAATGCTGTTGGAGGGGAGTAGTGTAGCAGCCGGTTAAGCTCAGAGTTCCAAAGGTCTGATTATGTTGTTCAGATATACGGCCCAACCTCTTGATATCCACACAACATGCAGACTTACAGCTAATGTCTGAAAGCAGCTTCTATGTATGTGCAGTATGTGTGTGTGTGAGAGACAGTGTGAGTGTGTGTGAGTGTGTGTGTGTGTGTGTGTGTGTGTGTGTGTGTGTGTGTGTGTGTGTGTGTGTGTGTGTGTGTGTGTGTGTGTGTGTGTGTGTGTGTGTGTGTGTGTGTGCATGTGTGCGCGCATGTGCTTGTTTTCACGAGTATGAGTGATTGAGTGTGTATGATTGCTGGTCCTCACCTCTGAAATGGCCTTCTTGTCCTGGGCCTTGCCTGCTCCCAGCAGCCGCAGGATGTTCTTGGCTCCCTCCGCCATGGCGTGCTCCACGCGGTAGTGGTGCCACAGCTCCTCGATCCGCAGCTCCACCCCACACACGTCGGGCGGCTTCCCTAGAGGACGCCACAAGGAAAGAGAGCTCCGTGAGCACACACACACACACACACACACACACACACACTCACACTCCTGCTCACATAACATAGATACACAAACACAACATACATAGATATACACGTACGAATGGACACACAAGGAAACGCAAACACACAGTCACACATGTTCACATATCCAGATAGGCACATTTGCGCTTCCTAACTAACACAAAGCACTGAAAAAATGAGTTACACGAAAATAGTGTAACAAATGCGTCTAAATGTGTGTTTATGACACATCATAAACAGTAAACATCATTATGCATCCCCCTACATTACACATACACAGCTGAAATGGCATTTGAAGTGTACATAACAAGCTCTCTGATGACCTCAGATACCACTCTAATGACTGTGAGAGCCGCGCAATATTTGGCATCTTAACAATATCACAAAGCCATCTGTGTAAGTGTGTGTGCTTGAGTGTGTGTGTTTGTGTGTGTGTGTGAGAGAGAGAGAGAGAGAGAGAGAGAGAGAGAGTGTGTATGTGTGCATGTACTTGTGTTTCTATCTCCTTGGTTATGATCTCCCAACAGACCTTTGCTCTCCACATCTTTACGAAGTGGAGAGCCACAAGAGACACTGAGACCGGGGCACTTTGAAAAAAAAGACAGACCATTAGAGTGCATTAAAGCTTTATGCACTGCTTCCTGCGCTCGCTATGGGCTCTGCCTCCCCCTATTTCTCCACATTACCCCCTCGACCCCCTCCTCCCTCTCTCTCTCTCTCCCTCTCTCTCTCCCTCCCTCCAGTCTCCATCTTCCTTTCCTTATCTATTTTCTCCCCCACTTCCTCTCTGCCTTCCTGCAGATTTTGCATGTCCTCTCATTCCTCTTCTGTATCTCCCTGTCTCTCTGTCTCTATGTCTCTGTCTCTGTCTCTCTCTCTCTGTCTGTCTCTCTCTCTCTCTCTCTCTCCCCCCCTCTCTCTCTGGCTGAGTAAAGAGCTGGTGCAATATTGAGGCCATAAGCTGAGCTCTCTGAGGGAGCAGCGTTAAGCCTGAGCGAGCGAGTGAGCGAGAGTGTGGGTGAGCCAGAAATCGTAGAGCGGCTCTAAAATGGCTATCGATCTGTTGCTCCGCAGACAGTCCCACTGATCAACACACTCACATATCAACAGGCATCAAAAAAAAAAAAAAAGAAAAGAAAAAGACGGGAGTGGGGGGGTGCTGTCGGGGAGGGCAGAGGTCCAGCAGTTATTACACAAGCCACAAAAGCGTTGTGACTCATGCATTAACCAGAGGAGCTGTAGCTCTTATCACAAACAACACAAACAGACAACCTGGTGGGGAGGTGAAAAAAAACAAACTGCTGTGCAGGCAACACTGACAGGCAAGACAGAAACAAACAAACAAAACAGAGAACGGTAAACACGTTGATAAGAGAGAGGATAGATGTGGACGACAATGGACGGGGCATTAAAGTGAGGAACAGATTCATAAACAACCTGGCACGCTGACAGGAGAATGGAGCGCATTGAGACAGACAGACAGAAAGTCAAACATACAACACCAGGAGCAGACAGTATGACACACAGATAGAGAGATAGACAGATGAACACACACACACACACACACACACACACACACACACACACACACACACACACACACACACACACACACACACACACACACACACACATAAACACACACAAACACACACACACACACACACACACACACACACACACACACACGCACACACGCAGACAGACAGATGGACACACACACACACACACGCAGACAGACAGACAGATGGACAAACACACACACACACACACACACACACACACACACACACACACACACACACACAGTCACTGACTGACCCTGTGTGTCTTCGGTCTGCTCTGTGGCCTGCATGGCCTTGCGGATCTGCATGCGGATGATGTCGATCTTGGTCTTGCTGTCCTGCAGCATCTGCTGAGCTGCTTGCAGCATCTTCTTGTCCTGAGCGCAGACCAGAAACACACAACCATGACTTAAACTGCAGATCTGCACACACACACACACACACACACACACACACACACACACACACACACACCGCAAGACAGGTCTGTCTCACCACACAGACGCAGTGAGCCAGTGAGCAGTGAGAAGGCAGTCATACAGAGGGGTCATGTGACAGGAAGCAGTAGGCACACAAAACTGACACTTTTGTACGAAACAGAGAGGGAACGAGAAAGGTGAAAAGGAGTAGAAAAAATAGGTGATCGAAAGAGAAAGACAGAAAGAGAGAGACACACACACACAAAATTGGTAAAAGAAAAGTGTCGGCAAGACAAAGAAGGACATGAGAGATTGACAGGAAGAAAGGGGACTAACTTATAAGAAAAACCTTAAGTGGATGTGAGATTGATTAAGTCGATAAAAAATGGAGCCGGGAGATTGAGTGCTGAAAAATGGAATGACTGGATATGTAAAAGATTAAAAGGATTTTGATATGAAGAACTGGCAACAGTGATGTAACTCATGAATGCCCTTCGACAGGAAGTGTCAGTGCCCACTCGTTACTGTCTCTGTTTGACTGAGCGGGTCACTCAGAGGGTGACTGACTGGGCATGTTTGTGAATGAAGAGATGAATGAACTAAAGACATTAACAAGTCACTGAGATCCTTAGCAGCCAGTGACTGAGCAGTCGAAACGGGAGGGAAATGAATGAGTAAGAGTGAGAGAGAAAGACACAGAGGTCATCGGGAGGCTGGGGAACTCCACCTTGGTGGCTCCGTTGGCATAGATAGGTATCATGTTCTCGGCCCCCTGCTTCACTTTCAGCTCGATGTTCAGCTGCCGCTGCAGGGCCGCGATCCGGTCCTCGGTAGCCGAGGAGCGGTTAACTGTCCCCGGAGACTGGGGGTCATCTGTGGGGGTCAAGGTCAAAAGGTCACATACTGTACACCTTAGCAATACTTCTTAAGTCTTCAGTTCGAATCGATAGAAATGCACTTGAAGAGGCCGCCTGTGCCCACTGACCTACCTAAAGCAGTAAGGATAGCAGCACTCATTAGCATTTTGCTAATTCAAGTGCTTCGCTATCATGCTCTCACTTGAAATCAGCATCTGCAGACCTCAACCTCACATCACATGAGTCACCTCTATAGCCTAGGTGCACAAAAGGCTCTTCCTGTACACACATTTATTTCCGGTGGAAATTAAACTGTTGTAACGGCATCTTCTGTTACATTATGCTTGTTAAATCTTCCACTCTGACACTGAATATCTTGTTCAACTAATAATAACAATTTCAACACATATAAATCTTTCTTTGTCGTAACGTGCTGATTCCCAGGTGCAGCATCCAACCGGGTCCGTGTAGACACTAATTGCATTACCAATAGCGGCAGGCTCAAACACACCTGGCTCCATCGGAAACACACGAGCGTACAGAGAGCCTTTCCTGCACGTAGCCTCAATTGTCAAATAATACCACGCCACTAAGCTCCCAGAGCCATATACTTACGATATGAAAATGTCTCATTAAAATTAAATCCACACACCATGCCAATAACCCTGGGGAGTCCATGGCTTTCCTCCCTAACCCCAAAGAAATCTCTTCCACATTTCTGAGTGAACAAAGGAGTGAGACCTTGGCTTAAGAGCAGCTGCGGTCTCTACATATATTCTTCCACTGCACACAAAGTCAATTTGGGGGAAAGTGGTTCCCATTTACTGAGGACGAAAATGGCTATATTGCAAAAGAATCTGTCAATAGAAGATTGTAAGCTAAACACTTTAGGCTTATTTTTTTCCCTATGATAACAAGTCAAATAACTCTAGACTGCAACACTGCCTAACTCAAATGCCATACTCTCAGAGTGACCGTAAATCTAAGCACCTTTGCTGTCATCATGGCCCTTCACCACGATGTGCGCGTCCAGCTCCTGGAGCTGATCGTGCAGGCTGTCCAGCTTGCGTCCGGACGAGCGCAGCTGGCTGTCCACCTGCTGGGCCTGCCGCTTGTCGGTGGCGGCCCGGCGCAGGTTCTCGGCGCCCTCCTTGATCTTGAGCTCGCGGCGGATCTCGCGCCGGATGCGCTCGCGCTGCTCCTCGAGCCGCTGCTGGACGTTGGAGTCGGACAGGTCCGAACTCTGGTCCAGGCCCAGCTGCTCCAGCACCGACAGCCCATCTTGGTCGCTCTGCAGATGGGGAGAAATGGAGAGAAGAAGAGAGAGAGGGAGGTTTAACACATATTCTCATAGAGCCAAACAAAAATCCTCAATCCTCAGTCACAAGGCTCACATCAGTAACTTCGTACATACCCCACCCCTCCTCTCCCAAATTGGAAAACGCCACAGAGAGAGAGAGAGAGAGAGAGAGAGAGAGAGAGAGAGAGAGAGAGAGAGAGAGAGAGAGAGAGGAGACGGGGCAGAGGGTACTGCACATGCCAAGAGAGGCAACAGCCACAGACATGTTAATTGCATTAGCGCGCTCACTGGACGGAGCTGAATTGTCATATTGTGTGGTGGGATATTAGCCTAATGGGCGGGCGGACCGACTGAACTGGCGTCCAGCGCGGCCTCTCTCCCTCTGGGCCACCCAGCCTGCCTGCATGGTGCCCAAATTGGAGCCAGCGCTACCGGATCACTGTGGATTAGCCGAGCAAGACACTGGCCCCGTATCAAGATCTTTTGAAAACATTACAAACGCCACAAATATACACACACACACACACACACACACACACACACACACACACACACACACAAAACAATGTCAGAGAGGGTACCCCTCACAATAGGCATGAAAGAACACGTTCCTCCTGGAGAGAGCCCAGCCAGACTACGTGCCAGTTTCCACATGTGCCTCAACTTAGGACCCAACTTAGGAGCCATTATCTCACAAAGGGCCTCACGGGGAGCTCGGCCATGGTGTTGTAACACGCATAAAGCCATTCCGCTGAGCCAATCCGCTAAGCACTCTTGCTGAGGTAAGAGAGCTCGGGCTAGTTTTGGGAGGCAACACGAGAGCAGGGATCAGCTGTGGGGAAAGAATTTCTTGTATCCAGGTTGCTGGGAATGGAGAACCATTGATTGAGCCCGATCTAGAGAGAATTCCCATCTGTATATGGGAGTGTATGCTAACATGCTAACTGTACACAGGGTCAGCTCTCATCCAGGCTGGGAGTTAAGCGCAGTGGGCTGCTGGATTGATGAATTCAGAGTTCCCATCTCCCAGCGGCTCATGCTAACAAGATTAGCACAGATCCCAGCAGCGCTAATTGAGATAAAGATCGATCTAAGAGCGCTTCTGATCAACACAGCTAACAGATACAGACACTCTGTCAGCATAGCTATAACTACTCACATTCCCCTTTGCTCTGGGTGCATCAAACTCACAAACTCATTCCCCCATACATAATAACACAAAAGCACATACAAACACAAACTCCATAGTAATGCATCAGACATGGTCACATACACCCTGCCACACACACACATGCACGCACACGCACACGCACACACACACACAGAACAAGAGATAGAGTGAGAGAGAGAGAGAGAGAGAGAGAAACACACTGGTGCACAAATATTCCCATTACCCACACATACATTACACACAAAACCACTAAGAAAGCTCAATATTATCCTCCAGCCGATTGTTCAGAGCTGTCACTCTCCTAAGAGCTTCGGGCCAGCAGTCCATCACTAAACGTGATTATGACCACTCTGGCTCTCTCAAGGCTAAGTTGGCCATCTAGAGCTCATTCCACTGCCACTTCAGATCTCGCACATGGTATCTTAAGTTGTAAGGTGTTCACACAGTAGTATAATGCCCACACTTTCTCGGCAGTGGCTGAGAGAGAAGCCGGGAAAAGGGTCTCTTAACACAAGCGATGAATCTCTGTGCGTGGCTAAGCCTTGTTGCAAAATGGCTGCCACAGGACACCCATCTTCCTCGACAGCAGAGCTGTCAATTCATTTCCTCTCCCATTAAAGATGAAGGAGCTTCCTGGGGCATAATGAAATACACTCTGATTAAATCAAGTGTTCTAATTAAAGCAAGTCTAATGACAATAAGAAAGAGAAAGTGTCTGTGTTTGAGGCAAAGAAGTGAAGCAGAATCAGGATCTGCGACACGTACTTGCATGTAAACACACAGGTACTGTACAAAGATAAGCACGCAGCCCTCCCAATAACCTGGTTAGGTCAAACTAGTTGACTTGCCCATTGACCTGTCCATTAAATCCACAAAATTATAGGTCATGGTAAAGTTACTGCTGTAAGAAATTGACAACATGGCAAAAAAACCAAAACATCTAAATGAGGAAGCACAATGGCGGACAAAACGGATAGCTTCTGAATCACAGAATGAACTCAAACTAAAACTCGCTTTACGTTGTATTGTGCTGTGTATTAGCGTGTACCTTAAATGTGAATAAAACATATAATACATATACATATATATATATATATATATATATATGGAGAGAGAGAGAGAGAGATAGAGAGAGAAAGAGAGAAAGTTATACATACTAAACCAAAAACATACACCCACCCACACACACACAAGCCACTTCGTACCTGAGCACTGGTCCCTGCCAGTGGGTCAAGCTCTCCCGAGTCATTAGGACTGTTGCAGGTGTCTTGCTCGACAGGACCCTCACTGATCGCTCCCTCACTGGCCATGGTCCCCAGCACAGATACTGTCCCCTCTGCACCTGCTAGACAGGTTCAAACCGCCGTCTCTGTCCCTGTGCGCCCCTGTACTCTCAGGCCCCTGTTTTCCCTAAACACACAAATCTGGTGACTTCAGAGTTCCCGAAATCCAGCAAAGTATGACTAACTGAAGAATACCGCGAAAAAGAAAAGGGTGAAAGGACTGAAGTGATAGAGACTCAGCCCCACCCGAGCTTCCTGTTCATTTCTACACAGACACTGAGCAAGCGAGTGAGCAAGAGAGAGAGAGAGAGAGAGAGAGAGAGAGAGAGAGAGGACTGTCACATACGATGAGACAGCGCGAAGCCACAGAGCTTCCTGCTTTTGCCCATTTCTTCTGCATCGTGAGCAGCTACAACTACACCATCAGACTCTAATCTGAGCTCGGTTACATGTAAAGTACATCCGTGAGACTGCGACTGGAGAAGCCGAAGCACCGCAATCGGAAGTTAATATTTCTCAATTATTTTAATCAAAGCTCTCAAATGCAGGTTGAGGAAACAGCTACGGTATATGATTTAACAAAGATAACATTTGACCAAGTTTGGTACCGTCACTGACTACCATCACACTTCCCAAAATCTGAGTAAGGCAAGAAGCACTGCAGTCAGAAATAGATGGAAACACATGAGGGACATGAGGGGTTACTGATAGAGAGAGAGAAATACTGTAGATAGATAGAGAGATAGAAAGAGAGAGAGAAAGAGACAGAGAGAGAGAATGAGATAGATAGAGAATTAGATAGAAATATATAGAGAGAACGAAACAGAAACAGAGAGAGAGAGAGTGAGAGAGAGAGAGAGAAATGAAAAAGGAGTGGGATGGGGAGATGTGGAACTAAAGTACGAGAGCGTACCTCACGGACAACTTAAGCTGACATTTCCACAGTCCCACTTCTCTGGCCGACCCCCTTTCTCCCTCCCTACCATCAGCTTGCATCAGTGATTCAGGCGTCACGTGCCAGACTGGCAGGCCTTCGCCGCGGGGAGGCCAGAGAGGGCCTGGAGCCCAGGCTCCACCTCGGCCTCAGACATTCAGGAGGAAGTGAAACCTCCGCACGCTCACAGCACAACTATTTCCTGAGCGCAGGCCGTTAGCATACATATGTACCAACACCAACACACACACACACACATACATACACTCTTGTCATGTGAATCATAAACGAATACACACACACACGCGCGCTCGCGCACACACACACACACAGAGACGCACACCCACACACAGTAAATGTATGACACAGCAGTGCGCCATCAGATCAGACAGTGGAGAGGCGGTAAAAGACAGCTGGCCAGACTCACAGCTCATCAACAATAAGCACCCCAAGCCAGAGGAAGAAGTACCTACATGCACTAAGATCCCCATCCACTCCAGCAGAGATGAGCTCCGGCTCCTTCTGTGTGTCACGGAACATCGCTGACCAGGAGTGTGCATCAGCACAGCCCTTCACTGTCTGTCTTTTTATCTGCCACTAAGATCGAGACAGACTGGTTCTCTCTATATTCGACCAACTTTTTTTTTTCGCTCTCTCTCGCTCTCTTTGACGCAAAACACAACAGCCCGCAATAAGAGGAACTCCTCAAACTAAACTTCCCTGAGAAGTACAGAAGATTACGTATGTTGGCTACCTGTGCTTAATTGTGCGTGACATGAAAGACAAAGCAGCGTCCCTTCACCACAAAATGTGCCCATGAGCAGTGTATTTGTGTGTGTGTGTGTGTGTGTATGTATATGTTTGTGTGAGTAAGAGAGAAAGAGAGAACACGAGTTTGTATGTGTGTGAAACTGCTGGCCACAGCTCCGCTACAGTACAAGAGCAGAGCAATCACAGAGCAGAGTTAGATTTTCAGCCGTCACAGCAGCAGTAGCGTCCTGGACTGAGGGCTGTGTAGTGATGTGCGACGGGCAGGATACACACACACACACACACATATTGCACACACACACACACACACGCACACACCGACATTGACACACACACATACTCAGTCTGTGAGCCATGCGAGGACCCAGAGCCGTCCCTCCAATGAAGTTTTAATGGCCCGCCGGCACGAGCACTGCTATATATAGACAAGAAAGCCTCTCGTCCTCGTCCACGGCCCTGCTCGCTGCCTCTTCCACACACAGTTCACTCTCCACTCTTCTGGGATGGCTTATTCAAAGTGTATGTGTGTATTTGTGTGTGTGGTGGGGGTGGAGTGTACAGTATGTGTGTGGGTTTGTGTGTGTGTGGGGGGGGGGGGGGGGGGGTTGAGGTATAAATGTTTGTGCAGGAATGCATGAATTTGTCTGGATAAGTGCATGTCACTGTGTGTCAGTGATCATATACAGTATGTGTTCATGTGCGGGTGTATATATTTTAGGCCTCTTCTTGCCACACACATACCAGCACATCTCCTCTTAGGCACGCTGAACTTTAACTGTCTGCTGGCTTGATGCTGTTTTACTCAATTAATGCACTGAGCCATGATTATGCAAGGACAGGCATTTAATCATATTAGCACTTTAACCACATTATCTGGTAAATCGGCAATTCTGAGAAATGACAGGGGGAAAACGATGAGGGGTGGAGGGGAGCATTAAAATGATGCTTCATTAAGCCAACACTCCTTCAGGTTTTTTAGTTTAAAGGGTCACTGCACCCTAAAATAGGTTTTTTGAGCTGTTGATTGATTGAAAATACTCATAAGTGGTGAACTGTACTATTACCAGGGTTAATATTGACAAAAATCGTGTTTCTCGACAAAAGTAACATTTCGTCTGATTTTGTATTGGAGATATTGCTCTCTCGCGCATACTACCGTTTGAAAACATGCCATGGCATGTTGGTCCAAAATACTATTGGAATGCTGACGTTGTCCTGCACTTCTAGTCCGACACTACGTCACCGGGTCGTTACAAATTAGGACTGAAACGCCCCAACACCTGCTGCCCTGATTAGCCTACCTGTGATAAGCCATGTCTGCAGCACTCATTCCCAGATTGACACAAAATCACCATGGTTGATTGGTTGCAGCAGTGCTGCACTCTCTCTCCAAAATTTCAGAACGTCTCGCCCATTTTGAAAGCCGTTTTCAGAAATGTGAAGTGGGTGGAGTTATGGGGTGAAGTGACTCTTTAATGCTGTGCAACCTGCTCCTGTTTATGACTACCATGTTTGAAGTCAACATAAAAATAACAATATGGTGTATAAGACATACTACAAAAATAAAAGGCATAAATCACTTTTTTAGACAATCTGTCTCGACATGGTGATCCACATGATGTCAATATTATGACTTCATGTGGGTTAAACTCAACACATGACTCAACATATGCACACATGTACACATTCACACACACAGACATATATAAACATGTACACATGAAGATAGTTCCACAGAGAGGTAAATAAACAGGGTAGAGGGTGTTTTTTTTTTTTTGTCTCATCTGAATTCACCTCACTCACCCGTCTCTACACAACCCAATTCAGCGTCAGCCTCTGGATTTGGGTTACGAGAGGCTGGGGGGCTTACAGCGAATTCCAATTACTTAACCCACCACTCAAACACACAGACACACACACACACACACACAAAGGCTACCTCACAAACCCAGTGCCTGTGCTTAAGCACTGCCCAGGAGAGGCTAACAAATCAGAGACACACAGCAGGAAATACACTGCGCACACGTCAGGCGGCGACCATGAATAAAACAGCAGCCAGCGATGCTCTAGTCACAAGTACAGTGACTTGTAGGGCAGCAGCACACTTCCTGCTCAATCTCTGCAGAGGCAAGGTAGGTAGACGCTCAGGGGAGGAGTAAGAATCAGTCACCCAGACACCAGAGGTGATGTCTTACAATGTTTCTGAAACATTGAACGGTACCATGGCTTGCCACCACTGTCTTCACACCGCTAGGCACCAGATATCCTGTGTTGAAACAGATGGCCCAGTGATCCTTAAAAGCCCTCTGTGTGAGGGGGGAATAACCCGCAAGTCAGTTTCAGTTATGTCTGGGCACTCCGAGTTTCTTTTTCCAAGGGTGCCTTGCAAAGGCTTTACGGGGGTGTGTGGAAACTGGAGACACACAGCTGCTGTTTCTGAGGACACCAGCGTTTGTGTATGTCTGTGCGCAACCACGAGGGTGTATGCATATTTCTGTGACCCGCTGTATGAAATGTTTGTGTACGTGTGTGTGTGTGTGTGTGTGTGTGTGTGTGCGTGTGTGTGTGTGTGCGTAGACGTCAGCTGCATAAAAGGGCCTGCACAGCTGGTGCAGCCAGATCACCATGAATGGTGTCATTGTGAGCCAGTTCATCCTCTTAAGAGACTGTTTGTGTGAATGCACTGCCAAGCGCTGGGGGCAGCCTGACAAAAAACGAGGTCAGAAATGTGAGCAAGCTCATCCGGGGAGAGGGAGACCTGCGATGGTGAAGGGCAGGGCAACTAATGAAGGAGGACAGGCCAGTGTTAGAACCAGAGAGGGTTAAAGCGGAGCAAGAGGCGCAAACGTTCGACCATTTCCGCGTTCTGTTTTCGCAAAGGGAAGGGGGGCGAAATCCCCCTTTAGAAAGTGACGTTACATTTGAACTGAACTGCTTGCCGATCGATATCCCACTATGACGTCTTTGCGACAAGTCTCTTTAAGCAGACAGCACCTGTTCGAATTTTGCTTCCATAGAGATGCATTATGTTGCTCTATCTTGTCAGTAATGAAGGATCTTTGTTCGAACTCAGCTGGGCCTGAAATTCGTCAGTACTGTTGTCAAAGCAAAATGCCTACATGATCCCTCTGAATCATCTGAACTGGTGGTCATTGCACTGCATGGCCTTTGTAAAAAAACTCTTTGCGGCGCTCATGCCATGTCTAAAGACAAATGCTGCGTCCCTGACAGCGGCCTCAGGAGTGGTTAGACTACGGAAAGGTGTCCCTATGTAACCCTGCAGACTGGGTTGGAGGCTGTGCTTACACAGAGGTCATGTTCCCTTCAAGGAAAGTCAGCTGGAACTCCCCACGGTGGCCTACAAGTTGTTCCTCCTGCTCTAAGTTTCAACCACCAGTTGTTTTTTTTGAAAGACAGTTCTTTCCCTGATGTGCTCTATTACAAGTAATTGTTTTATGTCACGATGACCTTCTGTGATCTGCATTGAGGTAAGTGATTCATGCTATGATGCATGAGGAAGTAGTTAAGCTAAGGAGAAAGTCATCAACCCATTTATATTATATGATGTGGTAATCATAGTGTGGGGGTGAACTTGCTCTAGTGAAGTCGCCCCCCCCCCCCCCCCCCCCCCTCAAATAACCTCAGCCAAATAGGAGGCTGGAGGTTCCAGGGCTGTCTGGTCGTCTTAGTTCTGGGGGTGTTGGTCTGAGAGTCTGCCCTCCACCACCCCGCAGCACGGAGCATTAGCGAGTGTGATATGATGTGATGCTCTCCCAGCAGACCTATTCAAATCTGTGGCAGGCCACTGATGAGTAATGCCCACACCACCCTGGGCAGGGACGACTGGCAGCGCAGGAACGTGGAACGTGGCCGCAGCACAAACACACGTGGACAAGTGCAGGCCTGGGTGAGCGTTGGGGGTGTGCGCTGAGAGTTCAGAGCAACGTCTGCTGCTCTGCTCCTCTCCAGGCCCCGGGAGACCACATCATCAACATCCCTTTGCCTGCACATTCCTGGTTGGGGAAAAAGTGCGGTGTGCCTCAAGGCACAAGTGATATACGGCAGGAGGTGACCTCACTGTGATGAACTCAGTTCTCTTCTCGGGGCACAGAATTTGTCCCAAAACAGCATATAAACTGCTCACAAAAAGTAAGGAAACTTGACTTTGGCCCATTATATCTCCCCTTTAGTAATACCAACCAGTAAAGTGTTTCATATCATTTTTAACGTTGATTTGTCACCTTTACAATGAGGTATAGCTTGTAAGCATAGGGCAATCATGGAATGAGCAACACAAGCAAACGTGTAAGTAGTGCCAACGAAAAATGTGCCAAAATGGCCTGTTATGCTGTTGGAATTCACCTTTGTTACTTCAAGCATTGACGATTGCACTCTCCCACAGAAATGAGGAAAACAAAACATGTTAGGCATACATTTGTTCATTTTATACTCAGTGTCAGGGTCCACAGTAGCGTGTAGAGGATCCATATGCAGCCACAACAGCTTGGCACCTTCTTCTCATGCAGGTCACCAACCTGGCTTTACATTCTGCTGTGGGGTGACTCTAACTGGAAAGACAGACCTTGTTATCATTGAAGGCAATCATCATGCAGTTAGATACCGGGATGAGATTCTGGAGCCAGTGGCAATTCCATATCTCCAGAATATGGGACCAATTGCCATCCTCCAGAATGACAACGCTCGCCCCCATAGAGCTGGGATCATCAGAGTACCTCCAGAATTTGGGAGTGGAGAGGATCGAATGGCCTGCCGTGAACACTTGTGGGATCAGCTTGGGCGTGCTGTACGTGCCAGAGTCACCAACAAAACCAGGTTGGCTGACAACAGATCCTTATCGAGGAATGGAATTCCATCCCACAGGAGAATGTAGCCAGGTTGGTGACCAGCATGAGAAGAAGGTGCCAAGCTGTTGTGGCTGCATATGGATCCTCTACACACTACTGAGGACCCTGACACTGAGTATAAAATGAACAAATGTATGCCTAACATGTTTTGTTTTCCTCATTTCTGTGGGAGAGTGCAATCGTCAATGCTTCAAGTAACAAAGGTGAATTCCAACAGCATAACAGGCCATTTTGGCACATTTTTCGTTGGCACTACTTACACGTTTGCTTGTGTTGCTCATTCCATGATTGCCCTATGCTTACAAGCTATACCTCATTGTAAAGGTGACAAATCAACGATAAAAATTATATGAAACACTTTACTGGTTGGTGTTACTAAAGGGGAGATATAATGGGCCAAAGTCAAGTTTCCTTACTTTTTGTGAGCGGTTTAGTAATATGTGTGTGTGTGTGCAGCATTCGCCACAATTTATATTGCCTGTGAGGGAGTGAACACACTTGCGTCTTTTTATATTTTCGCACACTTGAGCATTTTCAACCAGTCCTGGGCAAAAGCCACTGCATAATGTGCATATGCATAATGAACCATCGCCACACAGCATCTTTCTCTCGCTCTCTGTCTTTCTCTGTTACCCTCATTCTACTTTTGTACTCAAGCGAAGTATGAAACTCAGACACGCGCATCTGGGACACCCGCCTGCCACAGAGGCCTTCCACAACACCTGAAACGTCCCATGACCCAAGCACATTCTTCCGGAACACGATGTGAAGGACGTTCCGAAAAATAAATAAATGGCAAACCTGATTTCTAATGGCAATTGGACTGGGAGGTGTAGGGGGGCCAGTGGGGGGTGGAAAGCAGATTAAAAATGATTATGCCGTCGGGTTAAGAGCCTCTCTGATAAAGCAGATGATAATCCCTGTCTTTACTTCTACTGATGATTTAACAGACATCAATGAACAGGGCTTGGCAAGGAGAGAGAGAGAGAAAAAAAACAGCCATAAACATTTCACAAACAAAAAGTGTCATTGTGCATACATGCATGCATGTGGCGGATTGCATAACGGACCAAAATACGCAACTCGTGGCGCTGTGTTCCGCACGCCGCTGCAGTCTGGAGACTGGAATGAGGTTCTTAGACACAAAGAGGATTCGATTGCCACTGGGGGTATGACGGGGAGGGGATAGAGAGGCCTTTTTAAGCAGGAGCTGGGGAAAAAAAACGGGCGAGATTTGGATCAAAGGTGCTGCGAGCTGGCGGGGCCAACGTCAGCAAGCCTGTTGGGGAGGGCAGCAGCACCACAGCATCCCAAAGATAAAGAGGCCATAAACCACAGCATTCTCATCTAAAATAGATGACGGGAGTCAAGTCATGTATCACAGGTCTTTGCTTTCAAAAGACCATAATTTATAACAAAGGACCAGCAAACCATCCAGTTCTGTTGGATATTTTTCCCTCCGAGATGCAACTAATGGTGATAAAATGATCAAAAGACACAGGGCATGCAAACAACAGCTCAGGCTCACCTTATCCCTTGATGGCACTTGTTTTTTTAATTAACTACTCATAAACATCACGTTGTTGCAAGTGTTATAACCAACTTGGTAAAGCAATGAACGTCATCCTCTAATAAGTCATCCCCAGGGGGAAACCTTTCATTACTGCTTCTCAAAGCATTCAAATCAAATTAGTCTTTCAATGCCTTTTATTCCTTGCTTCATGAAAACAAACCAAAGATGAACACTATCAAAGGCTCACCCACAGCAGCTAATAGGCTGACTGGATATATCCTTACAGGTACCTCCCTAGGTGACCAATAGCTGTTCCATGACCTTCTCTCTTCTGTCTGGGACTGCTTGTAGAGGTCAAATCTAGAATCATGGTCTGTGCCCCAATACATCTGGGTCCAAATTAAACTCTCAAGACTGTCACCACGACTTCCACACACACAATACCTGTACCTGTCTCTTTCTTGGATGTCTGTATTTAAACTGAACAATCACAGGTTACATAATGTACAGTATTCCACCATGTACAAATTAGACGAAATAAGTTATGGATAAAGACTCAAGAATTTACATAAATTGGCGTGGCGGGGCGGGGTAAATTAAGTTGCCGTGAGTCAAGAATCTGTAAGAGCAAGTACAAGGGTAAATTGAGTTGCCATCTAGGAAAGTCACATTTGCCGAAAGCCACACATGTATTTTGAAGACCATAATATACAGTATATATATATAACCAAACCAAATAACTCTGGCTGCATGTGTGGGGCAGAGGGGTGGCTCTCGTGCCCTTGTCCCTCAGCAGCTGGACAGGCGGTGGGTCTGAGAGGCTGGGTGGATTGCCTGTCTTAATCCCCAGCCAACATGGGTGGTGCCTGGGGGGGCTGAAGCAGGGGGCTGTAAGAGTCACTGTCATGGTGGCTGTCGAGACTGACTGACTGCAGCATTTTAGGGCCACTCTAATCCTATTATACCCCTCCACGACGGGCTAAGACAGCTGGGACCCCACAAATGTTGTTGTGAATGAGGCGGCGCAAGCCATCCGCCGGTGTCGCATGCAGACACACGTGCCTGCATCAGGTGTCTGGAACCCCTCACGACTCTCCGTGTGTTTGTTCGCCATTCGTTTTTTTTTTTTCCAGGGGCCATTACCCTGAGCGATTGACCAAACAAACGTCTCGGGTCTCCAACACCCAATCAATAAAAAGTAATTTGGCAAAAAGCAGAGAGACAAGACAGACAGGACTGAGAGGGAGGGGCAATATTCTGCATAATGACCGACCTCAGCCTTAACAGACAGGCTGACAGACTAGGCTTTGAAGAAGGGGACTTATCAAAAGTGAAAACGAGAAGTGACCTTGTATATTTTTTTATGATAATGCACTTCCAGAGCTGTGGAACCAGCAAAGCTCTCAACCCTGACTGATTGCGAGGGCGTCTAGTGGAGAGATGTAAACTGCAAACATGACACAAAGATCGTGCAAAAGAAGCAAGAAGACGGCCGGGAGATACAAAAGTGCTGATAGAGTGTGTCCTTTAATGGAGAGCTGAATTGAAACTGGCACAGAGGACTTACAATAACGGAGAGCGGAACGGATGGCAGAGAGGGACAAAGAGAACAGTAACAGAAGGGGGAGAAAAAAAGAGAGATGGAGGAGAGAAAGTAACAGAGAGAGAGAGAGAGAGAGAAAGAGAGATGGGCTATGAGGTGCATGAGGTCAACTGGTAAAAAACCTCACAATCATTTCAGACACACTCCCTTGCTTGAATCTACGTACTGTCTCCTCCGTCACAAAAGCGAACAGCTCCTGTGGACCGTACCCTGAGGGTGAGTGAAAATGGAGCAATCATGCCCAATCACAGCCCCATCTGAGACTGTGTGCAGTCGTGGGGTCAGCTCATCAGCATCCACTCCAAAGCCCTGCTCATTTCAACGCAATCAAATGGACGGACAGGGAAATAAAGGCAGTGCAGTGGTCAATCCAATTCCATCCAACACACACACACACACACGCACGCACGCACGCACGCACGCACGCACACACACACACACACACACACACACTCACACACACACACACACACACACACACACACACACACACACACACACACACACACACACACACACACACACACACACACACACAAACACACACACACACACACACACACACACACACACACACACACACACACAACCTCCAAGATCCAACAGTGCCTCTGCATAAATCATGCCATTTAAAAGACTCTGATTGTGGGCAACCGGAAGGGGTTTTTTTTGTAGCAATGCAAAGCTATGCGGTACTTCCTCTGGCATTAAGGAACAGTTTGATTCCTGCAAAGAAAGGAAGGGACCACAACAAAGAAGGAAGAACTTGTGGAGAAGTACAAAACATGGTACACTATGCAACAAATTTGTATTTGACAAAAAGGAGAACCTAATGTTATAGCCATTGGCACTGCGAACATAAAGAACTTCACTCGGGTTTGAACTGTCTCTGTGAACACAGGCTGAGAGAGAGATAGATCCCTTTGGGCTAACTTACCTGAGCTGCTCTCATGTTCCTGTCACATGACACCAGCACAGACTATCCTGAGGAAGCACAGGTGTATCATCGCATACCTTGGCTATATCCACTGGCCTCGGCCTCATACCATCCTGCAATATGACTGAAGCAACAGCATGGAACTGGTCACTAACAGCAATGACCCCTAAAACCATGCTTGAATACGATATGTCTGACCCATTCGAGAGTGAGGTGTTAGGTTCTGGCACGGGTTTAACAGGGTTGCTGTTAAATTTTTCAACACTTTTCACAAGAGTGACCTGACGATCCACTTTTTCTGAGCTGGAGTTGCCATCTGTATGGTTGTGCAGTAACTCAATCTGCTCTCATTATATGACTGCCTGGGTCACCGGGCTCATAACTTTAAACCACTAGCCCACAGAGTAAACCAAACTAATGCTTTCCTTTAAAACACCCTTGGTGTAATTCATATGGAGTGCTAATAATACTTGTCACTTTACAAAAACTCATTTCTATTTAGGTAATATGATTCAATATTTCTTTTCATTATTCTAAAGTACTAGCCTTTTTAGTAGACTATTTACACTAATTACACTTGTATAATCCATGCACATTTTTTTTGGCAAATAATGCTACCCACCTGGGCCTGGCATCAGACATAGGAAGACATTATACATTTGATTTCAAATATTAACAATATTCACATATGTGCAGTGAGGATGACCCATAGCCCACATTTCGACCAGGACACTTACCTGTATTGAGTCATTGTTGGCCATGTTTTACTGTGCGTAATAGGCAACCGCCTAAACGATTAAAAAATACCACTTATTTCGGTCAAATGGCCGGTGCTTGTGGTGGGAAGTTTAGAGTCTCTGTCCAAGATCATCAATGCATAGCAGCAATAATTGGTAGAAGAAATTCCATGTCAAATGCGATTTCCAATACGTGCGAATATCCTCCGGGGGGACATCAGGTAGGCAAAATTTCTTCACCTCACAGCAGACCACAATGCGGGGCCAGACGATACGCCTGAGGAACGCTGTCGATCCTCCACATCCCTGACAGGCAAAACCTTATTGCGGGCAACATTGTCTTGCACTGACAGTTTTAAGCACAAATGTGTGCAGAGAAAAAGTTGGAGACACAAAGCATAGATGATATGACAGATGCCGACGTAGAGCCAAACGCCGGTTGCTCTCGCTAAATGACTAGCCTACCACAATTTCCCATTCGGATCAAAATGAATGAAATCACGCCAGAACACCATTTCGTCCATTCTGCTGTAGAATACACGTTGGGATAGTGTACTTCGACATTCGACGTTGACCGTGTCGCCACCGTATACGTGTTGTTTTTATTCCGGTAGGTCCAATCCTAGCTTGCCAAAGTCCTCACTGAATTTAAACAGTAGACATTTTTCAGGACCGGCGATATCTCACGGTTGAGACATGGGTTTGCTTTTGTCAGTGCGGAGACAATTGACATGACTAACCGGGCCCCCCTAATAAAAGTCCTGCTGATGCTCGCGCATTCGGATGAGTGGCGGGAGCGAAAGGAAGAGCTAGGGTCCGCATCGGTCATGTGACGTGTTTGTTACCAACCATAGCGCTTTTTCAATCGAGGGAATCGGCTAAGACCAACTGTTGATATAGCTTTATATAGTTTAGCGATTTACATGGTAATAATAACTATGGTCATATTGTGATGATGATTATTATTAGGCTATTATTATTATTAATAATATTACTAATAACAATAGCCTAGTCACTAGTGGTAGTTGGCCAGCAGGCCTTATAATAGGCTAATAACCATAATACCCCAATAGCGCAAAATAAAATGCGTTGTTGTTGTTGTTGTTGTTGTTGTTGTTGTTGTTGTAAGCTATTGGAAGCCCTAGTAGTCTCACGTAGGGCCTACTGTATCAGTTTTAGGCCAAGTTAACAAGTGGTGGTTATCCTACTGCCCATAACCCCTAGGCAAGAAAAGGCAGGCCCTTTTTCAAAATGAAAACGTGGGTAAATTAGGTGTGGCTACCTTCGCATGCTTTACACTATGGACAAGATGTCTACGGTGATAATGTCAGCAGAAGAAGTGGGGTGAGGAGGCACAGTAGGCCTACAAAAACATTTCTTCAGCCAGGTAAGGTAAGGTCTTCTACAGGTAAGCTTTCTCTACCCATTATTAAAGCTGTTAATACTAGGCTATCCCCCTTCAACTGGTATGTGTAGCATTTCTGTTAGGTTATTGCCAATTCTTAATTGCCAGACCGGCTCGTTTGCATTGGGTTAAATCATTAGCCTACCTTGAATGACTCTTGCCAATTTAACAAGTCTGTAGCGCACCCTAGTGGTCATCTGAGTTCCATGCGTCACAGAAAAAAAAGCACCAACAAGTGAAAGACCTTCACACTGCAGTAGATAATTGTCTCCAGATACATATCAGGATAATTAATTAAACAAAAAGATATGTCAGCTTCTGTTTCAACAACCATTTATTTTCAGATTAGCGACATCATTTCCACAATTACATTGCAAAATACTCCCTAGCAGCATATTTTCAGGAACAGCCTACATCAAAGAAAGGACATAGCCTACATAGGCTACAAATATCAAATCTCGAACAGTATAAAAACTACAATGACAATTCAAAAAATAATAATATTCAACGTTAAGGTAATTTTAGTCAAACACTTAACACAGCCTACCAGGCCTATAACGACGAGGCAAAGAACTCAAATTCTAGATTAAACCTTAAAGATTCTGTGCATTTTGTCTAGAATGAGTAGTTTTCATTGTTCTTTGTCAGACTGTATCAAAAACGTAATTTGTTTCATTAATATAAATACGAATACTCTGGAACAATAAATATATATATTGGATAATCTAAATAATGAAAATTATTCTTTCGATTTAGTG
Source organism: Sardina pilchardus (assembly GCF_963854185.1). NCBI lineage: Eukaryota > Metazoa > Chordata > Actinopteri > Clupeiformes > Clupeidae > Sardina > Sardina pilchardus. The sequence continues at coordinate 12,416,669 of NC_084996.1, read as the reverse complement.
TTTTATCTGCATGCCTATAGGCTGCCAATTGCACACAAGGTAATCCTGCACAGACAGATTGCTTATGATAAAAGCATATTGTATACTACCTCTGGATCCTGGCCCTAGACTAGACAATTCAACTCCCTTTTACTTTATAATGTTTACTTTGAGACTTAAAAGAAAGTGAGAGTTCAGAGGAAAACATGCATTCTGGAGTTATCATTTGAGTTACTCAATAGAGCTATTGAGGTTATTAATGACAAGTACTGCCTTCAAACTTTTAAAAGTCATCATCTACAGTAGGCTATTACAAAGAAGCTGGGGGGGGGGGGGGGGCTGGTTTAGGTGGCACTTCACATAAATATTCTGCTACCTCACAGCTAAATAATAAGTAATTTATGATTATCAATATATTATTTATAAGAAACTAGCAATATACAAGGATTGAATTATTCACAAGACACAATAGGATAGTTAAGTCATTTGAATAATATATGCATAAATAAGCATTTCATATAACAGTAGCTATACTCTATATAAGATAAAATAACTATATATCTCCTGAGTAGAAACATTGACAGAACAGCTAGGCCTACTATATGCAGAAGGAAAATGACTATGGCCAGTAGGTGGCACCATAATGCAGTCTATTAAAAGCAACATTACTCACAATGAGTCCGAGGCGCATGTATGTGTACATACAAGGAAGGGAAATGAATTGGAAACTTATATTGCTTATACGCGTAAGTAAGAGTTCAAATGCTCATGTAAAACAATTTCAACAGAAACGCAGTGGTCCTACCCAGTCATTCTTTTCCTTTTTCATGTTGAAAAGGTTCTCATGTGCAATACAATTCTGTTATTGTGTTTATAGCATTACCACTGCTACACCAGATGCCTTCATGATGGTTTTCCCGATTTGTTCCGCACAGTTTTGTTGCTACTCCCTGCATTCATACATCTCCCTTTCTCTGCCGTCATGACATCATCCGTCGCCTCGGTAACCCATTGAAACAGACGGACCCAGGAAATGAGGTAATGGCAATGGAATGCAGAGAGACACCCCTCACCCCTTGCTACTCCCCTTAGACAGAACCCCCCTTCACCCTGACTGCCTGTTACAGAAAAGAGGAGAGGAAGGAAACAAGAAGGTCTTTTCTATCCCCATTTTGCCCAGTTTAACTCACTGGTCAGTGTATCCCCGAATGCATAATATGCTGGGCAGTGACATGAACATTTACACAGGATGTGATACTTGAGTCCGGTGCCTGTTTTGCATTCTGGTTTGCCAAACATTTGTAAGTCATTACAGGAAGTCCTTTTGTATACATAAATAAAGGAGTCATTGACCTTTTGGATACAGAGAGAAGTATCAGTAGTAGCTACCACCCTGAAATGACAACGACTTATAGTAAACTTACCTGATTGTTTCAAAGGTCATTTAAAATCTTAACGAAAAATTACATTTTATATTGATATCTGTGGTTTCATTTTAGTTCCTGTTTCTGGAAAAAAAAAACCCACAGATACTTCCTGCTGGCCGTAGTGGACACACACATCTTGGAATGACCTCTGATTAAAGGTAAACATGGCAGCGTGCACAATGAATAATGATCAACATCTCAGGCTGGGCTACTCATGATTAGCTTTTGCAAGAGGTGAATAGGTTTTGGTGCAGTGGGTGCATAGTTGATCAAATATTTCTATTGATGTGTGGTCTCAGAAAGTGCTTGTAGTGGGTGTGCACGTGTCATGTATCGATAGAGACGGAATACAGGTCTAGTGATGAAATATGGGAAGTCTCTCCTTTGGATTGATCCCTGGCATGCAATTATGGATCACGAGAATCATTGATTTTTTCACAAACAGAGGTTTACACAGGGATGCACACCGCACACATTACAATGAGTGACCGATTGATGCGTCTCTAGTGGTGGGTCTCTACTTCCACCACAGTCCAGTCACCTTGCGGGGAGCTGCCTTGGCTATCTGGGGAGTAGCTGCTGACAGAGGTGATCATGGCTGTGGGGGAGCTGAGAGGGGGCACCAGGTTGGGCCACATGCTGCTCTCCAGGGGGCTTAAGGTGCCGCCACCCTGCCCAGGGAGGAGGAGTATGGGGGGGTAGCTCTCCCCAGACAGCAGCAGGGTCTGATTGATGAGCTTCTGGACCATGTCAACCTTCCGGTTCCAATCCAAGTCTTGCGGAGGGTGGCGCAGGTTCCCGTTGGCCACACGCAGTGGGAGATCTGTCGGTATGGCGCGCATTTTCGGAGAGGCGGATTCTGGATTTCCGCTTTCGGCATCGAAGCTCCCCTCCTCCTCCTCCTCCTCCTCCTCTTCGCTGGTCTCCATGGCCTCGTAGATGGTGCACAGCCCGGACGAGGGCGACAGCAGCACCGCCGACTGCGCCTTATGCACCTGCTGCTGCTGCTGCTGCTGCTGCTTCTGCCTCTGCTGCTGCTGGAACTGGTGGTGCTGCTGGAGCTCCAGCTGTAGCTGCCACTGCAGCATCTGCCGGCGCTGCCGGTGCTCCTGCTGCTGCTGCTGGAGCTGGAGCTGCAGGAGCTCTCGGCGCTGCCTCTCCAGCTGCCGCTGCTGCTCCTCGCGCTGGCGCTCCTCTTCCTCCTCCTGGCGCTGGCGCCGCTGCCGCTCCTGCTCCTCCGCCTGGCGCCGCTGCAGCTGCCGCAGGTGCTGCTGGTGCTGCTCGAGACGCCGCAACTGCTGGGGCTGAGGGTCGGCGACGGCCGTGAGGAAGATGCCTCTGGCCGACGGGGCGTTGGAGGGGACAGAGTGCCGCTCAGGTGTGTGAGTGGTGCTGGGAGGCTGCTGCTGCTGCTGCTGTTGCTGTGTCTGCTGCTGCCACTGGTTGTTGTGCAGTGGAGCCAGGTAGTGATTGTGATTGATCTCCTCCTGGTCCATGGGCCCACCTGGTTGTGTTGTGCCATTGGGCTCCCCTGTGAGACAGTCAAGATAGCTTGGGATGCGTGTTATTGGAAAGGACATACTCAACAAAGAGGGGGGACCAGCAAGACTGAGGGAGTCGAGGCTTCATTCCACAGGGATTGAGAAAATAAAGTGAAACTCATCATGAGAACCAAAGAGGGTGGTGGAGAGAAAGCAATAGATGACTATGAAGTGCAAATGAATTAACTTAGAAATGAACCAGTGATGGAAAGTTCCTTTAGTTCGGCTGGTAGAGGAACGTCTGTGTACAGCACTTTCCACCGAGTATGTGGGTGAATTGTTCAATTTCACTTTGGATAGTGTCATACATAACTAGATGGAGCGATGTAATCTTTGTGTACAGCTACTCAAGTTATTTTGGGCTTGTTTTTCCACATTCACATGGTGACTCATCATTGAAGACAATGATGTAGTCATGGTAGCTTAGGGAATACAATATCAGTATTATGATGAACAGTTCTGTACAGTGCTAGACTCGATAATCTGCTTCGGTCTCTACAAAACACAACTGCATTTACGCCTAATCTTTATTAAATCCCCAATGTTTGTGGAACTCAAACCTCATTTGAGGCCATTAAAGGCAAAGCTTATCATGATTACTTGGTTGAAATGGAGAGGAAAACGTTATTTGCTTCTTCTTCCAGAAATTTGTGTCCTGGGTCAATAGTGCAGAGTGGTTTTTAGGCATACAGAAGCAGGCATACAGACTAATGCTTTTGCTGATGAAGATTTATAGTATATATTCCTGAATGAATTTAAAGTTAAACCCAAAACTAACCCAAAACGCCGTTAATCTCCACAGTTTAATCCGTATTAAATAAAATGTTGGGGTAACTTCTCTGTTAATAACCCTTAGTATTAATTTTCATTGAAAGGCACCTCTGAAATGACCACATATAGACATCTAGGGCAGAGCAGAAGGAGACAAGCTTGAGCTGTATGACAAATCATAAGAATGCAGGATGAGCTTTTGCATGTCTGGATTTGTATACATAGGAGCAAACAGGGTACAGTGGGGGTGACAAAGGGCAGAATGGCGAAGGAGTAAAAATCCGTTCTTCTGAGCTCTGTCTCCAGGGGCATGAAGAGGACACATTCCGGGTGAAGTGCAGGAATGCATCTGCTCGTGTGTGGTTGGTAAGGCATACATACACAGGAAGACCGTACTGAAGGCTATGGCACATGAGACATTCCACCAATAAAATGCAGGCAGGTTGTGAAGGTTGGGAGTTTTTTTTGTTTTTTTTATTCCCTGTCATGCCCAAAGATGCTGGGCTTTGGATAGAGGATGCATCCGACACAGATCTGGGAATCAGGGGGTGAGGCTTCCAGGGAGAGACTGACGTGCACGGTCTGCTACTGTATGCCAGCGGATGGTGTTGATCGCTGCACAGGCTGGTTAGTCAGGGACACACTAATGCATGCTGCTAAAATAACGAGGATGGAACACCAGGACACTACTGCATCACACTGTCATCATGATCCAACAGCATTCCCCTTGACCTCTTTTCAATCACAAACTAGCTACTGCTGGCAAGGGAAATTGTCCTTGCATCACTTCACACATCACATCACTTCAAGCATGCAGGGAAACAAAAGGAAAAACGAAACAGGAACATATAGCCTTGCAATGATGTTTAATGAAATTTTTGAAAACCCTTCTGTTAGTGTGAACCATTAATTTAATGAACATCCCCTAGATGAATGCATTTGGTCTGAACCAAAAAATTACAATTGTTTTTCATTAGTTGTACATGCAAATTACTCCTTCAAAAATCTTACACCACTGAACATCTCTGAGCTTGGAGTACTATTTCATCTTTAAATATATAAATGAAGGGGGGAGACATTTTCACAAATCCAAATCAGGTGTTCTTTTTTTTGTTTGTTTGTTTTTTTTTCTTTTTCTTCTTTTAAACTTAGGTACAAAGAGAAGCCACTCTGAACCAAATACCTTAAAACAGATGCGATATGGAACATTACCTGTCATTGTAAACTATCCTTCACAAAGCAGTACTCCTGTATAATGGCCAAGATAAGAAAAATCCATGTTTCTCCTAACACTCCACAACACCTCCCTCTATAATTATCATCATAACAATTAAAAAAAAAACTGTCAAGGATAGAAGCTGAGTGTTAAATATCTAACTGTAAAATCACTGCTAGAAGAGTTAGAGCTTGTAAAAGGAGCTAACTTAAAAGAGGGCAAGTAAGGCTACAATCTATAGTGCAAGAGATGTGGCGTGTGCACAGAGGGAAGGTAAGACAGGAGTTTTGCAACAACAAAAATAGAAACAATCAGGTACAAAAAAAAAACAAAAAAACATTTGTTCGGTAAAAACAGAAGGATAAATACAAAGGTTGGTTGGTAGAGTCCATCCCATTTGTAGAATTTTTTTTTTGTTCCTCTTTTGTCTTTAAAAGAGTGTCAACACAATCAATCAGTCAATCAATGCAAATTCAGGGTGGTATGCAGTGTTACTTTAAAAAGTACATTCTAATAGAAAATGATAGGAGCTATAGTACATACAGACATGTAAGCCATACACGCATAACCATGACCACAATAGTAGTATGAAAGAAGGAGGCAGCTCTGAGTTATCTACAGTTTTTTTTCCACCCCATCCTTCTTTCTCTTTCTCCTTTTTTCCTCCTATCATTTGCCCTCCGTTTTTTTTTTCTTTTCATCTAAGAAATCTACCCCAACATGAGAAAGCACAAACACGGGGGAAGGGAAGTGGGGGTGGGAAGAAGGTGCATTCCAAGTGAGGAGGGGCTTATACATTACCTGCCAGAAAGTTATCAGTCTTATCGCAAATGGTGGAATAGTAGGGCGGCTGGCCGTCGGAGCCGTCCCCTGGGAGCGGCGAGGACGAGTGGCGCGCGGCGGTCTCCAAGGCGTCAGCCTCCGGGTGGAGATCGGCGCCCGTCTTTCCGCAGAGCATGTACTGATGATGCTCGTTCAGGTCGACGTGCGACTCTCCGGGCTGGCCCAGGGGAAGCAGGTCCACGGGTCCACCCAGCAGGTCCTCGGCCTGGGCGGCGGCTGACGAGGGCAGGGTCAGCTCCTTGATGAGCGAGGGGTCCTTGGCTTCCTCCGTCAGCTGGTCCTCGTTCTCCAGGGAGAAGATGCCGGGGCTCTTGCCACAGCTCTCGGCTGTGGAGTGGGCGTTGGAGTTGGAGGTGCCGTCGAAGCCGTAGGACGCCACCGAGTTGGCGGACTGTGGCGTGCCTCCGTCTTCCTCGGCACCGTCTCCCGTCTGGGCATCCGTGGCCTCCTCGTCCTCAGCCAGCACGGGGAGGTTGCGGGTCGGCGGCGGGCTGTCGAAGGCTACCATGTGGTCATCTTCGGCCGGGGCGTCGGGGTCGTTGATTTGCATCTCGCCCTCCGTGTCGCTGGCCTCGTCGCCGGACGTGGATGCCGAGGAGGGAGCGGACGCCGGCGCAGTAGGCGGGCCTCCGAGGACCTCGTCGGCCGGGAGCGTCTCGGCCTCCTCCTCCTCCCCGTCGCCTCGCTCCAGGTGGATGCCGAGGTCCTGCTCCAGGTCGGGCTGGACCATGGGCACGGGGGTCTGCTGCTTGTCTGAGCGCGACTCCACGCCAGAGCTGCTGTCGTAATCGCGGAGCTCCTCGGGCGTGCTGGTCTCGCTGCTGCTGTGAGCGGCCAGCGCTGTGCCGCTCAGCGTGCTGGACTGAGACATGCCCACAGCCGGGGCGGCAGGAGGGGCCAAGTCCCCGGGCATGGCGCCGTCCATCTCCTCCAGAGCTGGGGCAGACGGCATTTCGGGCATCCGCAGCATGGGCTCAATGCTGTGGGCAGCCTGACCCTGACCCACACCGCCAAACTCCAGCCACGCCTGGGCCGGTGACTTGGTGGGGGACTCGGGTTGAGCCGCTACAGGGTCAGGAGAGGTGCTGGACGTGAAGAGGCTGGAGGGTGGCTGAGCCCAGGGGTTCCCGAATGGATTGGTCTGACCCCAGGCGGACGATGGAGGGATGGGGGGCTGGGGGGCCGTGCGGTTTAGGTTTTCCCCGCGGACATCCACTGTGAAATCATCTGTGTCGACGTTTCCACAGCTCTCCAATCCGCTCTCCATCATGCCCTCGCTGACCATTTCTACATCTTCATCCTCTTCCTCCTCCTCATCTTCTCCAGTAACCTTGTGCTGTTTCTCAGCATGCTCTGAGCCAACATCCATGTCCATAATCTTCTCTTCTTCCTCTTCATCAGCATAAAACGTTTTGACACTTGGAGAGGTCATGAATGGTTCCTCTTTCTTCTCCACTTTCAAGCCAAATTCATCCATATCACCGGTGGACATCTGGTTGTCCTCTAACAGGCTGGTTATTCCTTTTATCATAGCGCTTTCCTGTTGGCTGCTCATATCTCCAAAGCCATGTCCTTGCCAATCAGAGCTGCCAAAATCTGCAGCCCCGGACACGAGCTCGTCCATGTGTGGAGCAGCACTTGTCACTGGCATGGTCTCTGGCAACTTGATGAATTCCTTTGCTTCTTGATCCTCATTCTCTTCCTCATCATCATCCACATCCTCGTTGATTTCCTCATCTGCCTTCTCGACCGCCTCCTCTCGCTCATGGAAAGGTGAGCTAGGGAAAGCTCCGGAGAGGTGATCGGCCGGGGAAATGCCGGAAAAGTGATCTGCTGAGGATTGAGCAAACAGATCAGGTTCAGCTTCCAGGGTGAATGTCGTTTCTGTCTTAGCTTCTGGCATGGCAGGCATGGAAACGTGAAAATCGTCCTGAACTTTCACCTCATCTTCAACCAAATCCTCTGGCATGGCATCATGGGAGGCTGGCATGGCCTGACTGTGTGCCCAGGGCTCGTCCTGACCATGCATGTCCAGCATGGGAGCAGCAGAGCCCTGGCACTCCATGGGCATGGCTGGGGGACCCACAGGTGAAGTAGGTGGGGACATCACCGTGGTGCCCAGGGGAGATGGGGAGGTCACAGTATCCTCCAGGTGAACCAGGTCTAACTGGGCCGCCAACTGGGGCACTTCCGGTTCGGGTGCTTTAGCCACAGGCTCTTCCATGGGTGCGGGGGGTTCGGGTGCGGGTGCAGGTGTGGGCTCCACAGCAACTTCAGGCTCTGAAACAGTGACGCTGGCCAGAGCGGCCGCGGCACCAGCAGCGGCGACGGCAGCAACAGCGGCCACTGCAGGAGTGGCATCCTGCTTCTCCCCCTCCTTGGGCTCTGGCTGGGCAGCAGCCGCCCCTGGCTTCGGGCCACGCTTCACTGGCGTTGGCGTGTTGCTGCCCACTGCCTTTTTGGGACTGGCCGACTTGGCCGTACCGGGCCTCGCGCCAGGCGCTTTAGAGGTGGCAGTGGCTTCTTTTGATGGTGTTGATTTGGCCTCCTTGGGCTTGCTGGGCGTCTTGGCATCTGCTGTTCTACTGCTGGCAGCAGGCTTCTTGGTAGAGTCTGGCTTTGCCGCGGGGGTTGACTTGGGGGTGTCTGGCTTGGTGGTCTTGGCTGGGGAAGGCCGAGTGAGAGGGGAGGTTGCCGGTTTCTTGGCTGCTGGAGTACTTGGCTTGCTGACATCTAAAAGAAAGCCATAGCAAATTATTTAGAATGCTTTCAGGCCAGACACTGACACACTGCAGAAGAACAGAACTTACAAGGACACGACATTCAACATAACCCATGAGCTGAACAGGTTAAAGAGTCACTGATGCACTCTGCAATTATAAATCAGTAAATCAACATTGCAAAAGTTTTCCTACCTTTCTTTACAGGAGTTGTGGTCTTTGAGGCTGCTGTTGGAGTGCGTCCAGCAGAGGGCGTTGTGGAGCCTGTTTTAGGTGTGGCCGGTTTGCTAGCTGTTGTGGTGGCTGTCCTCGGTGTGGCTGGCTTGGTTGGCGTTGTTGTCTTGGATGTGGCTGTCTTGGGTGCCGCAGAAGAGGGCCTAGAGCTTGGAGGACCACCAGCAGGCCTTCAGAAAGACAACAGAGTAAAAGCCATTTACAGTGAGTTCTAACTGCAGGGGTACTACACATGCTATGGTCATCCCAACCAAAGCTCGGGCTAAGACTTGACACAAGCATTTGAATACTGGCATGTGTAGGTGAGCGTGAGGTCTCTCCTCTGCTCGACATTCCATGCATTACTCAAGCGCCAGGCTAAAGACGAGAGGTTTTGACAGGGACTGAGGGGCCCTGTCAACAGCAGGCACTCGTCAAGCTGTGCATTGATTAGTCACTTGTACACAGAAATCCCCGGGCCCTGTCTGGGTTGGCTTAAAAAAGCTGGAAATAGAAAGGAGAAGAAAACATGGAGGGGAAAAATTGGATACAACTGGGTAAAAAGGTGACTTGTAAGTGTGTATATAGATTCAGATGGCGCTGGGCAGGGGCAGAGACAAAAGAAAAAGAATAAAAAGGAGGGTAGTATTTGAGAAACCGTTTTTTTAATTGGATACAACTGGGTAAAAAGGTGTCTTGTAAGTGTGTATATAGATTCAGATGGCGCTGGGCAGGGGCAGAGACAAAAGAAAAAGAAGAAAAAGGAGGGTAGTATTTGAGAAACCGTTTTTTTTCACCCTTCATCCCCTGTAAGGAGCCTGAAGCGGAGCTGACAAGGCACAAAAAACACTCAGCTGCTCTACATTTCCTCCCTGCTCCGCATCATTTCTCTCCCTGGAGGTTCTGAGACCGCATCACGCATGAAACACACATGCAGCCCTGAAGCAATCCACGCCCGTACCAACCCCCCAACGTCACCTCCATGCCCTTTTGTTTTATTCTTATTCTTCTATCACCTCCACTACTGCCCAGCATCCGCAGCCCAACTGACCCACTGCGAATGTCAGTGCTTAGACACATCTGCCTGCCAGCGTGTTCAACCATGCCCGGCCCCAGCGACCTGGCCTGTCTCCCGAGCCAGTCTGCAGCAAACTAACCTACATCCAGTGGCCCTGGCAGGGGCCTGTGATCTCCTTAGCTTCCGCTCCGCTGCTCGGTTCTCCATGCTCTAAATAAAGAACATGGCGAGCGACAAGCGAGGAAAAGACGACGAGAGCTACGTTAATCTTTAATTCTGAGAGAGGCACAAAAATAACTGCTTCAATCCCCCGATGGCGCTATGGATGGAGTTAAGAGCTCATGTTTTGCTTAGTCGTGGCCCACCTCCCCCCTTTTAAAGATACATTTGTAGTGGCAGAATGGTAACATTGGCACTTAGTTTCTTTCTGCACAAGAAGGAGGACAAGCGCTACAGAAAAGGGGGTTACGTTCTATATTGAGGACAATGTGTGCTAGTGTGTTACAGTTCTGGGACCACGTCCTTGAAGGACATCAAAAATGAATTCTGTCTAACAAAGTGAGCAAGAAGTAGTCCTGGCAACATCCTATGGCTTATTCTTATGGCAGCCATGGATAATCACTGGTATAGTCATTACGAAGTGAAGGTGGTGTAAATCTTTCACTTTCATTTTCAAGGACAGACTTTAAACAATGGAAGTGTGAACTCCAAACCACTCAGAAGAGGCAGCAACAATAGATACCTTCAAAAAAACTGTAGGCCCTGGGGTGAAGGTCAACATCAATCATGATAACACCACAGCAGAATGAAGCAAGATCAGTGGTATGTAAAGAATGCTAGAGATAGAGCTACAGTGTTGAAAAGCGAGACACAGGGAATTGTTACTGATTTCGGAGGATGAGGGAGGTCCAGCGTTAGGAATACAAGGGTTTCTGACAGTAGCTGAATGTGTGCATGAATAGGAAGTAATAATGTGAACTGGAGAGAACACCAGGGAGATCCTGCAGAAGTGTTCATCTTAATCTCCAGGACGGAACGAATATGGATAATCCAAAATGACAGGATGACTCAATTTAGGTATGGAAGCGAGGCAGATTAGTGAGACTGTCGTTCTGCTGGGACCAGGAGAAACGGATAGAAAAAAAAACTAGCCGTGTGATTAGGAGCCATTAGCTTCATATCAGTGCCATTTTATGACCTCCCAAAGAGCTATATAAATAGCTCTACAGTTATTGGGCTAAACTAGTGTTAACATTTCAATGTAAGAAGGGGGTTTTAAAGGGTGATCTATCTGTAAATGACTCGAGAGTATTTACTCTCAGATCAAAATACAATTATCTCTCCTCTATAATAAAGATTGGTCTCTTCCTTCTATTCTTGTATCCAAGTGAAAACATCCCTTGGCTTGTCAGAAGACAATCAGAGATCTCACAGAATGATGGACACATCTAAAACTGGACCATTGCTGTTATATTAGGGCCTTGCGCTGATTATCATACAGAATGAATGCATTTGCCTAGCACTCCAAAGCCCACATCTGAATCGGGGTTAAAGAGAATGTGCAGCAAAGCCTGAAAATGCACTGAGGCTTAAGCGTTTGCGGTTCTATCGGTCACGGGAGATGTAATCGAGTGCAAAACACAAGTGCGTAAAGTTCACAGAAGTCGCCTTAAGCCATTTTTTTTATTTTATTAATTATTTTCTCTTTTGTTAATATCAGCTCTCGTCATTATGCATTCATGAGGCATCCAGAGGAGCTGTAATGCTAATGAACACGGGGAGCTTTATCATGGCATATCAAAGTGGCCCAATCAGAGACAACGATATGCAGGATGTTTCAGCCCCTGCAGCCAAACCAGGCAGTGGGGGTGCGGGGAGTTGGGAAGGACCTCCTACTCAGTCGAAGACAACAGTAAAATTAGGACTGATTAAGTTTTAATAGCGTGGAAGAACCAGGAGGGAGTCTTTACCCCGGTTAAAAGACGATTCCTCCTCAGAGCGCACACAAATACCAGCAGGATCACCGCTGGAATCCAGCCTTTTTTCCACCAAATTTAGTCAGGCTCCTCTGTGGGTTTGTTAATGAAAGTCACCGGGCTCAGTGGCACAAGAATCTCCAGCCTGGAGTAACAAAGACACAACTCTGCTGGATAAAATGTCTTCAAACTGACTGGCAACTTTCACCTCTCTCTGAGTAAAAAGGCCACTACACAGGGTGTCTCCAGGACAGAACAAAGAGAGTGTATCTTCTTAGAGATGAACAATACATGCTGCTCTGGAGCAAAGAGCGGTTCGGGGCTCAGACTCTGCTGTCTCCCAGTTGGAATGTGCCTCCGTATGTAGGCACCAAAGAATGTGCATGACAATATTTCAGATAGGATAAGTGTTGAAATTCGGGATCAAGAGAGAGTTGAGATTTTCTGGCTTGATTAGACGTGATATGAAAGGCAAATATGAGGGGAAAGGCAGGGCCGTGGTGGAGCCAGAAGGCTGACTCCAGAAGAGCTGATAAAGGGTGCAAAAATAGAATTGTTGCCTTGAGCATTTGGATTTTGGACATTGTTTTGCATTTCCTCGAGTACGAAATGAGCGTCTATACACACAAGAGCCAGAATGATCATCCAAATTGCCATAGTTATTACAATGATTAATAGCCCAGTACATGTCTGAACCAGAACAGGCAATGTCCAAACGTTTGTAGAGGACATCTGCCAACTGCACTCAGGATGTTACAAACATCTCAAATGTCTTTGGGCTTTTTTGGTTGAAAAATTCCAGTTACACACTGGCTATAGCTGTGTAATGTAACAAGCTTCTTTCATTAAAATCCATTAATCCAGATCAGAGGAAACATGTCTGGATGCATGTTGTATAGTGATATAAAGTATAGTGAAAAGACTGCATCTAAAATGACATCTGAAAATAGAGCAGGTTTAAGCTCAAGTCTAGTTCTCATTTGCAAGGCAAATGCAAGAATAGAAAGGTCAGGCAAATGTGCCCCTATTTCTGACATCGATGCCCATTTCAAAAAGCAATTTTAAAACGCAGCTTTCCATTTGACAGAACAGGGTCGCGTGGTGTTTGGTGCAGGGAACCATAAACCACAAGAGCTTTTTAAGACATCCATCAAATCTCCTCTTACGCATGTGTGGGCACACACACATGCACACTCACCCTGTTGTTCACGAGAGGCATATGCACTCACTCAATTTGGCTGCATCACACACACACATCCACACACACACACACACACACACACACACACACACACCTACTCACCCATTCCTTCAATACACTCCCCCTCCCCCTTCCAAACTAAATGCACAGAAATTCCCGCTATATCCATTTAGTGATTAAATTCGCTGCTGCACTGACGATGCAAGATGTCGATGGCCTAACTGCGTCAGAGTGGGCAGGCGGTGCCACGCCCAAACCCTCGGAATGATTTACGGCCTGCAGCAGAACGCTGCAGAATGCCACACCATGACTCAAGATCATGCCCGATGATGCAGCTCACGTCTGCAAGGCTGATCTCACTTTAGACTTCCTTTTCCATTATCTCAACTACATCTGGGCCAATCAGGAAGGCTCTCTGCCTCCCTCGCTGACCGGCTAATGATCACCGCAGTGACACAGGAAGAGCCCGCCCAATTTGCTAATGATTACCTCAACTCTTGAGAGAAGAGTAAAAAAGGGCGAGCCGTACTGACAGCCCACATGCAACAGCACCGGGGACAAAATATCCCACACAGTTCAGTCTGGAGTGAAGAAGTGATGGTTCAGTGTATGTTACTGTAGAGCAAATGCTTACATTGTTTCAGCAAGCAGCTGAGCTCCTCTCAGGAGGAATGTGACCTCTGGCCTTGGCAAAGCTAGCACTAGACTGAATATTGAGTCTCATACACGGCCCACCATACGCCAACTACTGAGCCACACCTCTGTTCATACAGCAGTCTTGCGCGGAAAGGCTGAACTTGAAATGGTGTCGTCATCAGCTGAAATATCTCCATCCTTTGCTGCTCTAGATGACACTGTTCTGAGGGGCAGAATCAGGCTGCATTAGACATGCTCCACAGCGTGGCACAGCGTCACAGACTATTGCGTGCTCTTCATCTCAGCAACCAGATGAGGCCATGCTGAGGAATAGTTGGAATTTTTATACACACCCACCTACAACCCCCCAACACACACACACCCACACACCCACACACCTTTGAAGGACAAATATCACAATCCCACCTTCACTACACGATGAAAATGGAATGTTACTGAAAGGGATTTGTGGGAATAGCGCTCTGACGTGCTTATGTATCTAAATCCCATCTAGTTTGTGCTATCTAGTGCAGAAAAACCCATCTGTCCTGCTGCAGCTGGTTGACTGAAGCTCTATTCATAGAGACATCGAACAAAACTAAATTCACTGAAGTCTGAACAAATTAACAGCTGTTCTACCTTGGGTGTGAAAGACGTGTGTACACATAGGGAAACGTATACGTTTCTAATTAGCACCACTGACCCGAGAGAAAGTAGCATGAAAAGGAAGCCACACGCCCACCTCTCGAGAGGTTAATGTTCAGACGACGCGGGAAAAGTAACTTTGTAAGGATGACAGATGGATGGACGAGATTCCTGCTGACCTGGTCATCTCATCTTATGCTGAGCTCATCTAATATAGACTCCCATTAAGGAGGAAGGAAGAGGAACAAAGCGTTGAATTGAATTAACAGTGATTTATGGATCCGTCGGCCTCAAGGCCTATAAGCGTTCTCCTTTTAAGCAAGGTGGACAGACAGACACAACAACACAGGGGTGACTGCCTTCTCCTTGCAGTTGATCCCTCGCAATCTTGTAAGCACACTCCCTCTCCGCGCGATCAACACAGACTTGTTCGAAGATAAACACGAGCTTACAAACGCACACACACAAACACACAAAGAGGTCATTAGAGGCACGGTGTTGCTCAACACCTCAGGACATGTTTGGTCGGCACCAGAACCCCTCCCCCTCCTCCCTGCCCCTTCCCCGGGTAACAAAGAGCCCCTTCAGCCCTCAGCAGCCACGGTCCTCTGTGCTTTCATCTGCCTGAAGGCTGGCTACAGCGTGATTCAGGTGCTGGGCCTAATCTTGCTCTGATTGGCTCGAGCCATCTCAAAAACACACAGAAAGGCAACTGAACACATCACTTCTGTGTCTGCAGTGTTTGTTGTTTGCCTGGAACAGTCTAGCATCTCTGGATCTCTGGAGAGAATCCACCTAGAGGCCTGGCAAGACTGTCAGCTTGTTCAAATATGTCTGTCTGTGAGTGTGTGTGTGTGAGTGTGTGTGTGAGTGTGTGGGGGGGAGACAGCTCCAACAGCGGTTTCTCACACTCTTCCCTATTCAAGATCATTTTCATAATTTTAACACAAGGTCAAATCACCCCCTGCAACAAAACTGATGTTGAAGTAGCAACACTACATACAAAGGTTTTCCTGTATTTTTTGCATCATGTGATTTTTTTTATCCTTTAGGAGGAAAGGGGCTGATGGAACTCAGGGATAACTAGAGGGGAGGGGTGATCTAGGCACGATCATCTGCATATCTTAACAGCCCTCAATATCATCTTCATCTCCTCTGGGGGTGACGTTCTGCACCAATGGCTGACCTACCTTGTTGTCTTGGAGACTGGCGGCCTATCAGATTTGGTGGAGGCAGCCGTACTAGGCCTGGGAGCTGCAGAGGTGGGTCTGGAGGCTGGGGCTGAGGGAGAAAAGGGAAACACAGTCAATGAGCTACATTATAGTCAGCTAAAGTCAATGAGCCTTGTGGCAGGACATGCCTGAAATGTCAATAACTGTCAATAAAACATAAAAGCAAACCATATTTTACTGCAATTCTACATCCAGATTCTCAGTCTTTTGTTCGCTCTACCTCAGCTGGATTGTCATACCTGTGGTTTTTGGTTTGGTTTTCGCTTCACTGCTCGCTGCAGATGGGGCCTTTCTGAGCGGCTGAGCTGTCCCTGTCTTTGCTCCATTGACGGCATTAGGAGCAGAGGTGGGACGGGTGGCCCCGGTGGATTTCCGCTCAGCCGGCTTAGTGGGTGACCGCGAGGCCGGTGCCCCCGCGGTGCCAGCGGGCTTTTTGGCCGGGCCTGTGGTTGACGTGGTCTTCCTGTCTGCGGGGCCCGTGGTGGGTTTCTTGGTCACTCCGTTGGTCTGAGGTTTCTGTGTGCCGTTCTGAAGGCGACTCTGGGCAGTGCCGGGTCGAGAGGCGGGCTTGGTCCCTGCGGTTCCGGTTGTCTTCGGCTTGGCCGGTCCCTTCGTCTTGGCCTTGGGATCCGCCGGTTTGTCGATCTTGTCTGTCTTGGCGGCGGGGGCCGGCGTCTCGGTGGGCTGTGGCTCACCCTGTCCCGTCTCCTGTGACTCCGTCGAAGGAGGGGACACCTGGTCTGCCCCTTCGCCCGCGGGCGGCGCCGCCTCCATCACAGGGTCAGCGTCCAGCAACTCCATCGGCTCCATTGTTGCTGTGACAACCCCATCCGGTTTCATGACGTCTCAGTCCTGGCGACCCGTCTCGGGATGTTGGTGTTGGGATGCGGAAGGAGGGCACTCGCAACACCGTCAGGAAAAGAGCAGAGCTTGGGCAGCTACCTACCGTCTGGCTGACCTGCAGAAAGACGAAACAAGACCAAGCATTTCGAGTGAGACAATAAGGTAGACAGGACAGAACAAGTGAAAGCCTGTGCGCGCCGTCTCGTAAGCAGATAAACCCCTAGAGAGGAATCAGATAAAGGATTACGCAGAACACACACGGGCGCCGGGGAAACCGCTTGGAGCGGCAAACAAAAGGAAGAGTAAACCGGGCCAAGAATCTGAGCAAAGTGATTAGAGAAGGAAGGAACAGAGTGTGCCACTTTCTGGAGAAACTAAAAAGGAGTAACATTAATGATTCACGATCCTACCTTGCACACAACCACGACAAAAAGACACAGAGTAAAACAACTGTGTCAAACAAACTAACACACTCGGTAGTACTGCAACATGTGGAACACATTCAGTGATGGCAATCTATAAGAGTCTCATTTCAGAACGGTTACCGTTAGGATTAAAGCAGCACTAATGGATATTTGCTCTCAGGGTCCCCCTACAGTTGAGAAGCGCAATAATAAACAAAATATCCATCTTTTGCTACAAAGTATGACCATAACTCTGATACAATACAGAGGGAATGCACCCACAGCTTTGTGTAGAAAGAGACCTCCAAATTCCTGTAGCTTTTCCAATTCAATTTTGGAGGGGGAGGGGGGGGGCAGTGTTCCTAACTGAACACAGAAAGTTGCTAGGTCAGTAATCGCATATAGTGCCGTTATGCCATCAAAATGATTTTGGAAACGTTAAGGTAAGGGTGCCTTTAAGTGGGCCACTCTTCTAAATAATTCTGCCTGCCTGATAGGATGCATATTTTCAACGCCCCAAATAATTGTTGCTTTGGATGCTAGTGCAAAATAAGGAAAAGTCCCCACCCCCTAATCGCTACCATATACAATATGGCCTCGTGCCTCTGTAGGGATTTGCTTTATTGCCCATACAGAGACACTGTCTAATCAGACAAGAAATCAAGAGGACACACAGAGGATGTTATCAAGCAACTATTCAGAGTCCTCTGCATCATTGGAGCGAGCAACAAAAGGAAGTGGTCTGGCCCAGAGGGAGTATGGGAACAAAAAGTGACAACGACGGCAATGATCTCATCTGGCTAACAGAGCATCACTTTCACTCCTGAACTGAACCGACTTACATACAGCTACCCCCCTCACATGAACATACAGAGAGAGAGAGAGAGAGTGCACAAAGACAGAGAAAGAGAGAGCGAGAGAGAGAGAGAGAGAGAGAGAGAGAGACTGCCGCACCCTCAATAACTGAGCAGTCAGCTGGCCTGAGCCCCTTGGTCCATCACTGAGTCGTCCTTGACAGAATGAGCTACTGTTCCCCCTCGTTCTTCAAATATCCTTTTTCATTACCATCCACTCATTACTGACTCCTGTCCACCACCACCGACCCCCCGCTGCCCGCCCCCCAACCCCCCCCCCCCCCCCCCGTCCCTCTTCCTCCGCTCATGATGAGATCTGTTCTCTGTTAGCGTTTGCACAGATGGCCAGAGCAGCTGAGCCAGCCCTGGGAGAGCAGAGCCAGAGCGAGGGAGAGTGGGGGAGAGAAGGGACAGAGGAAGAGAGGGAGTAAGGAGATGAGAGAGCAAGGAGGATGAGAGAGAGAGAGAGAGAGAGAGAGAGGAAGAAGGGAGAAAAGATTGAAAGATGGAAGGAGATGGAAAAGGGATGGAAGGAAGGATATTGAGGGAAAGCTGGGGGTTGCGACAGAGTGGAGGCAATGGAAAGAGTCTCAAGCAGTAGTAATGAAGTCTACAACGCAGACTGGAATGAAAGAAAGACAGGCTGAAGGAAAAAGTTGAAAAGAGAGACAAAATGTGGGGAAAAGAGGGATGCCTTAGTTTCCTAAACCAGCTAAGAGTCTCTTACGCAGTTGAGATTCCTACAGTAAGCTGAGCAGACAGCTCACCCACCAGTTACAGAGAGGTGGGAGCAAAAAAAAAAAAACAAGAAAAAAAAACTTAGTGTAAACATACGCCAACTGCAGCCATTTTCTCTCTTTCACACATCCTCCTTATTTTCTTCATCTCTCTTCTCTTTTCTTTAACACACACACACACACTCACTCCCTCTCTCTTGCTGAATCATTCTCTCACACTCCGTCTTGCTCACAAGTCTTCTCTTTTTTTCTCAGCATACTTACACTGAGACATTCTGTCCAAGTGCAAGACGTGGCTGCACAGACAAGCAAAAGCAATCCCTTTTTTCTAGACAGCGCTACTTGCTCAGCCCCCTTCCCCCTGATTCCCCTCCCTCTCTCCCATGTCTTGATCCTCAGCGCCTACCACAGCCTGGCTGCTGCCTCGGTTGCTTCTCCAAATCCCAAAAAACCCAGACTTGAGTTCCCCTTGAGTACTGTTCAAGCCCCAGTCTCTGTCTCCTACCCAAAGAGTAAACAAGTTCAAATCCCATTGGTGTCTCTATCCAGCCCCCCTCACCTCTGCCCTCTTCCCCATCCCCAGCGCCTTTGCTGTTGCCTGGCCTGTGCGAGCAGCTGAACAGCCTGTTCTTTCCTCAGCGGTGATAAATCTCCGGCGTTCAGACGCACCGGCTAGGCCAGAGGAGCCGCAGAGGAGCGCCATGTCATTTCCACCGGCGAACGAACGAGTTGGAGCGTTGCTCTGGCTGCTCAGCTAATCAAGTTTTTTTTAAGAAGCCCCTCTCCTCTCTCTCTCTCTCTAGCACAGGACAAGAAATAAGAGTTCAATTATGGCTCTCGCTATGGGGGCTCTGGCTCTGTTTCACGTGAAAGTGACTTGAACCAATGGATGCATTCAAACTGTTCTGGACCGTGGAAAATGGTGATGCAAAGATCTATGAGAAACATTTGTACTCGATGGCTCGCCATCCTGGAAATGTGCAGCTGGGATTTGGAAATCCATGGCGGGGGATCCCTGCTGACCAGCAGCATCTGTGTGAGTGAGCCGCTCCAGTGAGATGTTGACGTTCAGCTGCTCTGTGGGGGTGAACTAGGGGACACAATTGAAAGGATTTGAGCTCTGAGGGTCAGCGGTTTTGTCAGGGGCCGAAAGTATGAGCGTCATAAGCTGACCCTTCTGTTTGGCTACCGCATCCTCTAATATGCCCCAGCGCAAGACCCCTAACACCACCACACGGCACTACCACACACTTTTACCACTGATATCATGGATCTTCAAAAGGCACATCTATTTAATAATGACTGCTCAAGCTTCAGAAGGGGTACACAGCAAAATGGTCAGTTAAATGAAGTTCAAGGTGTGATCCTAAGTATTCTTGGTTTCAGCGAGAGGGAAGGTAAACAAACATGAGCTAAGATCCAGACTAAGAAGCCCAGTGACAACGGGGTCACGCTGCAGACAGTGCCAACTTCTCTTCCTGTTCCCGAGAGACACACACGCAGAAACACTCACCCTGGCTAAGCTACAGCCTCATCTCATTATAGTAAACCAATCCCTGAACAGATGCTTAAGGTCCCCTGCAGGATGAACGGTGGCTAACACCAGCTGGGCAAGGTGCGCTCATCTTGCAAAGACCCACTTACCATGTAAACAAAACCACCAACCGGGTATTACAGTCACTGGATACACCACTGTCCACACACCACCAGACAAGTGTGCCACCCATCAACACACAGGCCTCCCTCAAACAATTTGGTGGCACACCAACATGCCAGGAGATCCATTCCACTTTAATTTGTTTGTCTGAGCAGTCGATTCCAGCTCCACTCTTAATCAGGTCATCAGCATATTTTAATAGTAATCAGCATTTTGACCTCGTTTCTGTTTCTAATTGTTTGGGCTATCTGATACAGACTCTTGATCAGAAGGGCAGACGCACTGACGCATAAATAAGTCCATGTGAAGATTATTGTGCTGCAGAAAAATAAAAAGCCACAGGAGCTCTTGAGGAATATTTAGCCAACAATTAATACCCAGCAGGAGTTGCCAGAGAGGCTAATACTATTCTTGCATAAACCGTCCGTGGTAATTGCTTTGTGTCTAAAAATCACCCCTGGATATCAAACTTAGCCAAAACACAAAACATACAAGACCGTGCTAATGGACGATACAGGCAGAACGCGCAAGAAGCTGGGCTATACGAGCGGAATTTGTTTTCGATGCATCCACGTGAGTGCGCACTCCACGCCTGCATGTCCCTAGGGCTTGCTTTAAATAGTGAACCATGGAGGAAGTGAAGGGGAAAGGGGGTGTGGGTGGGGGGCAGGAAACTCAGCTTGCATTCTGCAGCAGAAACACTAGCAAAGAGTCTCTCACCCCATCGGTGACTCCTGGAGTGGAAGGTTGGGACTTCATTAGGACATCCTAGACATCCTTATGAAGCGGTCGGTGGCTAAAGGCCATCATCTGCTAATCTGCAGTCATTTATCACTGGGGCAGGATCAAGGGGTCAGGCTCTCCATGTTTATGCCCTGTAGTACCTCAGCTGAAAACTTGACCGATGGAGCGTGACAAAGCAGACTCTCACTCTCGTCTCTAGCCCCACAGCCTGGGCCTCTGTCAACCCCTAGTTTTCTCAGACCCTCCTCCTGGAGGAAAACAGACCCCCATTGATGGAAAGAGTGTATGGGGGGTGTTGCTTGGGATATGGAGCTGCCAGAGGACTGCTTCTTTGTGGGGTGGGGCGGGAATGTCTGCTATGTGTTGGCTGTCTACAATGCCACACTCCATAGGACCAAGGGTAGAAAAGGCAGCTGGCAAGACACTGGCAGAGAGAGTCGTAAACAAACACAACGGGCACCATCTTAGGTCAACCCATGAAAACTCACATGACAACCTAGCTCCTCGAAGGAGGAGTGAGACAGGGAATACATCTCGGTGGAATACAGTTCAAAAGCTAGCCCCACAGAATCCAGTTTTCAGCATATAGACAAATTGATTAGCTTTGAAAGTTTTGTTTGTTTGAAACACCATTTGCTCAATACCAGATTAAACCCTCTAAGGGAGGAATGTCCGATTTCATTTACACTATCCACAAGGCTCCTGCCTCTGCTGAGAACCAGTCTCACAGAGATGGGGGAGAGCAGAGCACAGGAGTAGTTGTGATTTAAAGTGGCTTAGATTATGAGAGGGTTATGTAACACCGCTGAAATGAAAGCATGTGTTTGCAGAAGAAGCTATTGCCTCATGGCAATTCACGTATCAGCAGGTCTGGCTCTCCATGTGGCACAAGGCCTCTGACGACTCCAAGAGCCCTCCAGCACTTGAACACAGAGCAGGCTGAATAAAGGCAGGATGTATGGGGGGGAGAAATAGTTGCCATGTTGGGCCACCAACCATCTAAAGAAGCAAAGTTGAGATGCAGCCAGGGTGGGGAGAGGTGGGATGAGTATGGGGTGGGGTTGGTATACAGAGACAGATGATGTGCTCAGTACCCCGCCCCCCCCCCCCTCACTTTCAATAGAGAAAGCCTGGCTACAACACCACCAACAACCACCACTCCCCCCTCTCATCCACAGCGGATTCCCCTCCACCCCCTCCCCACCCCAGTCAGGGGGTCAAGCCACCGCCCGATTCCTGCACAAAAACAAACCACTGTGAACAAAGGCCCTGCTCCACTCGACTGAATTCCTCCCTGGTCACAAAGAGGGAGGGTGTGCAGGAGTGAGAGAGGCAGGGAGGAGGAGGGGAGACGGTGCCTTCCCGGACGATGACGACAGAAGACTTCTAGAGTGGGCGATTTGAAGGCCAGAGCCCAAGTCTGAGTTAGAAAATGAAAAAAGAAAGCACACTCACACAGTTTCAAAATAGGCCGGCAGCTTTCTATTAGGGGACGTCAGGATAGCTCAGCTCTCTTTTCTTCCCCTCAGCTGACAGACCAAGCAGCTTGTGTGACAGATACCTGGATGTCGCCCATGTGACAGGGTGGTAATCCCTTGCGTTGCAGGCAGATTTAAGCAGGGGGTTTTAGATGCACACCCTCCTGGCACAGTAGCTCACTGACTTGCAGAACATTAGGCAAACTCGCTCCTCTGTAAAAAGAGAACTATATTTTGGCAATGCGAGGCTGGCACTGCCCAATCAGTCATATGCCCAAGCCATGGCGTGCCACCCGGGGAATCCAGCAATGCTGGTCCTAACCCACCCCCAACCCACTTCATTGCTGTATGTCGGCCCCCTGGGGAGAGGAAGATTAACACATGACAGAGTTCGTTAACCCTGGACAAAGAATGATGCTAATCCTGCCCCACTGTCCTCGAGCCCAGTCCAGAGAGAGAGACAGAGAGAGAGAAAGAGAGAGATAGACAGAGAGTGAGAGAGAGAAAGAGAGAAAGAGAGAGAGAGGGGAAACAGGGTAGATTCAGAATGGATGAGGGATATGAAATGATAGACGGGGGAGAGAGACAGACAGGAAGAGAGGGTAAACAGAGCAGGGAATGGATGAGAGACGTAGAATGATAGATGAGGGAGAGAGAGAGAGAGCAGGGACAGAGATGCAGTGTTCCATTCAATAATAATAAAGTGTCCATCATCATTATGAAGACACAATCCCACAACAAACTCTCCTGCTGGGGCTGGCCAGTGGGTTAGCTGGCCGTGCCAGAGTGATCTTGACCGAGTAAATATTGATTCCAAAAAGTGCGTGAGTGACTCCCCATATGGTGCCATGTCACACTACTGGACCAAAGCGAGGGGAGCACTCCACTTGCATCAACCCTCCCAAGAGGCTTCCTGCAGGGACCCAGAAGAGCAACAAGACGGGTGATAATGGCAAGTGAAGCCCTAATTTGAAACCCGATGAGAAAAAAAGACCAGTGGCGGTGCCCAGTTGGTGCCTGTGGTAGGTCCCTGCTGGTTGAGGGATCAATTAATCAATTAGCCAGTGCCTGATCAGAGGCAGCTGGTGGGGGTTTGATTACGGCCATCGGGTCCAGTTCTGGGGAACAAAGGGTGACATCTGGACTGAATGGTCAAACCAATCCCCAAGCACAAAGGTTTGGAAGTAAATATACAAACAAACACAGACGAGTATAGCCACACATCCTGCAGTGGCTGTCCAGCGATAATCAGATTATGTTCTTCTGATAACATGAGAGGAGACACATTCAAAAGGAAACAGATCCCCCTGCATGTCTTCTTGCCTTGGCCAGAATGTTCTGGAAGAGTCTATAACCCAACAGAAGGCAGCAAAGGACACACAGTTAAAACTCCTAACATGGTCCAGGCTTTGCATTTAGACTGAAATTAGATGCGGTATGCATTAGAACTACAATATCTCCCTAATGGCTGATATTTTTCAGGTCTAAGTGCAGTCCTCTGCCGCACAATAAAGACATGCAGGGGCCATTTTTATTATAGACAGCCACTCATATGCAATACAACTATAATCCCCAGACAGAAGACAGTAACATTTTAACCAGTAGTTATGCTGTACAAAAGAGAAGCCAAATATGATGGTAGTCAACTGGTTGTTTATTGTGCATGAACTATGGAACTGAGTTACTCACAGCCCCATGTCACATACAGCATGTATATCAATGACTGGCAGCAGCAGCATGATGCCCATCACAAACTGGAACAAAGACATATACGAGATGTTTCTTCTTATCTTTTAAAAACACATGACAATGGAAACCACAGACATGTCAGTTCTACGTACACGGAGAGAGGCATATGGCGGCGACCACAGGGGTATCGGGGATCGCTGTGGTCGACATAATCTCCCTGTGCACACCCTGGTGCCAGTTCAGTTGATCCTTCAGGGGCGGACTGGCCATGACAACTGTGTTTGGCCTAGCTTAGTGTGTGCTGCTGACCACACGTGGCAGAAGCAATAGAAAGAAGGTCGCTCTAATCCCAGAATGCCTTGGGAAGCCTGAGTCATGCTCATGCACCGCAGGCGTGGGCCTACTTCATCTTCATACAGTGACACACACAAACGCTCACATTAACAATCTCTCTTTTGACCCCGAAGCCTGCAGGCTTGTGCTGTGTTGCCGGAAAAAAAACCCAATGAGTCTTAAATTGAACTAGACATCATGAGGTTCCATATTTCGGAACCACAACAAGGGATGTTTATTTTATCATGGTGTCTAGGGGTCTTAACAAGACCATGGGAATAAAGAGAGTTCTGAACATCACTAAAATCACTTGCAGGGGTTATGGGTGTAGTAAAAGCTGAAGATAATATTATATTGCAAATCAAAATATTAATGTCAAATAAAATGATTACTGATAGTTCCTTTTCATTTGTGGTCAAGGAAATATTGAGCCCACTGAACTTGAGAGTTGGTTCAAAGTAACTGAATATAAGTTGTCTGGACAACATGCATTATAGATCAATTACCAGGAACTTCTGACAACCACTCTTCAACTTTATAGCATAACCAGTGACACTGAATGACATGCCGCATAGCCAAGCTCAACAGAAACAACTGATCCTCTGCTGTGTGAATTATGACAGTGGGCCTATGTGGGTAAGACAAAGTAAGGACAGAACTTTTTTGTAAGCTAAATACATATGCAGAGCTATTCACTATATGAGGGAGGCATAGGCTAGCCCACCTCTGGTAGGCCTGAACTAGCTTGCCAAATCACTCTGACTGATACCCACATAGGCCTAGGCTATGTTAGCCTTATTAATCGCCCGAGGATGCTATTAATTTGGGAAAGCATCCGCGTCGCCATGCTGATCATTTCTGAATATCGACCAGTCCTTGGCGGTAATAGAGGCTAGGCTATCCTTTGAACCGTTTTATCCAACTGACGAAACCAACATATCAATGCAGAGATGGGCTCGGGGGCAGTTCAAAAGATCATTGTTATGTCGTGTTAGCCCATTTGGCAGGACCGCTCTACAGACTTTTCATCACTGAAATGCTGATGGGTGTCGCTAAAGACGAAATCATTTCTGCAACTCCCATCTGATCCATGGAGTGCTTCAGAATGAAATAGCTCAGGCAATTATTATTTCCAATGTGCACTTAACCTCAATGTTGACATTTTTAAGAACATTTACATTTTCAACATGATACCCTAACCATGACCTGGTTCGTTTCTTAACTAAAAAAAAAATACCGAGTGAGAGCAGCCTAATACTAACCGAGTGGACAACTAAATTATTAGCGCTAAATTACCCATCCCTTCGCCTGAGGCGGGTCAATGGATCCGCTCATAGCAAGCGAGGCACCCCACTAAAGAACAATAGACCTCAGCAACATGGAACAGAGAGGGAGAGAAAAGTTTAGCCTATTTTGGGGAGCGGGTGGGCGACTTCGAAAATCGTTTTTGCCAACCTGTAAATTACAAATTGATTTGACTCCACGACACACAACAGCGCGTCCCAGTCCATTCGACAAAGTCATAGCAGCTCTCGAGTCAGAATAGTACAATACAGCCATACCGTCCACGCAGTCTACTAGCCTACCACCGCCCTGTCTGCCCCCCACCCCTCCATTTCCATCGAAGCTAGAACGTGATGGGTTCTTCCTCAGCGAGAAGATTGAGCTGGGTTTGGAATGTTGAGGGAGAAAAGGCTACTTATTACGAGATTTGTAACACATGCAATAAAATAGAATGTCACACAATGAAACAAATTCGGCGGAAACATTTTGCAGCTTTGAATGTAGCTTTGTAGGCTACTGAAATGTTAAGCCATTTTATATGAACTATTAACCAGTCTAACCAGTGTGTTTAATTTTGAAACCCGTAATTGTGCAGCAATTCGTGTAAGCTAACGTTAGGCTACAATAGGTTAGGGCAATGGACTTTCAGTACGTCGTTGCAGCTGAACACAATACAACATTTTGACATGAACAATTTTAAGGCTACATTGCACTGAAACATGTTTCGGCATGCCATAGTTTCATATGCCATCTTGTGTCACTATAAATGTCAAATAAAAGAAGACGACGCATCAGTAAAGCAGTTCTCTAAACAGATTCTCTGCAAATCACCTATCCTTACCTCGAAGAGCAGTTCTTCCTTTCAGCAAGCTACGCCCAAATGTTGTCTGTGTCCTTGGCTGTCTAGATGGAATCCACAGATAAAACGAGCTCGATAAATAAACAACCCTGTCGAGCACAGCAATCTATGAACTAAACGGTGAATTTGACCCGCCAAGAGACCCTTTCTGTCGACCGCCGTTTTCAGGAGTGATGTGCACGTCGCTACCAAAGAATGGGACAACGCTTTAGCAGTCCACGCACACTCCCTGGGTCGAACGGATGGACGGGCGGTCCAGAGGGTTTTACCAAGGCGAAGCGCGGGGGTGAAATTGAAAGGGATGAATAGCCAAGGAGCTTCGGTTTCTCTGCCGTGCGCCCAATCAGAGCAGCTACTCTGATTTATTCAAATGAAGGATGATGTCATGCTTCGGACCACCCTACGGTCGTTCAACCCCTTTCTTCCAAACCCTGTCCCCCTTCTCTTTTTCCCGTATCCCTGTTCCTCCTCCTCTCTGCCCCCTTCCTTCACTCACGTTTTCACCCATCACTCCTTTCTTGACCTTATCTTTCTCACGATTGCAACAGTAGTGGGCCAAATCAAAGAGAAACCCACCCTCAATTTAATGTTTGGCCCAGCTGTTACAGTTAGTGTTAAATATATTTTTTGTGTTACAAATATATTGTATGGTATTATAATCCATTTATATATACATTTATTACATTAAGGACTGACTGTAGGCCACTTTGAATATGAGCTCCAAATCCTCCTCGGTAAGTGATGTCCAACAACTTAGTAAGCAGCCTATTCACTGAATATAATTCCTAATTCCCTATGTTCACTCCAACCCCACCCCCACTCAGCCTTTCCAAACAAAGACTACCATTAATATATGCGAGTAGGCTGTTAAAACATGAGAATGTTTTCTTCTATGTCCTCAGTAGAGGATCAGTCAAGCAGCACCATGTGCAACAATAATAGGCTACTCTCTTGCAACTAGTTGTGGCGGTTATGTGAGATAGCTCATTCAAACTCGACTGTTTACATTAATACAGCAGAAGCTGAAAATAATGATGGCTTGATCAGAAATAGACACATAGATATTAATAAAACCCCGACACACTCAAATACAGACGCACATACACACCACAGTCTACTACCCGGCTTCTCCACCACACCAGCCTTTGTTTCCCTGTTGCTCCACTCCCTCAGCAGGGTGGGCTCTGGCTGTCTGTGTGTCTGTCTGTGTGTTCCAGGAGCCCCGTCTCAGTGTCTGTCTCCCTGTCTGGTCCAGCAGGGACTTTGTGTCAGCTCCGCATTCAGCTAACGGGCAATTTGCCTTGTTCTCTTCATCCATCTCTAATGTGTGTGTGTACTTGTTTTGCCAAAATAAAGAAACCCCCCCTCCTCCTTCCTCTGTGTATTTTTTTGGGAAAGGTCTGGTTGAAAGTGTCCTGTCACTGGCTCGGGCTTCGGTGGTGTTAATTTAGAGTCCATTTGTTGTTTTGTTGCCGTTTTTACTACCTCACGCTTTGATATGTCTGGTCTGGATATGAGTCATGATTTCAGAATGACCTCATGCTCCCTCCCTTTTTAAATGTGGTGCGTTAGATCGAATTGACCGCTTTATCCTCAGCTGTCTCTGCTCTCACCATCTGAAGAGAGGTGATGGGATACAGTGTGCGGACAGAGTAGCACAGACCCACATGTGCACTTGCCAGAGATGGGTGGGCTGGCATGGGATGCGTGGGGAAGAAAACAAAGGGAGGAAATTTTTCCCCCTGCAGCAGGAGAACGGTGGCTCGAGGGCTCTCAGGGAGGCAGGAAGGAGCAGGGAAGAGAGAGGAAGAGGCCGGGCAGCGCAACCGCCATTCAGTTCCCCTGTTATTTATCGCATTGTTTTTCCCCCCTCTCTCTGCCTCTCTCCCTCCCTGCCTGCCTGCCACACAGCTGGGCCAACACTGCATCACAAAGAGGCATTCTGGCAGACTGACAAGCATACACCGGCAGCCGGCAGGGCTGTGGCAGCAACACAGTGTACTGGGAACAGCCAAGATTCAAACACACACACACACACACACACATTCGTATGGGTTATTATGAGTATGAACACACCCTGGCGTAACACACACACGCTCACACAGAGGGGACGGATGTGCTGGACATTTTTCAAACACAGGGAGCAGAGACGCCGAGGCACACTTATAGTTTCACCCCTACCGTGTCCAGCCGGTTAGCGCATATGACACCACAGTGGCGGCCGGGGGAACAGTGTGAAATGAGTCTGAGATCACACAGGTTAGCACATGCCGATACTGCCGTTAATTAACACCAGTCCCCACGGGAGGACGGAACATGGCGCATTAATTGAACATACAAAACAC
>NC_084996.1:12328024-12383024 GCF_963854185.1 Sardina pilchardus | reverse complement strand
GTTGATCAGAGAGAACAGGCACTCCGACACCGTGGACAGTGACCGAAACTACATGGGCAGAGATGAGCTTGAGAGTGAAACCGGTTTCATATCCACAAAATCGCACGTGTGGCGTCGTTCCTGCTCGGTGAAGCCACATGGACAAACTCATTTCCCCCTGTGGCTCTGTGATCAACATTTAGCATAACAATTCCAAATCAGCAACCCATACCCAGCAGGAAGAGAGACCTTGATTTGTGTATTTGGTTCCTCAAAACAGAAGGTGTGATTAGCAATATCAGAAATTAATGTCTTATGATTGTTATATTCATAAGTAGTTTGTGCCTTTATATTTCTTTTTTAAATAATGGTTGGATAGAAGAAGTCAACCGTTTCTCTGTTATGTATTCTTCCACATATGACTTGACTCTGTTCCTTTGTGTGATTCTGTGCCTGTAGTATTCCTAAGTATACAGTTGTGTGAGTGTTTTTAGAGATAAAGCAAAATATAATGTTTTTGCAGACTGTTACATGGGTGCATCTGCGTAGCTCTGTGTAGTTATCTGTTCTGAATTGCCATGTAAGCACTAATTACCCTCAACTCCCAGGCGGGGTGAAAGAGGATATTGTAACTGAGTTATTCAGTGTGTGTATGTGTCCGCTTGCAGAACTTAGAAGTTCTGATCCAATGTATGGCACTTCTATTTTAAGACAAGGCAGAGGATCTCTATATCTCAGTTCCCCAACATGATCATCTGGGTCTGACTTGCAATGCAAATGCTAGAATTTGGTTTTACATTGGTACAATACTGTGTGATGGGTTGAGGGTCTGCAGTTGCCTGACTGCCCTTGTTAGGCTCAGTGGGGTCCACATAAACTGGACACAACTGCTAACATCACTCAAACAGAAAGGATACTTAAGGGTTGCGGACAGCAGCGTCGAACTATTGAGGATAATGTTTTCCAAGTAATAGAACGTCAAAACAAGAAAACAGTGAGCGGCACACCTATATCGCCATTTCGAGGGATGAGAACCAAAGGGGCGTAGGTGACATTTGACCAACTTTACAGGAGAGCCAAAACAAATCTAACTGCTACTATATGTTCACAGTTAAAGACCTTTGGTTTTTGTTCAATAACTCTATATTTAGAAATATTTTACTTCTATAATTGTGTCAGCTAAGAGAGCTCATCAAGAGCTTTCAGGTGATGTATATAACTCAATTTTGACCAAAATGTCCCTTACGCCCCTTTGGTTCTCAGCCCTCCATTTAACGTACCTTGGCATGGTATGGTCCAAGCACAATCCAGCCACAGAAGCAGTAGCCCATGTAGATGGCAGCAGCACAGCAGCAGAAGCGAATCACATTGGGGAATGCAGCCCGCAGCGTCACAATGAGAATCTGAGGAGCAGAGGTGACATTGGCCATCAGGAGACCGACAGACTGAGCTACTGGCAAAGAACAGACTATATGACATGTGACATGTGGCAATGATATCATTCATTACATCCATTTCATGTAGTGTTGGTTTCCTCTGATGGTAGTGTGGTCTTTGTGCATTTTCCGTCTGTTCACTATTTCTCTCTCTTTTTTTTTTAAAGTATATTTTTTGGGCTTTTATGCCTTTAATGATAGGACAGTAGAGAGAGACAGGAAGTGAGTGGGAGAGAGTGTCAGGGTGGGATCTGGAAAGGACCACGGGGCGGGAATCGAACCCGGGTCGCCGGCGTGCGGTGCAGGTGCCCCAGCCAGTCGCGCCACGGCTAGGGCCGCTATTTCTCTCTTTAACAAAGTCATTTTTCTTACTAACATAAGTCTATTCCATCCAACTGTATTTGTGATAAACAAAAATGACTGCTGTACGCTTTCTTTCCATTAAATCAGGACCACAAGAGAACACTAAAGCGGAAAACTCTGAGGGGGTAATTTAGGTACTGTACTGGAAAACAAAGGGTCTGATCTACAGAAAGGAGTCAGGAAAGGCTAACATGAAATTAAACTAGAGATCTTAGAGTGATTACAACATATAGAGCTATCCATAATACTTACGTTGTATTTCTGGAAGAAGCTGAGGTATCGGATGACACCAACCCACACCAGCAGAGTTGATGTGCCAAGTAAAATTCCACACAGGTCGTAGAATGAATTGCCCTGTTATTAGCACAATTGAGAAATATAAGTTATTATATTACTAGTTCACACTATCAATCATGCACAAACACAAAGATACAGCATCAAAAACTA
This sequence comes from Sardina pilchardus, assembly GCF_963854185.1. NCBI lineage: Eukaryota > Metazoa > Chordata > Actinopteri > Clupeiformes > Clupeidae > Sardina > Sardina pilchardus. Next base: position 12,380,799 of record NC_084996.1, on the reverse strand, counting down.
AGATCGACTATCATGAATAAACAACAATTTGAGCTAAGCTTCATATGCAATATGCTACCAAATATTGTCTTGTAAGCTGTATTGTAATCCTTGTGCATATCTGAAATGATTGTATGAATGATTTGACAAACCTTAGACTCAATGCCGATCTTGATGAAGCTCCCGATAATGGTAAACACATCACTGACGATGAGTAGGATGTACCAGCCGTTAATGAACTCCATCCTGTCTCCCCAGCACACATTGCGCTCCAACCTGTGCTTGAAGAACTGCACAAACTCCTGTAGAATATATGGGGAGGGAGGTTCAGGTAAACTTTAATTTATCTAGCCAACAGTCAAGCAGCGAAATGTCACACTCACATTACAATACATGTATGAAAAATAGTGACTAAACACCATTTACATACACTGATGATTCAATTAGGACATTTCAGACATTAGTACTGTAGGTCATGCTAAGATTTTGAAGAGGCACATCTGTGCATTTGTAACTGGATTATTATCACCCATTGTAAAGCAAAATTTGACATGAGACAGGAGACAAGATGAGGGCTATTTTGCAGAAGATCTCGACACAATTTTATTTCTGGTGAGACAAAGAAAATACTTTAGACAAGAAATGTCCTCTGGGCACATAACCAAAACTGCACTGTAGACCTGTGACCAGTGATGAGTTTCTGAGGTGATAGCAGATTTCCATTCAGCTATTTCACACATTTGTGAGCTTTCATGAACATTTGGCAAAATAAATGCTGTGTGTGTTTCCATCCACTGTGCAATGCAAATTCTCCTAATTCAGGGAAGACTTCTGAACAGTCTTCGGGATCAAAACATAAGGTCGGGTCACGACAATGTTTACGTAAAAAAATATTTCCATGAACTTATATCTATGATTCACTCATTGGTGTATCCATCCCTCTGAGTATTAGAGGATTGTATGTGAATGTCAAGTGTTTCCAGGAAGTAAATACTCAAACTGTGCTTTAAAAGTTGAGTGGAACTCCAGCTATGGACATTGGTGGACCCCTCCCACCCTCTGTTCAATCTCCCAGAGTGTATGCACTCATCAGTCTCACATTTTGCAGAAGCACTCCTCTGAGAATGGACCGACCACAGAGCACAAGGGACAGCAAACACACGACCGCAACAGTCACATCAAACGCCACGCGCGCGTTACTATCCGCTGTGTGGAAAACAGACAGAAAGAGGAAAAGAAAATGAGACATTATGGATTAAGAGGGCACAGACATAACTTGAGGCGAAGAATTGAAGCAGGAAGGCAACATTTTTAATGAGAGGAAACCATGAAAAGGAGTCGGATCAGGTGGATCATGCTGCCAGGGAGATGGCATTGAGATCTTGTTCTTGTCAGTAATTACTGCCGGTGTTCTGTCGATTTGGGCTGCCTCGTCGAGATGAGCTACCGTAGCAGAATTCGATAGAACGTATCTGTTGAGATGGGCTGGCAAAATAAACGTATTGCAGAAAAAAAGGCCTCACCCTGTCCAGAGACATTCGGGTCCCGACATTCCTGGATGGAGGCCTGGTTCTCGAGGCTGATCTTGACCCTCCCACTATGAGCCTGGTTGTCCAGTAGGATCTGTCAAGAGTGGCACACCATATACAAAAAGTATAAGCAATCCAAAACTGTATACTTTTTACATGCCATGATGATTTTGCCAATATTCTCAAACAGAATGGAACATTACTCCAATACCAACAAATGGAATTTACTAGTCTAATAATATCAAGAAACAACAAGAAGTGTTTTTTGTTCAACTTTCCCCACTGACCCTTGCCTGGCCATGCCAACCTACAATCTCTTTTCAAATGACAATTTGAGAGTACACAGAGTATACACACACACACTCTCTCACACTCTCTTACACTCTCTCACACAGACAGACACACACACACAGACACACAGACATACAGACACACACACACACACACACACACACACACACACACACACACACACACACACACACACACACACACACACACACACACACACACACACACACACACACGGAGGATATAGGAAACCTATAAAGGAGACTTCACCGTGATACGGAAGGTGTAGCAGTCTGGGATCTCGTTATTTATGATAGTTTGCAGGTTGATGGCCTTTAGCTGGAAGTTGATGGTTACATTAATCAGCCTGTATAAAGGAGAGTAGGGTAAAGGTAGGTTCCACATTTGAGAAGATTCGTTTGTTTGGAAATATTTCATCACACAAGCAGAAGCACAAATCCAGAAGCCTCGAGTAATGGAAAACAGAACATGACAAAACTCCATGTGTTCACAAGACTCTTATGTGACTCAATACAGTTCACCACTGTCATCTTTAAATACTAGATGTGGTTCTAGAAATGCTATCTATAGATTATTGTCATTTGATTTAGGAATGCCATAATGAGGAAGAGAGAATGGAAATGGTACAAATGAGTGTATTTGTGTACAGGAGGAAGAGAAATTTACTTGTGGAATTTAAGGGTGAAGTTTTTATAGTCATCAGTGAGTGAAGCAGTGGACTCTGAAGGGGGGTCCACTCCTATGCAGTCTGTTTTAAAAACAATGAACACAAATCCCATACTCACAACCTCAAACCAACACCATCCAACATTGGACACACAACAGACAATGTAATACAACAATCAAATTCAGCTTTCTAAAGTTGTACTGTTCACTTCAAAAATGTACAATTACACCATAATAACAACTCCAGCTTTATGTGTAGATGTTATTTGTGCTATTTGATCTTGGGTGCTACAGCCAGCAGGTGTATCAAACATTGTATTTTCCCAAATAATGGTGACTTATTTAATTTGAGCATTTTTCCACAGAAATAACCTTGAAATAGTAGCAGCACCATTCTGACAGATAACGGTAAAGCATGATTATGTATTAACTTTTAAAGCTGATGATTAGAGTAATTTTTCCCAAGAATAATTTAAAACACTAGGCTTACTAGCTTTTATAGCATTTAACATGTATTGCAAAACTCTTGACAACAGTTAACTTCCAGAATGAATAAGCTTTACCAGTCATGATTCGTGGATCAATATCAAATGTGTCATTGACAGGATCGATGTGTCCCTTCTTGTAGTAGTGCTGACAAAGGGTTAGGGCACTGCCATTCACCCCCACACCCAGCACATAGGCATAGCAGCCAATGGAGGTGTCTGCCAAAGCCAGGTACTGGAGGGTCAGAAAAGAGCAGAAACTGACTCAGCATTGGGTGGAACATACAGTAGTCATCACTGTTAGAACACCTGGATGCCTGGATACAGTAGGGCCTTACGAAATGATGAGAATGTATCAGACACATTATAGGCTGATATCACAAGTCACATCGTCTCGCAATCACTCCACTTGAACACTATTTCATCACCACAAAGACCATACTGTAAAAGAGGTTCCCCTTTTTCATGACTGTTTGCTCTTTGCTGCTTCTCAACTGCCAAAAAGCCCTCCTCACGTCTCAGCCCAAATCCAATCTGCTAGGTGCAGCAGCCTACCTGGTCTATGGCATAATGGATGTTGCTGTAGACATCACTCTGGGTGTGCACGGCCAGCGGGGAGTCAGGGTCGTCCTGGTAGTCTTTCAGGAAGAGGTGCCTGAAAGCTTCTGTGTTCTCGTCCTTAAAGTTCACCACCATCTGATTACTCAGACCAAACATCACCAGCTTTACCAGGACCGATGAGGGGGAGATGGGGGGGGGGGGCAGACAGACATGGAACCATCAGTGAATGCTTTTACCCCATATTTGCCAGGTTCATGTCACTTCTTCTTATGCAATAATGAAGAGCAATTAGATGGTGTACCTGAACAGTGACAATGACAATCTTGAGGATCTGCAGGAGCAGCTTGTATGGTTTACGGCCCTTGGCATGGTATTTGTCACACGGACTCATGAAGAAGTACTTCATCTTTCTTCGAAGCTCTTCTTCCTCATGTTCAAGCTGTTGCTGCAGCAGCGATCCCTCGAGGTCAGCTGGTCTACGGTCAGTCTGAACACGTCCCTTGCACTCACCTGAGCCATAGCTCACTACAGAGGTTAGCAGTTTATCTTTCTCTGATAACAAAATGAAAACAAAAGAGTGAGGCCTCTAATGTGAAAAACTTCACAACATACAGTGATTTCCCGTGTATTAGCCGCAGGGCTGTGTTTTATGCAAGTTAAAAGAAACAAAATCATGCCATATTAACTGCCCCCGTGTATCAACCTCAAAGCGGAAGAAATTTTGCAAAATCAGTGTATAAGCCGCGGCTAATAGTCGGGAAATTACGGGTAGTACACAACTATGTTGCTATGCCAACTATGACTTGTTATTACATTTGTATTTAATGGTAACAGCCTGAAAGATATTTTCTTTGAGTTTGAAACTTCAAAACTGTGGCCTGCTGGAACCGTGCAAGCAGAAATATTTCATGTTTACGTAATATGTTTAATATCCTAAATCGACTGGAATGTGTACAGGCAAAATAGTTGTAATGCAGAATGCACTCTGAAAATTATTATATTTTCACCCAGACTTTTAATCTCTCTTATATTGAATGCTATCAAGCACAGCATAGTAATAGCCTAACATATTCTGAAATCCTTCTGATGCAGATGGCTGCAACCTTTCCCCATTGCCAATGAGAGAGTATTTCAGGACTGTGCTGCAAGTTAGGCCTATGGGCGAAATGAAATGCAGGCCTATATTCAAGTAATACCCATGTTTAGTCATGAATTGAATCTTAGGCTACTATGGGCAGTAGTCTACATGATATCATTAAAATCTAGTATAAAAATCTAAAGTTTATAATGAAGAATCTTGCCTAGTCTGTCTGAATTCTCGAGGCTATTCAACCTGATACCACCTCAGGCTGGGTGTCAACCTTTCCCCATTGCCAATGAGAGAGTAGACTATGTGCAAATGCAGGCCTATATTCATGTAATACCCATGTTTAGAATTGAATCTTAGGCTACTATGGGCAGTAGTCTACATGATATCATTAAAATCTAGTATAAAAATCTATAGAATCTCGCCTAGTCTGTCTGAATGCTCGAGGCTATTCAACCTGATACCACCTCAGGCTGGGTGTCAAGGTTAGCAATACTGGAAAAACTGGACATAATGTTTTGTTTATCTTCTTCTTTGTTACAGTTTGACTCTTGCTCTTCTCTTCAGGCTCTCTGTCTCATTCTTCATCATCACACACTTTACCAAAGTTCTATTCATCGTTTATGCATTCATGGTTTATCACGTAAAATAACAAAATATATTTTGAAACCAATTGTGCAGCCTACTGCAATATTAATAATTGCATAGAGACAAACCAATTATATTTTGAAGCACTATTCAATCTACCATTAATGCATTTGTCTGTATAGGCTACCTCAGGTGTGCCCAGGGCATCCAAAACAAATTAAACAATTTAGCCAAATTTAGCACAATTTAACAAATCGTATACGATGCGTGATAAGCAAGCTGAGGCTAGGCTACATGATGTTTTCATTTCACCTAATGACATCACCATTTTACATTTTACAAATGACAACAACACCACATCATTTTACAATTCACCTGTAACGTTACCGTCGGGGGTGCTACGATTGCAGTCCGACGATGCCATTGCCATCTTGTAGAAAGCACGAACCACCGAGACGGCAACATTTAATTTATATGAACTATGTTACACCAGCATTTGCTTCGCATTTTCATTCCCACTGATTAGTAGGCCTAGTACAAAGATCAACAACGACATTGCTTTCGACTATATTTCTATGGCTTTCGACCGACGGCGTCCTACGTAAACAGTGTTCAACTTCCGTGTTGGTCACGTGGCATACCATATGACCTATCTCATATGATATCTGATACAACTCATCGATGGTTTTGGCCTGTAGGGCCTACTATCGTAGGTAACAATTGTGGCTTTTGAATCCAGAATGTGGGTAGATTCGTTACTTTTGCTCAAATATGTAGCAGTTAGATTCAATTGCAATGTTGAATAATAAGTAGTTTAACATAGATTCCTAAATGCAAGTCTGTGTTTGAGGGGTCTACGTCTTTTCCAAAGCAGACCAATTAAATGACCAGTAGAAACAGCATCAGATAAATTACAAAGGAGTCTGAAACAAATTGTTTTATTACTGTTTATTATTAGCAACCACCAAGAAAACTGTTTATACTTCCCCCACATTAGCCTACTTCTTACAAATACTTACATAGTAATGGGGGGAGTTAGGCAAGACTTTTTAACACAGGCCCCCTGGGTCAAATACATTAAACATGACAGATGTTGACAGCTCTATTGACAGTTCTAAGAGTCCAGTTCCAGAGTCATTCATAGTATCATGATATAATTTTGATGGAATGAGAAAAAAACCAACAGTTTAGCAGTTGTGTAGCTACATTTACCTTACTGTAACACTCATATGAAACAAAAACATATCTACAAAATGGTAAGCCATTCTTATATTCAGAACTAGTATAACTTAAGATGCACACTCCCAGACCACTCATATCCAACATCAACAGATAAAAGTTCCAAAAACATTTTGTTAACAGCGTTCATCGATCCACACAGCGTCTGACCAAAACAAGTCATGCATATGTATTGGAAGGAATGAGTGATTTTTGACAAACAGAAACAGAAAAGAGCATCCATCCCAAAATAGACCTCCTACGCAGTCATTCATTACTCATCTTTCAGTCACACAAGTCAGTCAGTCAGTGGAGTGTTGCATAACAACACATTCCGTCTCTCAGGTATTTATTCACCACTGAGAATATACAAATGAGCCAATCCAGTGACTCCAGCATCACATGCTCTATCTGCTATCCAGAGCTTTGTCACGGGCAATGACTGATTCGTCAAACTTGATCATCAGCGTGGTCCCCTTGTGCCAGTGTGCAGTGACCTTGGCGGGAAAGCCACTGTGGGTCAGGATGGCCTCCACAATGCCAGCTGTGAAGGCGGCACAGTTCAGTGTGCTGTTCTCTTTGGGAACAGAGATGTAGGCGTTGATGAGTGGCTCCTTCTCAATTATATAGTAGGTCTTGTCATCATCATTGGCCTGCTCCAGCTTGTCAGCCTCCTTTCCAAATAGAGCTTTCCACACAGATACCTGTAGAGTGACATCAAGACAGGATTAGTTTATCTGGTGTACATTTTAACTAAGGCAAGTATTATACAAATACAGATGTTGTTTATATGTAATCTTTACCTTGATAAAGAGCAAGATGTTGAGTACTTTGGTCTCTCTCTTGCCGTTTTTCTCGCGTAGCACCAAGACATCGAGCATGCTGGCGCCCACACTCTGACCCATGTCCGCGAGACGCGCCTGCAGCTCGGACACTGAATAGACTCGGCTCTGACAGTACTGCACCATCTCAGAGAACAGCAAGGCGAAAGCGCTCAAACTGACCTCGGTTTTCGGCCGGGTCAGCGAGCGCTCAAGAATGGCAGACTTTCCCTTGGTGAATCGGGTATCCATCGTCTTAAACATAGAAAAAAAAACAACACAACATAGGCTAATCAGCTGACACACTTCACCTGGCTGACAAGTTAGCACTTAGCATTTAGACATGAGCCTCAGAAAATCACAGAGTAGAATATGGTCACTTTATGCTATTGGAAATATGTACTTGTATGACATGGCAGACACGTTAAGCTTAGATGTGCATTGCTGACAAAACTAAACAGCCAACGGTAGGTTGGTCTTCTAACGGTAGGCTACGTTAGCTAGCTTTATCTGGATTCATTGAGCTAGCTAACACACTGGACAAATTGAGCACATAATGAGCTAGCCCATCTTCGTCGGGAATTCAAAACCATACTTCTTCCAATAAACTCTTTAACAGCCAGTGAATTCTAAAGTCAAGATCACAGCATCTCCAAGAATTTATGAAAGTTTGTTAACTACTTTAGGGAGCTACATTGACAGTTAGCACATACCTAGTTTCCTGGTCCTGATTATCACTTCCTTTTCTGCTTTCCGTCGGAATAAAAGTCACAACATTGGCGCGCTGACATAAAAGTCCGTAGCTCAATTGTTATTTAAATATTTCAATATTTATATGAACAAGTGAGCAATGTAGTAGGCTAACACTGAATTATGTCATTTTTACTTTTGCTCCATGTTATTCGAAAAAATCGACTGGGCTAGGAATTGAAATATGTGACAAATGATAGGCTCCAATTGTTTTTGGATTGTGTGCTGTCAAAATCATGATTCTTTTCATGTCCATGGGCATTGCAAACAAAATAATATATTTTTTGTAGTCTTCAATTGATTGAAAACCAGGGTGTAGGGTAGGCGTCCCTCAGCTAAATTGAATAGGCATTTTATTTACAAGGTTTTTGGCTAGAAACATAACAAACAGCTTAGCCTACATTCCAACTTATGGGAATTTCTTATTAGGCTGATCATTTGCACTACTTTACTGTAGGCTAATAGAGAACAGGCAGGTGTAACATTTATCCCTTACACACAAACAACCCGGTTAATGATTAATTTGCATGTGGAACTAAGTGGATGCATTTCACAGTGGGTTAATCCAAGAGCCACAATTCAGAAACATCAATGTAGGTGAATGGACAGGAATACAGAGCATGGGAATTAATGCAGCTGCAACCGCCTGGGCCAGAGTCTGTCAGACAACGGCATAATAAACTAGTAGGAAACTCATCTGTATGTGTGATCAAAGCACACTAGGTCACATAAAATATGTTGTGTCATGAGGGCATGCAGGAGTATGCATGTCATGACTAGAAGTTTGCTCATGCACATGGCACCTGTTCACTCCCACCATCAGCATCAGATTACTCTGATACCACTTCAGCAAACCTCTTGCATAACACCTACTTGGTGGACTGTATAAGTATATAAATGCCGGTTGGCCGTAGAGGTAAGAGGAGTTGTTGAACACAGAGCGGACACAAAAGAGAGCTTCACTCCACTCATGGATTTTCCCTGGAAATGGGTGCTCACCATTTCTCTGGTGGCCTTCTGTCAGGCAGCTGGTGAGCAGTTGAAATATATTGGTATTTTTTAGGGAGAAAAAATGGTGTTGTTTCTTTGCATGCACAACACAACTATCTATTATTACAATATTTTTGACGGATCATGGTCAGTATACACTTCTGTAAACTGTCTGAACTGAGTAATTTAGTATGTTGTAAAATGCTGACGTTTCCCCTGAAGCAAGCCATGTATAGAAACTATTACACAGTTCAGACAATTAGATAGTGGGTATAAGAATTTAGGATACCTTTCGTGTCTCCGAGATTTAACAGTGTTACATTATGCTTCTTCTCTCATTAATTGCACAAAGTGTTGTCGATACAAAACAGTATAGATTAATCAATCGTCAAGGCTGTTATTGTGTTTTTTGAGTGAATCTCTTGCCAGATTGAGGTTAGCATGTGGAGTTAAGTCAAAGTGATGGAAAATGTCAACTCTGTTATCGTCAATTCTGTTAATGGATTACACAGATTAATGATAACAGAGTGGAGTTGTTTTTCTGCTTGAAATGTTTATTCATGGGCACAATTATGGCCCATGAATAAATTCAGTATTGAAACGTTTTACATTGGACTTTACAGTTTTTTTCAATAGCTTAAGAACAATTTTGAAAAAAGCGTTGTTTGGAAACACTACAAAAAATAAACACAACACCACACCCATAGCAGAATCCCCCAGATCGTTTGTAAAATGAAACACTTCAGACAAAGCTATAGCTACAATTATCTAAAAAAAAAAACTTTATTCCGTTGTCATATCACAAACACATCCATCAAATGACCTGATTATGTTTGAATCAGTTATATCTAATGTACTCTATGCAAAGTGCATTTGACACAACATATTTTCATAGGATAAAATGTAGGCTTTTTTTTTCAGAAATATTGCTCAAGTTGTATTAGAGGATTAGGGCACATGAATACCCTATACTGACCAAACAAACACAACACACAAGACCAGACCTGTACACTGGGGATTTCTGTGCTGATGTTTTGCTCCTTGAGTGTCAGGTTTCTCTTACTGTGGAACACTTTTAATTTTAGTGTTTAAGCAATTGAAAACAAATTATAAGTGACTAAGCCATTTGTATTCAGCAGACCCACCGAGTCATATGAATCACTTCATCGAAGTTGTAAGTTCGATCGAAGCTGAGAATCCTGGAATACGGCCTATTGGCTTGGTGAAGGAACTGCGTAAATCAGCACAGTTGGACAGTCCCTTCATTAAACGTTATTTGGGGGTTTTGGACCACTGTCAGGCTGTTTTGACCTCCACTGTCTCTGCGTATCTGTCAACGGCACTGCATCACAAGGTGACAGAGTCAGGTGTGGAGAAGGGTGTGGTCCTCACTAGTGATGGCACAACAATTGCTTTAGCTCCTCTCCTACTGGGCATTGAAGCTGGCCTGCAGTCAACCGCCAAAGGCCGTGTCCGTGGACTCTACCCACTCACACTGGCCAAAACCTTGGCCGTGTCCTTTCTCCATCACTCAAAAAGCTCTTCGACCGCTCACCGTTTGGGTCCAGATGGATGCTGGGATAGTGTGACCTCCCCTAAGGTGTTCACTCTCTCAGGAGTTCCCTCTCTGGCCACTGATGCTCAGGTGAACGGGGGCATGGACGGAGTGATCCTGGGAATGGAAGTATCTAACCCTTCCCGTCGTCCCATCAAGCTGAGCACCCTCCTCAAGCAATACTACAACTACCGTCTTAGGGCCAAGGGGCTGGACAGCGCTCCCAAGCTCATTAGTGCCCGACGAAGGCAGAACTTTGCACGCTTGTCGAGACCCGGTTACCTGAAGAGGCAGGTGACGGGCACCTTGGCTGTGTATGAGAAGTTGAGTAGAGACAAAGGGAAACAGAAAAAGAGAAGTGAAGCAATGCTTGAAAAGATTATAGATGGAGGAATCAAAGCCTTTGACCACAGATACACAGGTAAGTCAAAGTATCAGTCAACATGTAATGGTATGCTGCTATCAAACAGAATCAAATGTTTTTGTGTGTATACAGTACAGTTTTATTCCAGTATATATAATCATAAATGCAGACTATACAAGTTCTCATTTTTTGGGGAAACATCTCAACAGTGATTTCAGTTGTAATATAACTTTACATGATGTCAGGTGAATCCCAGCTCAACCTGTCAACTCTTCTTTTGTCACACCCCTGTCTCTCAATTTCTGCTGACTCTGGCAGTATGTCCCGCCATCATTCCACGCTGCCAATGGGGAGCAGAGCCGTATCGCGGCACCCCAACACTTCTCTCTCTGCCTCTGTCCTTCCTTTACATTCACCACACATCCACACCTGGCCAGCCTTGCCTGACTTTTGAAGAGTGTTCCAGAGACATGAGAAGTATGCAGCGTTTCCATCAAGAAGACCGCGGTTGGGATGATATTGGATACAGGTATAATTTTCCTGGCCTTTGAAAGACCAAATAACTACGCTGTAACTATGCTGTAAATCCACTTAACAACTTGTCAGGTGTGATCGGTACCTTTGTGTTATTTGGATCTGTCTGTCCAGCTACGTGGCAGGCTCTGATGGCTACATTTATGAAGGTCGTGGTTGGCACTGGCAAGGGGCTCACACCAAGGGCCACAACTCCAAGGGCTATGGGGTCTCATTCATCGGGGACTACATGGAGACTCTGCCATCCGAAAGTGCTAGGGACCTTGTAAGGCACAAGCTGGCAGGGTGTGCTGTGAGTGGCGGACGCCTGGTGTCAGATTATATCGTGCATGGACACAGACAAGTGGTGGCCACCTCCTGCCCTGGCGATGCCTTCTATAAAAATGTGCAAACCTGGGAGCACTACAGGGTAAGAAAAAACATAATATACTTCCATACTATTTGTGGTAACCTTACAACAACGTTCTTCATTCTGATGAAGATGTATTGTATTCAGGGCTTTAAGAAACCTACTCACACCTGAAACCGTGGTAGGGATTCAAAAAGAGTTTACAAGAAAAACTAATAATGACAATCGGAGATGACTTCCACTATGCAAGGATAGAATACAAGCTTACATTAGTTTAAGACTAAGCCTACATGGCTGAAGGTTGTACAATCCGTGCCCATCTCCACTCCCTGGGAACCAGATATCAGTTGCAGTTTCACTATGAGTTGACTGTGTGTGCTGAATGCATCAATGTTTATTCAATAATACATCAAAACATTATTTAATCTAAGAACAAGGTCCATATCTGATGTGACTGTGCCCTTTCTCACACTCATTTAACTTGTACATGTGTTGGATTTTCCACAGGAAGTCCAGAGCTGAAGATTGCAGGGGAGAGGAAACTTATCTTGAAGCAAGTACTTCAGATGATTAAATTACTTATGACTTAATAATCCGATCGTTTCTTTATTTGTACTTTAACCTTGTGTTAACAGAGGGTGGGACAAAAATGCACGGCACCCTGTCATATATATATATATATATATATATATATATATATAAAAAGCACTTAAAAGGTATAGCATCACCACCTCCAACATGTATTATTTTCCATGACAACAGAACACTGTGTTGCCCATCATCCCTTACTGAACATACAAGTAAGAACTGCATTTTTTAATCAACTATTTCCACTAATTAAAATTCAATTGTTGAATCAAGAACTTCAAATATCACAGGAGAGATTCTTAAATTCCTTGCGCTAATAGGTCACACAGCGGCCAATCTACCAAGGCCATTTACTGTCAAAATCATTAACAAATTATAAATCACTTACAAAAAAAATAACAAATTTGTGACTATAGTGAGAAATTAATTGCAGATATCTTCAATTAGAATGTCATAGGCCTACAAGTGAAAATTAGTTTTGATTATAATGATTTGGAATTTATAACTGGTCAAAAATCAACTCTTGATTGGATAGGCTACAATTCAAATTACTGCTCACTATGTTCAAACCGCTTGTCAAGGGGCAGTTATGTCTATGATAGTGCCCTATATTGGACAACATATAGGGCACTAGTCTATGATTGACACTGCTGCCCTCCTTAGGTAAAAAAGGGAATGGTATGGAGTTTTTACAATCACTGCAATTTACTCAAGAGTCAAGACACACATGCCAGTTGGCCCAAACAGACCAAGTAAATGCCCAGGCTAGGTCTTTTTAAATATAAAATGTTACATTTGAATGTCTCTTCTTTGGACATCTTTTCTGTTGGTTCACCTGTGTTCCTTGATCCTTCCTAGGGGCAGTTATGTCTATGATTGACACTGCTGCCATCTTCAGGTAAAAAAGGGAATGGCATGGAGTTTTTACAATCACTGCAATTTACTCAAGACACACATGCCAGTTGGCCCAAACAGACAAGGTCAATGCCCAGGCTAGGTCTTTTTTATATATAAAATGTTTTATTTGAATGTCTTTTATTTTGACATCTTTTCTGTCGGTTCACCTGTGTTCCTTGATCACATTCCATATTAGTTCATTGTCAGGTCACCTGCATAGGCTTGAGGTATTGTATCTGTAAACATATGCTATGACCACTCCATGGCAAAGTGATATTTGAACAAATTGGGAGAATGATTTCCTCCCCAAGTATTTGTCAAGGTCTGGTGAACTGGCCTGTGATGATTGTATTATTTGTGTTATATTTGTAATATTATGTTTTTATTAAAAAGAAATTCTAAACCATAATTCTAAAGGAATGCTAATATGATAGACATTTCATTCTCAGACACTCAATATTCACTCATTCATTTTTACTGTGTTTCAACTGTTTCCTGGAGCCTACAATACTTGAACCCTATACTTACAAAAGATACATTCTGTAGCACCAGAAAATGTGGGCCAAAAGAAGTGAGAGGAGTTCTGAGACAGAGGAATATGGACAGTGCAGAATAGCGGTAATGTGACACACTGTTGCAGCTTCATCTTTCCTTCAGTTGTATAGTTCAACAAAATGAGTAGCCTACACATGCATTGAATAATTGTGTGTTGAATTAAGCTTAACGAAGCAGGTATAAGTGGAAATACAGGTTTCACCCTGCGCCCCTGTGCTATAGGCTTTCTCAGGTCAGGGGAAACAAAGGGCGCTGACTTTTGTCAATCGCTTTCTCTAAACAGGCCATCTCTGTAGAGATTTAGTTAGTAACACATCTCTGTTACTGGAGCTAGAGTAACTGCCATATGCCTGATTATGTTATATGTTATGTGTGATGTGTGATGTGTGATGTGTGATGTGTGATGTGTGATATGTTATATGTGATGTGAACATCAAATGCTGCTATCTCTTTTATGGAATGTATTGATGTGTGAAGAAGAATATCGTTATAGGACAATAAAGACTCTATATATCTATCATAACATAAAGCATATTAAAAAAAGTAAATAGGCTAACACTAAACCTTCTAACACGAATTATCACATTGCATCGTAGGTTTAACAGGGTATGATGACAAACCTTACCTCCACCTCTTTCAGGAGCTTCTTTTTTTAAATAAAGTCCAGTTCTTTCAAGGACAATTCTTCTGGTTTCCAGTTGAGGCTCATTACTGACATGGTGGCAGTAGGTGGTAAATTCTGTAAAACTGGGAGAATAATTTAAAACGACTATGGGATGGTTTATAAATGGGCTGACGGGTCCATTTAAAAAGACCTACACCAAAGAGACTTTCAAGTTTCGTCCCCATTCTGCTGAAACAAGTCGTCCTTCTGCTAAACTCTCTACCCCTCCTCACCTACGTCACTTGCGCAGCCGTGGCGTCCCTACCAGGCAAACAACATGGAGTCCTGAATTTGGCCACTACAAAAGATTTACAGTCAAAACTGCATTCCAATGTGATCTCCGACGTGATCAGGATTATACGGCGACACAACGAGACACATGTGCCAGCCGTAAGAGTACACTGCTTCGACAGAAATAAAGCATGAAGAGCGCGGGTTGAGGTTACACCAATCCTGCCAACCAGGCCGAATACCGTGAGTAACGTTATTTGCAAAATACCGTCTCCAGGGAAATTAAGTCTGGAGTGCCTACGGCTTAGACATGAAAACCGGTTACGACTGCATCGTTTCCAATCAGTCTTTTGCTAAGGTTGTCACAATAAAAAGATCCATCTCCACTGTAAAGCTAAGTAACATGCATGTGGTAACAGTGTCATATGTTGAAATATGGAATTATCTTTCGGGTTACATTTTTGTCATTTAAGACAGTAGAGACTGCTTTTTCATCTGCAGACAGCTCAAATTGGGTCAGACCGTCCCAAATTGCAACCCGCAGATGCAGTAAGACAAGCGTGATGCAGATGAATTTACGCACACTGCAAACGCTGTTTTTAAAAATAAGTTTCTGAACTCTTGTCTTGTCTGGTGGAATATAATCTAGAGACATAGAATAGTGTTTACGTTTTGAACCGTTTGAGCCCCACCTCTGTTGTATCCAAGCTTTCACATTTGTATTTAATTGGCAGGGAAGTTGAGGTTCTGTGTATTTCTTGCGGCAGTGGATACACTCTGCACAATGTAATAGAGGACGCTCCAGCAACGCTGTGCACAAGGCAACCATGGAATCTGGAGGGGGTACACACCCCTCTGGTGATCATCCGCGCACCTTAGGGACCAATCAGGGGTCTCTGCCTACGGTCAGTGCACAGGACTCGACATCGCTCACACCCCTAAACCGCACCTTACAGGTAAACAGACGTGCATTACGCTTAATTAATAGCCTATCGACAAATAGCCAATGAACCCATTGTTTGTATTAACACTATCTAAACCCATGAAAAATAGTCTGGCTTAGTTAAGAGATCTTTATGTTTTATTTGCACGGTGCCACCTAGGGTCCCTGTTCCTCAGATGAGAAGGACGAGTTCTCATGTGGTGTGCACCTGCTGAACAAGAATGGAGACCGGGACTCAGAGGGTGCACAGGGCCTGCTTGCCAAGGCCGGGTCCGGGAGGAGTGCACAGAGGAGGTCCAAGTCCTCAGCCTTTCCCTCCTCCTTGACCTGGGACTCGGACTCGGAGAAAGAGACACAAGACGGTAAGCTGCTGAATGCAATAGTATATCTGCCCCCCCCCCCCACTACTCATAAGCTCATTCATGAAGTGCATAAAAATGGAGAGGAGAGTAAGGTCACAGCATACCATGGAGATTTTACATGGCAAGATGAGTCGTTTGAACTGAATTTGAACTGTGTCAATCATATCCAGTACCATAGTCCATACATACATACCCAGGTGAAATGGGTAAAAATACATTTGAACAGTGACAGTGTAAAGAACATGTTCAATCCTGGCTGTGGGTGGCTTCTCTGGTTTATCACCAGAAGGAAATAAATTCATCATGTTTTATACACACAGTGTAAAACTGCATTGACTGCAAAATAAAATCCTCTTATCAGCACCCAAAACAGAATGGCTCGGTTTGGCTGACTTAACATAAATCTAAGCAGCAGAGTCAGTGGTCACATAATACACAGATTAACTTTCATTGCTTTCTCTGCACACAAATATGGTAGAAGAGTTTTGGAAACACATGACACTCCAAATGGATATTCTTAACCTGACCCTCTTCATTTGCCTTCCTAAGACTAATGCAGATGCCTTCATTTGTAGCTGGTCAGCATTGCTCTCTAACTTGACAAATATTTGTTGATGAACGGGTGAACACAATATTGCGTGCATAATGATGTACTATGAACTAATGAACTATGCCACATTGTTTTCAAAGTGTCTAACCAGATTTACAGTACATTAGAAATGGTAGTGTCATCCGTATAGGCCATAAATATTGGTGAAATGATATGACTTTCCCTGCGGGCAAGGGTGGGATGGCATTTGGCATGGTGCAGCCCAGCTCAGGCTAGATTGTTATGAAGACACTGTATTGCACAACCT
Organism: Sardina pilchardus; assembly: GCF_963854185.1. Lineage (NCBI taxonomy): Eukaryota > Metazoa > Chordata > Actinopteri > Clupeiformes > Clupeidae > Sardina > Sardina pilchardus. Next base: position 12,363,914 of record NC_084996.1, on the reverse strand, counting down.
TAATTCATTTGGAATTTCTGTAATAAAGTTTTATGACAACATACCAGAACTCTCACTGAACTGAATTTGCTTTTTTCCCATAATTTTGTCGATCCTGATTTTCAAGAGCAAACAGAGGCAAAAGAGAAGGAATGTGCTGCTTAAGTCAGACAAGAATTGTTTATTGGTGTTCTGTATTGAAAAGGGAACAGGAAAGATATTTTGTGACTAGACAGAAAGAAAAATAATTATGCTGTCTACTCAACTCTTTAACACAGTCTTAGTTGCACACATGCCTTTTGTTACTATGCTATTACAGTATTACAATATTTCCCATATTACAGTATTACAATATTTTTCATATTAGCCATCCATGGCATACCTAAATACGTAATAACGCTTTAGCATCTCTTTAGCATCCCTTTAACTCTGTCCCTGTGTCACTTGAGGGTTTTTATTCCAGTGAGCTGTTGATGCTTCCTGTATGAAGTGACATGCGTGCTCTCTGTCCTGTCTCTTGTTTTCTGTGCCGCGGTGGGGGTGTGTTCCAGAGGAGGAGCTACAGCACTTTTGTAACCCTCATGGTCTCGCCGCCCACAGTCCCGGATCACCCACCTCGGGATGTGAGCCAGACAGGTGAGAAGTCAGGCAGGGTCGTAGAGGGTCACAGGGTAAAGAGGGCAGCAGCCAGGCAAACAGAGAGACTGGTTAGACCTGGAGGTGGCGTACGTACACAAAGATTTGGAATGGTGGTTTGTTATGACTGAACCTTAAAGGTGCATTCAGTGATCTGCGCAGGAGGTCGCGTTTGTTTGTGATTGCGTTGATATTTCAATTGATTGGCGGACACTTTTGTCCATAACAACGTACATTGTATTTTAGCTAAGGACCAAACTTAAAGGGTCACTGCACCCTAAAATAGGTTTTTTGAGCTGTTGATTGATTGGAAATACTCATAAGTGGTGAACTGTACTATTACCAGGGTTAATATTGACAAAAATCGTGTTTCTCGACAAAAGTAACATTTCGTCTGATTTTGTATTGGAGATATTGCTCTCTCGCGCATACTACAGTTTGAAAACATGCCATGGCATGTTGGTCCAAAATACTATTGGAATGCTGACGTTGTCCTGCACTTCTAGTCCGACACTACGTCACCGGGTCGTTACAAATTAGGACTGAAACGCCCTAACACCTGCTGCCCTGATTAGCCTACCTGTGATAAGCCATGTCTGCAGCACTCATTCCCAGATTGACACGAAATCACGATGGTTGATTGGTTGCAGCAGTGCTGCACTCTCTCTCCAAATTTCAGAACGTCTCGCCCATTTTGAAAGCCGTTTTCAGAAATGTGAAGTGGGTGGAGTTATGGGGTGAAGTGACTCTTTAACATGCCAGAGAGGCAGCTCACCCTTACCTTCAATATTCCCAGAGAAATTCCACGGAAGGTTTTGTTTTTTGTTTGAGGGATAGGCCACTTTGTTTGTTTCCAGCTTTCAGACCCTGTGCTACGAACAGGAGACATTTTTTTTTGTCACAGTGCACGCACGGAATAGGCAATTAACAGTCACGAGGAGATGATTGCTGAATATGACGTAAAATTTGATGGGCTTGAAGTTGCGTACGATTGCTGACTGCACCTTTAAGATATGTGAGGTGATGCAGTACTGTATGTCATATGTGATAAGCTGGGTATCAGAGTACAGTTTAAGCACATGCGGCAACAGGGATGAGTGACATGTCATGATTATAGCATGACGTGATAAATAGCACATGCATGTCACTCATAGAATCCAAGCCAGGAGGGGTAAATGAATGAATGTCCTTGTTCAGATATAGTGTATGTTGATATACACCATACTGCCCAAAGTATTGGGTCACATGCCTTGACTTGCATATGAACTGACATCCCATTCTTAATCCATAGGGTTTAATATGATGTCGGTCCACCCTTTGCAGCTATAATAGCTTCAACTCTTCCTTGCTTTGTGCACTGGTGCACAGTCATGTTGGAACAGGAAGGGGTCATCCCAGAGCTGGGCATGGCTCCTTAGTTCCAGTGAAATGAGCGCTGAATGCTTCAGCATTAACCAAGAGGTTTTGGACGATTCCATGCTCCCAACTTTGTGGGAACAGTTTGGGGATGGCCCATTCCTGTTTCAACAGGACTGTGCACCAGTGCACAACGCAAGGTCCATAAAGAAATGGATGACAGAGTTTAGTGTGGATGAACTTGCCTGCACAGAGCCCTCACCTCAACCCGATACAACACCTTTGGGATGAATTAGAGTGGAGACTGAGAGCCAGTCATCAGTGTGTGACCTCACAAATACGCTTATGAAAGAATGGCCAAAAATGTTCATAAACACACTCGTAAAACCTATGGATTAAAAATGTGAGTCAAGGCAAATGACCCAATGCTTTTGGCAATATAGTGCATTTAATTTCACACTCTAAGCTCGCAGTGTTGAACATATACTATTACATTTATATCTACAGAATAGTCCAAGAGAGTTGCCAAACACCAGAGAAACCTAAGCTTGCACTCCCTGAGAAAGACTTACTCATGCCTATCCAGGACCAAGTGGTCAACACACAGAAGGAGGGGTCAAAGAGAATGCTCTCCACAGAACCAAAATGTAAGATATTCTTTTCTAATGTAACTCATTATTTGGAGAGCTAGTTGTTAACGACGTGCCATCTTAAAATCCATGCTGCTATACATAACTAATTTATGCAGATCCGTTTTGATAAATGACTTGGAATTCAAATGGCAACATTTCAAAATAGCCCTCTATTCTTTGATCTACAGTGTCAGATGGTGAAGCTGAGAATGTATCCAGAGAAAAAGAGACATTTGTGCCCAAAAAATCAAAAGTAAAACCAAAGGGGGGCTGCTCCAAGGAGGAGGCTACGGATGATCAGCAAAAAGCTAAAGATATGGGCGCAGAGAAGGACGTGTACACCTTCCCTGGGGACTCGGACCCTGAGAGCCCTCCGCCGGCCCCCTGGGCACACTGCACCTTTGTGGAGCGGCGGAGGAGGAAACGGGCCCTGCTGAGGCCTTTCTCTGGTCTGGGCAGCTGGCAGCAGCGTTCAGTGCCAGGTTCTGGCCGGAAATCGAGGGCCGCCGTCCTCAGACCGAAGGAGTGCGGAACTGTAGTTCCTAACAGTGGAGTCTTTGATTTTAAGGAGGAGGAAGAAGCAGACGAAGAAGAAGAAGAAGAAGAAGAAGAAGACAACAAAGACGGGGATGAGGAAGAGGAGGAGGAGGAGGCCGAGAGGAAAGAGCCAACGCTGAAAAGTGAGACGCCACAGGAGCCAAACCAAGACATTTGCCCAGAGATTTTCACCTGCGTGGAATGTAGCATTTACTTCAAGAAGAAGTGCCACCTTCGGGACCACATGGGAGAGCACAGCCAGAGGGAGGGGCGAGGGGGCAAGGGCGCCGGTAGCTGGCGAGGCAAGGCCTCTCGCTTAGAGTGCAAGGAGTGCGGGCAGCTGCTGGAGGACAGGTTAGCGCTGACGAACCACCAGAGGCGGCACCGCGAGTCTCGCTGTAAGATCCTGGAGGAGATCAGCAAGCTCAACGAGAGCGGGAAAAAGCCGGGGGAACGGAGCGGGGGGGGACGTGTCAGGGTGACGGAGCCCAGAGGCAAAAAGCCCACTCCCGTCTGCCACCAGTTTGTTTGTCTGAAATGCAACTTCAGCACGGACATTCCCCAGGAGCTCGCCGACCATGCCAAAGCACATGCTCCTCGAAAGAGAGCTGGCATGCTGCGCTGCTCCCCGCGCCTCCAGCCAAAACTTTCCTCGGCAGAGACAACCCAGTCCCCTGGCGCCCGGCCCTCGGGCCTGGCCACCGCACTGTCCCGCGATCAGCACTCTGTGCAGGAATCTAGCGGCCCTGGGCTCTGCGAGCACCTTTGTCCAGCTCACTCGTCGCAGGCCAGCGCCGCAGAGATGGAGGGGCAAAAGGAGCCAGGCCTGCATGCAGAGCCAGGCCTGCATGCGGAGCCTGCCGATGATCCTGCCGTCACTCCTCAAGTTCTCGCCGTCGACCCTCTGGAGAAGCCCACTGTGCCCAGGCAGACTCCTCCGCAAGCGGGGCCGAGCCAAGAAGCGGCTGATGCCCTCGTTGCTAACGAGGCAACGTTAGCCACGGAGGATCGCTCCCACCAGGCGACGCCAGCGGAGGAGACGGAGCCAGAAACTCCAGAGACGGAGCCGCCGCCGCCAAAGAGGGAGGTGGCATTCAAGAGCATTGGGAATCGGAGGTCATCTCGGGGGAGGAAGGGAAGCAGCAGCAGACCAGGGCAGTCCTTGGCCAGAGAGGACAACGCCTCTGACATGGCAGACCAGGAACAGAGACAGGTGGACATAAAAGACCAACCCTTGAAGAGGACTCAAAGTATTCCAGAGGCCTCGGCTGGACCCAGCGTGGACAACAGCAAAGGTAAGGCTGATTATTTCATACACCACCAGGTCCCCTCTGGCCGCACATGGTCCCTCAGCAGATGCAATGATATAAGGTTCTGATGTGGCATGACTGCAATAGTGCACTGCTCTGTTGCTGGTATCGCTGCTTTTTGGTTTGATAACAGTGGAAGCCACCCCATTTTGTCTGAGGTCATTGTCACATTTCAAGACATAGTCATGCGTCAATAATATTACAGGATATTATTGACCTCCATAAATTTCAGCACATGTGCTCATGGGAAACGTGTCCTGAAATTTGTCACAAGTGTTTGTCAGACATTTGCCAAAACTAAGCAATTTAAGGCATGGCTTTTGAACCCCCCTGCTGTGGCTTAAGGGTAGATGGATGCCTTTTTTTTCATCATATCTATCTTGTTGTAGGTGGTCAGTAATAAGCGCGGGCTTATTGAGCTGCATTGGCCTCTTTTCCAGCATTCACAGTCTACCCACATGGCTTAGTCTTTGTCTACGGGGTTGTAGATAAGGAGCATTCCCACGTCTCTTCGTTGTAACTGAACCCAGTCGCCCCCCCCTTCCCCTGCAGACCCTGTGGAGGTGCGCGCTGCGGCCAAGCAGCTGAAATGCAGTTTCTCAGCCAGCCTGCAGGGGGCGACAGAAGGGCAGCAGGTTCAGCTCAAACACATGGTGCCCCTGGTCCTCATTGAGTCCCTCTTCCTTGACTCTCAAACTCCCCTCTCGTACCCCGGTTTTGGGGAGCGAAGCAAAACACTGGGTGAGTGAGCCACAGGTAGAGCTGTTGAGGTCATAGAGTAGATGTTATGACTTATCTCCCCATGTGTGAGGTACTGCATGTCTACCATTTGGGATTGTAATAATCTAGTAACTATAGTCTGTCTGATGGTGCTAGAGGGCTCTATGATTCTGTGTGACTCATCCACATTGCCTCATGCCACTGTATGTTGTGTACATATAATGTTTCTAAAGTAGTAGACCCTGAATTACTGGGGTCTTGAAGCCCAGTGTCTGCTGTGATTTTGCAAGGCCAACTATTATTATACAACTCATCTTAAGAATTCCTGATAAGTCCTTCTGAAATGATTGGCTCGGCGAACATAGCACGTCGACCTGGTGCTGTTCAGACCCAAGTTGAGCTGCTGTGTCTTGAGACCCCACAAGGCTTGAGGCTGCCAACTTATATATCGCCTCCTATTCTTACCTGACAGATGGCCCATCCACACAGCAGCCCCCCATTGATCTCTCATCCCCCAAACAGAGAAAATTGAAGCAGGAACCAGATAACTGGGAAACTACTGACAGCATGGAGAAGATCACTGGCATTAAACTAGAGAATGAAAAAGAGGAGGATGAGTATGGTAGTGAAGCTGAAGGCAATGTTACGCGGTTCCTGAATGAGCCTTTGTCTGATGATGACAATGATGATGATGATGATGATAACGATGATGATGATGATGATGACGATGACGATGGAGGGCCAATGAAGAACATGGAGAGGAAGTGCCCTTATTGCCCAGAGCGGTTCCACAATGGCATTGGATTGGCCAATCATGTCAGAGGACACCTCAACAGAGTGGGCGTCAGCTACAACGTGCGTCATTTCATTTCCCCCGAGGAAGTCAATGCCATTGAGAAAAAATTTTCCTACCAGAAAAAGAAGAAGAAAGGTGAAGAATCTTTGCTGAAGGAAACTCTATTTCTGGCTAGCAGAAATAGCACTCATAAATACTTTATTAATGCAAGTTGTAGAGTATAGGGGTGGAGAAAGTTGTGACTATGAAAAGAGTGAATTTAAAATGTATATGCAAGCTGTAGATTTAGTATGCCTTATTAAAGTGTGGGTTTACTGTATATGTTGTGCAGGAGGGGCAAGTTTGGTGAGTTAGACTTGATTTGTGTGCGGTCAGTTCTGTGGGAATAGAAATGTTTGGGTCAGGAATCAAACTCTCTGGGTGTTGTTGCAAAATACATATATTTGAACCGTTTAGTAGTACAATAAAACAGAACAAAATAGAATTAGGAATACATGTGTTATTCAGTTGGCCAGTTTGTTGAGGTGCTGCAACCAGTCTATCCTCCTGGATTTATCAGATAATATATTTTGAGTTTACACATTCCTTCCACTTTCACTTCTTAGAACTTTACAAAGAGGACTTCTGTTCTGTTAGCTGACAAAATCTCAACTTTAATGACCTTGAAGCCTCTCTGTCTTTTCTTCACTGCTACTCAATGACTATAGTTGCCAACTTCGACCCAGATACCTTCAGCGTGATGCGATGTGAGTTCTGCAGTGCCGGCTTCGACACCAGAGCTGGACTGTCCAGCCATGCGCGTGCCCACCTGCGTGACTTTGGCATCACCAACTGGGAGGTGACCGTCTCCCCCATCCACATCCTCCGCGAGCTTTTCTCCAGCAGGCCGGACCTTGTCTTACCTACAGCCCCACCTCGCTCCCCAACTTCTGGGGAGGAGATGGACGCAGATCTCACCTCTGAGGCAGACAAACCAGTCTCGGCTGGACATAAGATGGAAGAGGATAGTGATGATGAGCCAAAACAATCATCACCTCTACCTCGGAAGAAACATAGTGTCTGCGACCGAGAGGGTGAGTGCACCACCAGGCATTTTGTTAGAGCTGGTCAGTTTAAGACCTGAAGAGTCCTGTATCTTAACTGCCCGTGACAAGCTGGGTCAGTTGAAAATACAGGGCTATCATCCTAAACTTTAGTTGGTAATTTGGACAACTCCTACTTCTGCTGGATAACTTTATTCTCTTTCAGGTTATCTAAATGGCATCATTCATCACTTATAGGGATAAAGAAAACTAGGCTTTGTGGCTTAATTTGCTCTATAGCTGAGTTTTCTGTGTGTGATGCATGTGGATAGATCTGTAAGATGCCCCAATGCCCTTAATGTAATGAAGTGGTTTTTGACTGGGTCTCCGCCTTTGCTCGATTGGTCACGCCTTAGTTCGGCGGTGCATTTGTACGGGGCAAAATGGCTGCTTCCACCTCTCCGCATATACAAACAATAGTGGAAAAATTGTCGGATTCGTGCAGGCGGGAGTCCGATGCTCTGCATCTGCGGAGTGGTGAGTGCCGCGTAATTTATCTGCTGTGCGTTCGTGCACGGGAAGTGTTCTTTTTGTTCATCACAGCATTCCCGTAAGATTGCATGTCCCGTTATGAGAGCGCAGAGAACCAGACACAACAGTCATCAAAAATCAAGCCATATGAGACCATTTGAATTACTGTCTGTCTGGCTTGCATCATTGACATGACTGCTGAACTCAATGCGACGGAGCCTGTTTCATGCGTGAGTGGCGTGAGCGCACGCTTTTTTGTAAATAGTTTTGGAAATTATAACTATTGTTTGAGAATATTATGTCATCAAAGGCATTTTCTTGTTTCATGTAAAAACGTCGATTTGAGCGTTTTCTGTTGGCTATGGTGTGATTTCTATGTTACCTGTAGTAACGCCATTTTACCTCAGGGTCTTGAAATAGCGCTTTGAGCATCATTTTACATAGTTGGAAAATGGAGCACTCAGACTGTAGTCTGCCTGAATAAAGTTTTGAAGGATGCCCCCTCCTCCCCCTCCCATTTTCATTCATTTTCCATAAATGTTCATACCATGTATGTGGTTATCTTGCATTGTAAAAGTTCGCCTTCTTTCTGCCGAAGTAATATGTAGATATTTTAATAAATGTTTTCAGTTAATTAGATTGTAAAATGATACTTTGTTGTGTTTAGACCGCTGACTCCACACAAACAGTAGACGTGTGGGAGCGCAATGCGATCTAATGACAGCAACAAAAACGCCCACTCGCTCGCACATTTTGTTCATCTTTGACAATGCGCCAACTTTTGTAATTAACATGTTACGTTGGTATTGCATTGAATTCAGGCAAGTAAAGTTGAGCTGATTTTTGCATTGGTTGTTTAAAAAAGGTATTACAAACTCATAAATGTTTTTGCATAGAAGTGTACATATCCCACTTGTAAAAACTTGTAAGTCCCTTTATACAGTTTCAGTTATTACATCTCAATTATCTGTTAATTACTTGGTAATTATTCAGTTACCATAATTGGATTCCTGTCTGGTTTTATGATTTATTAGTCCTGACCTCTTCTTCAAAGATTAGCAATATTATTTTAAATCCCCTCTCTCTCTCTCTCTCTCTCTCTCTCTCTCTCTCTCTCTCTCTCTCTCTCTCAGGGGAGGAACAGCAGCAGAAGGAGGATGAGGATGAGGAAGATGAAGATGATATGCCTGTGCTAGATGGCATGGCTCCCAGTCCTGCTGAGAGGCTCTCACCCCTGGAGTCAGAGAACCGCTCTCCGAGAGAAGGTGCCGACAGCAAGGGTGAGGAGCAGTGCAGGTTTCCTTTCCTCTAGAGAACAGAATGGGAGGATGGAGAGCTAGTCTTCATGACCTGGCTCTGGCCCATGACAATATGAAAGTGGAACAAGTGCAGTCTTGTCCCATTATCAGGTGCATGCTGTTGTGAACAATTCCCAAACAGACTTCTGTCTTCGCTTGGTGTTACAGTTGGGCTCGCTGTCTTGAAACTAACCCCAGCCAAGTTTTCCGTTTCGTCTGAACCAGATTCCTGTCTGCAGACAGTAATAGCTCTCTCTAGTGGACAGTTTTTTAATTTCAGTGTAAAAAATACCATCCCACCATTATCAATAATCCTGTATGCTATTACTAGTAAAACTTACTATTTACCTTTATGTAGTTCTTCACCAGAGTGATTCATTTGTTGAATTTTCAGTGCATGAAATGTTTATTGTGTGTTGTCTCTCTTTATTTGGGCAGGCATTATTTCCAAGTGTGACTTGGATTGTCATGATAATGACAGTGTTATGGTGAATTTCAGAAACATGGACAAGAAAATGTAATTTACGCTAGTGTGGTGTTAGCTCAATGTGTTTTTTTACCAAATCTACTGGTTGTTACCAGTGTTGAGTGCTTTTAGCAGTAGCATTGGGAGTATCTATCTTTCTTATCCTTCACATGCCTCTCCTCCCTCCGCGCACAGGTGTGCTGAAGTGCAAGGTTTGCGGAGCCCTGTTCGAGACGAGGCGGGGCCTGTCGAGCCACGCACGCTCTCACCTGCGTCAGCTCGGCGTGGGTGTGTCGGAGAGCAGCGGCGCTCCCATCGACCTCCTCTACCAGATCGCCAAGGAGCGTTCGCTGCCCCACTCACCCCCCCAGTCACCCCCCCAGTCCAAGAGGTCCCCACGACACATGTCCACCCCCAGCCCCCCTCGCCAGGAGAAGCAGGAGAGGCGTGTGGAGGAGGAAGAAGAAGAGGAGGAGGAGGATGTCAAACCCCCTCCCATTCTGGCGTCCGCGGTTCAACTGCCCCCTTCACCCTCCATCCCATCTCCGGCCGGCTCCATGCCCCCTTCGCCGTTCGTCAGGTCCCGCTCCCCGTCGCCGGTGCTGAGGAAGGCTCCCATCTCCTCGCTGCTCCCGGTGTCGTCTCCGCTGCGCTCCCTGGATGGCAGGGGTGGCATGGGCAAGACCATCCTCGCTCCCCCCCTTCCTCCCTCTAAGCCCTACTGGGCTCCACAGGAGACGGACGCCCCCCTCAACCTCAGTAAGTAAAAGACTATTAGAGCATAAAAAGACCATACTGTTGGTCTTACACTTCAAGACCTTTTCCCCTCTCTTCCCTTGTTAGTCATGTAGCGAAAGTAGCACAGTGTAGGAATTCCCCCTTTTCATTTGTTGTCAACATACAGAGTACCCATTTAGCACTGAGGGGGTACTCATTTGTCTAATACCTAATTCTGTTGCCATTTACATTTCAGTACACTTGCATATTATTCTTTTAGCAGATGCTTTTATCCAAGGTGACTTACATATGTCAATTACATTACAGGGCCATACTAGGGGTTAAGTGCCTTGCTCAAGGGCACAACGGTGGAAGTCGGGAATTGAACCTACAACATATCAGGCTACTGCATGCTAGCCCAGCGCCTTAGCCACTATGCTACCACCACCTCTACCACCTAGTACACAGAAGATTATTGTGTTTTGACATAGATAGACATGCCTATCAGTTATTCACCATCAGTCCTGATTTTACTCTATCTTCTCTCTTTCCTCTCTTCCCCTGTCTAGCGATGGAGCCCGACCCCAACAAGGACATTGTGTGCCAGTTATGTGGCGCGTGGTTCGAGACTCGCAAGGGCCTGTCGAGTCACGCGCGCGCCCACCTGCGCCACTTTGGCGTGGAGTACTCCGAGTCCAAGGGCTCGCCCATCGACCTGCTCAACCGCCTTATCCTCACCGACGACTTCAAGCGCCGGGTGGCCAACCTCTCCCCCTCGGCCGGCATCGAGGACCTCCGCAGCCTGGTCTCCTTCCCCATCTCCTCCGTCTCCTCTCCCCCCTCCTCCTCCTCCTCCAAGCGGCCGCTGCTGGCCTCGTCCCACGCCTCCCCGCTCCTGTTCAAAGCCAGCGCGGGGGGCGGCAGGGCGGGCCCCAAAACTACCTCCACCCTGTTTGGGCCGCCCAGCAAAAAGGCCCGCGCTTCCCCACAGCAAGTCTTCCGCCTGAGTGGTGGGGAGCTGACGCCCTACTCCCAAGGTACTGTACTCCCGGCCTCCTAAAGCCCCTTAAAGAGGAACTATGCAGGATTGGCGATTTCATCTCTGGTTTCGGTTTTGTTGTTCGTTTTCGCTCGTTTTATGCTTGCATTTTCTCTGCAGAGCTTCCCCGACAGCTTTAGCGTGTATATTTATAAATGTTTAGGCTATATTTAAATATATAAATTGCAAGCGTGGTTCTTCGTCTCAGACTTCCAGATGTAAACAAAGAGTGATCGTCTCCTGCAGAAAGTTGCATAGGGTCTCTTTGATAATGCCACTACTTGCTTGCCTCTGTATAATGTGTAACAATATATAAAGCTTTATTGCAGACATTGGTCCATAACATACACATACATAATAAATAGTATACAATAGTATAGCGTAGGTGACCATAAATTATCATCAATAATTCAGTAAGAGTTGAGATGAGACCTAGTGGTGAGGTATAATGATTTGTAGTGGTATACCTTGCGGTGAGACGATGTTACCCTATTACAGTTGCTTAATTAAGTGAATGGTCTTGATACAAGCACATTATATTTTAAATAGCTATGTTACCAAGTGTGTACATTTTTTATTTGTGTCTCCCTCTCTCCAGCTGAACCACAGAAAGAGGTGGGTTGTGAGTTCTGCGGCGAGTACTTCGAGAACCGCAAGGGCCTCTCGAGCCACGCCCGCTCCCACCTGCGCCAGATGGGCATCACCGAGTGGTCGGTCAACGGCTCGCCCATCGACACGCTCCGCGAGATCATCACACGACGCGGCCTGCCCTGCGCTCTGCCCCTCAAGTCCCCGCGCTCCTCGCCCAGCCCGGGGCCCCCGCGGCTCTCCCTCCCCTCCCCCCCGGCCGGGCTCCTCAGGCGCCTCCCGTTCCCCTTCACCCACCCGCCGGGACACCACCAGCCCACCGCCCGCAGGATGGAGCCCTCCGCCTCGGCCTCCAGGGCCTCCGCCAGCCCCTCCGCCGCCCCCAGCTCCGCCTCCCCGCTCAAGCCCAAGCCCGAGCCCGTCCAGCTGGAGGTCACCCCGCCGAGTGGCGCTCTGGACGGTGGAGAGGGTGGAGGCGCGGGGGGCTTCGCCATGGAGCGTCTGGGCCCCAGCTGGGTCAGCTCAGACAGCCTGCACCCCATCAGCATGAGTGAGTCTGCACGTCTGGCCAGGGGCCTGCTTACTCTCTCTGGGCTACACTCAGAGGTGTGGCTGCCATAGGTTATGAAACACATATGGAACCCTTCATTTGGGGTTATCAAAATACAGATGCTTTACTGGAACATAATGTTTTGAATCATCTAAGTGATGTAGAAACTAGGGATGTTAACCGGTGACTGTTTGACCGATGGTTGACCGTATCCACGTTAGCCGACCAAAGTTGTCGCTAGTCGGTTAAAAAAAAAAAAAGAGCCATCTTTAAATTAGGCTAAAGACAGTGGACTAAACGCTCCTACAGCTAGCCCTCTCATTCCAAGAAGATCTTTTTTGCGTGAAGTTAACAAATTATCTCTCACACTCAATGTTTCATAACTCGTCTGCTTGTAGGCTACGCTACGTAATAAACCAATAAAAACATTTGGCACGAGGTCACAGCGGTGGCCGGTGCGTCTTTTGCAATCTGGAAGTGCGCTGTTTTATCCATTGGGTTTTATCGTGTTGCAGTCTAGGCAACTTTCCGCATAAGATGGGCTTAGATTTGGAAAGACATTACATCTACATTTCAGGAAGGGTCATCAATGGTAACAGATAAGGTAATGATCATCTTTCGTTATTGTTAGCACTTCCTCAAACTAAGCTGCGTCTCTTCGGAGCTGTCATTTTCATAAGTGAGCCGCGGCCATTTCAGCTTCAAATGAGCTTCTAACGCTAGACTAACGCCTTTATTTGCAACGCGATCACCTTGTACCCAAACCATTTTCGGAGCAAAGGAACCATTTGTCCTCCACTTACAAGCTCCTTGGTTTGCAGGACTCATGTTTGGCGCTATAGGATTTTAAAAAGTGACGTGAGTGAAAGGGCGGCGCCGGGGCTGTGTGTATGAGCGTGGGACAGAGAGATGAGAGTTGGGAAATTGCGTGGCTGTTATTTCAAATAGCATAATTTATTTTAAACGAATCGGTTAACCGGTTTCAACCGGCTAATGAGCCTCGGTGGTCGGTCAAGAAAATTTGTAGTTGTCGCCATCCCTAGTAGAAACAGTAGGGATGATAAATGAGTTATGCGTAACATCGGCTGTTGCTGTAAAGCTACACGTACATATAGGCACAGGACAGGTTCATAGGTTCTATACAGATTTGTACTGAATGTACCAAATGCGGTCTTAAACAGTAATCAATCAACAGTAGGGGTTTTTTTTTGCGTGTGGACCATGTGTCAAATTCAAGTTGCAACACAAACATTTTAATTGGTGGATCATATATCAGTTGAGTTAATTAATGGCAAAAACATTTGACACTATTTCAAAATTCTGCTTATATGTGTTTAGCATCAGCAATATTGTCAGAGAATGTTACTAGGCAAGCAGTACTTCAAGGCTTACTGTGCTGAACCATGACTTTAACATCGTGGTATGAACCACGGTGGTATGGTCACACGGCTGTTAACGCATTCCCCCACATGTCCATCCATCTAATCTGCTTTGTCCTTCTGCCTCCCTCCATTCTGACTGTCCCCTTGTATTCTCTTCGCTTTTCTCTTCGCTTTTCTCTTCTCTTCTCTTCTCTTCTCTTCCTTTCCCTTCTCTTCTCTTCTCTTCTCTTCTCTTCTCTTCTCTTCTCTTCTCTTCTCTTCCCTTCCCTTCTCTTCTCTTCTCTTCTCTTCTCTTCTCTTCTCTTCTCTTCTCTTCTCTTCTCTTCTCTTCTCTTCTCTTCTCTTCTCTTCTCTTCTCCTCTCCTCTCCTCTCCTCTCCTCTCCTCTCCTCTCCTCTCCTCTCCTCAGGTCTGGCTCATGACTCGGAGCCCACGCGGGACATCCGCTGCGAGTTCTGCGGCGAGTACTTCGAGAACCGCAAGGGCCTCTCCAGCCACGCCCGCTCCCACCTGCGCCAGATGGGCATCACCGAGTGGTCTGTCAACGGCTCGCCCATCGACACGCTCCGCGAGCTCATGCGCAAACAACAGCAGCAGCAGCAGCAGCAGGGCGGCTCCTCCTCCTCCTCCTCTTCCTCCCCCGCCCGACCCCTTCACAGCTCCCCCTCCGGTGCTGGGGTCAAGAAGGAGCCCCGTCCCGGCAGCAGCCCCACCTGGGAGGGCCTCCAGCCCCAGCAGCCGCACCGGTTCTCCCGCAAGCCCCCCCTCAACCTGCTGCACCCGGGGCAGCCCAGGCTGCACAAGCACGGCATCTCGGGACTGGCCAGCGTCTCGGGGCCCCTGCCGGCGGGGAGGTTCTTCGCGGCCGTGGCCCAGCAGGGCAAGGCGAGGGAGGACGGCCAGCGGCCGGCCCAGGAGAGGGGGAGCCACCAGGGGCCCCAGGCGAAAGCCTTCTCGCCGCCTCCGCAGGACTTCTCCTTCAAGGGGAAGACGTCGCCAGACAAGCATGGGGTAGGCCACTTGGGTAAGGCATGGATTTGAATATTATGCTCATCCTCTCACCCTCTGCCCTCCTCCTTCTCCTCAGCCGTCCCAAGGTTGCAGAGAGTAAAGGTCCCTCTGTGTGTGTGTGTGTGTGTGTGTGTGTGTGTGTGTGTGTTTTAAGCAGCTACAGACGTAAATTAGCCTCTGTGCAATAATCTGACTCAGTCCATCACTGTGCATTACCCCTGTTGAATTTATAAATTATATGAAAACATTCCAGAACATTCCAGAAAACTGAACAGATTTTAACTTCTCTCCTAGTCAGCTGTTTTCACAATGCAGGTGATTGACCAAAAACACTGAGGAGATCTGGTAGTCTACTCTCCAACCATGTCAGGGAATAGATTGTAATAGAGCATCGACTCGTTGTTATTATCTCTGCAGATGCCAGCTGCGAGCTGTGTGGCTTTTACTTTGAGAACCGCAAGGCCCTGGCCAGTCACGCGCGAGCTCACCTGCGGCAGTTCGGCGTGACCGAGTGGTCGGTGAACGGCTCGCCCATCGAGACGCTGAGCGCCTGGATGCGCAGTCGGCCGCACAAGGTGGCAGAGATGCATCGTGGGTACATGCAGGGTGGACGCTCTGGTTCAAAGAAGGTGAGAGGCTTCTGCTTGCTTGAGTAGCCCTACTGTGCTTATTCAATGCCTATTTGTTCATCTCCTTCTCAGCCCTGAGGATGGTCGTTTGACCGAAAGCTAGACTATTATAACTTGCATAAAGGATTGAAACGTGCAGACAGTTTATTTTGAAGTTATCTCTCCTCTAAGAAGGTAAAATATTCTTGAAAGTTGCATAGGTGCTCTGAAATCACTGGTCAGTATATTGCACTATTCATTATATAGCAAGTCATGGAAATTATTTTTTTTGTCAGGAAAAGTCATGGAATTTAGCATTTGACTTAGAGTGGGAACCCATGAACTCAGTCCTCAGTTGCCATCAGTGATTGTTCTCCTCCTTACCCACCTGCCTTAAAGCTTATCGCTTGACACAATTTAACCCACAGACCCACAAACACTGTGTCCAGAAAAACATTACTGGATTTCTGTGATGGCGCTTGCCTGTTTGCAAAAGGTTCTTGTATTTTATGCATGGTGAATTGAGTCATTGCTGTGGGCGTTTTTTTAGAACTTTCTGTATGTCTGTACAATTTAAGTATTTCATGCAGTTAGAATTCTGTTCATTTGTCTGTTAGCTATGCCACCTGTGTGACTCTTTTTTTCATCCTAGCCTAAATGTTTTCTGACATGTACACGTTATCTGTTCACAGAGGGGTAGTTCCTCTCTCTCGCCCTCGTCTGACTCCGGCCACACCTCTCCGGTAGCCCAGAAGCCTTCCTCAGCGCTGTGGTCATCTCTGTCACAGAGTCGGAACAGGGCCGGCGAGGTCGCTGGAGGTCAGTGGGGTTCGTCGAGGTCAACTGAGGTCAGAGCAGGAAACCGGACCTCCCAGCACGGCCACGGCCCTCAAGTCTCCAGTCCTGCCTTGCCACACGCACAGGTCGCCCGAAGTGAGCTCAACGTCCGCTTACCACGAGGTACGCATGCACATACACACACACACACACACACACACGCAAAGACACACACACACACACACACACACACACACACACACACACACACACACATGCACACACTGACATGCACACGTAAGCTTGGGTGCAAGAGTAGTTGTGTAGCATTGAGGATTGGACTTATTACATAAAGCCGGCATACCTGCACTGATACCAACTGAAAAATTGTTGCAAATATTTGTCTCTGCTTTTGTTTAAGTCCATAAATTTCTATATTATGTGTGTGTGTGTGTGTGTGTGTAGGCTTTGAGCGGCGGCCCCTGAAGCACCCGTCCCACCCAGATGCAGGAGAGAGAGAGACTGGCCCTCCCAAACCCCCCCGCACCAGCACTGTCCCTGCACTGGTGCCCAAGCCCCCCTCAACCCCACTGGTCAAAGTGGTGGGCAAGATCTACTCCCTCAAGTGCCGGTCAGTACCATCTCATCCTACTTCATGTACCTTCACGGACTTTAATGTATCAAGATTTTAGTGTCGATTTGCTCCTGTTACAGTAATATTGCTCCTGTTAACATTGGCAACATTTTGGGACTTACAGCTCATTCACCATATTTTAAACAAGTCGATGTACTGTATACCCTTCTTGGGCGGAGTGATTTGCGTTCAGCACCTGAATAGCTCCAGTGTTACTTTTTAAACTCCAAGGAGAAGTGCTTTGCAAATCGCTCCTCCCAAGTACCAGTGCTTCGCCTGAATGTGAACATAGTACCAAGTATGTACTGTCTGTATGCTTACAAAATGGCTGTCTAATTTCACACTGTTAATTTTACACGTTGTAACTATATACTATACAAATCACAGCAATATTGGAGTTCACTATTGGGAAGTGTAGGCTATTGGAACTGGCCAACTTCGAGGCACCTGTGCTTAGCCAGGCTAGCGGTGGGTGCGTCAGAATGAGTAACTACGCTCACGGACAGGCATGCAAACTCCTCATCTTTCGGCGAAATTCGCCGTTTTGAATCAAAAATAGGTGACTTACATAATTCGTGCAGATCCGATGAGAAAATATTTAGGGGGGGGGGGGGCGCGCACTCTTCTCACCTTTTTCACCCTTGACCAGTTTGCATGCCTGTACGGAGATGAGAAGGGTGTGTATGGACTAGCTAACTCTTTCTCTGTCTCTCTATATTCTGTCTCCCTTCTCTCCCTCTCTGGATCTCTCAGGTTTTGTGAGGTGGAGTTCCACGGGCCCCTCTCCGTGCAAGAGGACTGGATCCGGCACCTGCAGCAGCACATCCTCAATCTCAACTACACCAAGCCAGCTACGCCCAGCGCGACCCCTGACCCCAGCAATGCCGCCGCTGCAGCCGGCGCTAACCCCAAACCCTTGCCCGAGACCACACCCACCTCCTCGGCCCCGGTCTCCGTCGCTACCTCTGCTGCGCCTGTGTCCATCACCACGGCTACCCTGACCCCCAACCCCACACCGACGGCTACAGCTCCCCCGACCCCTGTCCAGACACCCACACCAACCCCCACCCCCACCCCCACCCCGTCGTCTCCGTCTCCACCCACGCTCATCCCCACCCCCACGCTGACCCCATGCACAGTGGCCAGGCCTCTTCCCAGCCCCGCCACATAATGCACCTGCCATAGACATTTCCGTTTGCCTTCATCTTGCCTTCATCATTGTATTAAATGCCATCTGTCTCCTTACTGTTACCAACGAATCATTCTGTCGGAGGAGGAGGAGGAGGAGGAGGTGAGAACGGACATGACACGACCCCATGTGAATGGGACTTTGTGCTGCTTCTACCAGTGGGCCATTCACTGACCACGAAGCGGGTGACCTAAGCAGACCCGGAGGTGTCTTGAGTTGTCCACGAGCTGCTGGGGGTTCATGCTACCTCGGCTCTTCAGCAGAGAGGCCTTCCTACTTTTTTTGTACGTGTAGTAACGATGCGTGTACGAGCGCACCCGGACGGACATGCTCACATAAGCTCTCCAAGTAAAGATGTCCTCTCTTCCTTTTGCCATGCCTCTCTGGTGCTATTACTGGCTGCCAGCAGCCACAAGAGTAGCGCCACCTACTGGTAGCTTGTATATGAATCAGAAGAGTACCTGAGTTGCTCTCTATTCAAGACAATGGTAAAAACACTTGTCAGTGTGCATTTCCATTTTCCATTATTTATATTTTGGCCAGTGTCTTTTTTTATTAGCACTTTGTTGACCTTATCATTGCAAAGCATTTGCTTCAGGCCAAAGCCTAAATGTCCACTCCAAGTGGCAGGGATAAAAATCCCGTTCAATTGAATGTGTCTTATTTTTACGTTACAAACATAAAGCCACAAAGCCCCACCCCTTAAAACGGTGCCACAATGAACTGACTTTGGCACACTGCCACCAAAAGTGTCCACCTGCACCTTCTTAATTAATATTATGGCACACAAAAAACGTTGGCACTTTTTAAAAAAGCAAGAATTGTACATTAAATCAAGGCAGGCCCAATCCCATTTGATATGGCATTTTCATGGTCAGTTAGTATGTCGGAGTAACTAAACGTTTTTGTGTCGTTTTGAACTTTAATGATGTAAGAGGAATGTTTTAGGTAGCCATAAGTGAAGGATCCCTTTTGCATTTCAACATTCTACCACACTTTTGTTGTGGTAGCTATTCCTGTTCGACCTTCTTTTTTTGTGTGTGTCTACGCTCTCAAAGAATACTGTTAGGCATTGGTTCGGTACTGGGCCTACATTGTGGTAGCCAGGCCCTGAAGGGCTTGTCCCTTCATCCAGTTCCCCCCACCCCCAAGCCTTTTAAAGGGCCATTTACACCAGAAATGATAGCTATAAACAAAACTGTAACTTTAACAATGAAGCTTCCACACTGATCAACAACAAAGAAGGTCTCTCCTGGTGTTGATGAATGTGATGTATGAAACATTTTGATGGATTCTGATTGGCTGACAGCTTTTTATCGTTCACAAAATCACTCTGAAAGTGATCCCCAAATATATCGTCCTTCATGCCATTATTGTTATAGTTCACGTGTGGACGTCGTCATTCATATTAGTGTGAACAATACTTTCTTGCCGTTATCATTATCGCTATTGTCATCATCATCGCTATCGTTATCGGTATCGTTATCGTTATCGTTCTTGGTGTGAATGGCCCTTAAGACAGAGCGCCAAACTCCTCAAGCTTACTTGCTGCATGTGTGAATGCAATGGGCCTGAGACTTCCTTGGCCAAAATTGTCATAGATGTACGAATGGAGGAATGCACATGATTCACAGATGTTACTTTGCAGTTCTTCATGTATGTTAATTTGCTGTTTCGTGTGTCTTAGTGTCTGTCTGTATGCCAGTGTTTATGCTTGTTGGTTTGTGCGTGTGTGTGTGTGTGTGTGTGTGTGTGTGTGTGTGCGCGTGTGTGTGTGTGTGTGTGTGTGTGTGTGTGTGTGAATGCGTGCATGAGCAGTTACTAATAAAGTAATGTAAACGGAAGCTATTTGAAAGTGACTCAGACCACCTGTTGCCAGTTCTCACTCAACCATGCCAAGAGCAACACCGTACTGCATACACCGGCCCCTGCGGGTGTGCCAAAGACGCTGTCCTCTCGCCTCTCTTTGCACACCCCACCCCTGCGAGCTGTTCACACCGGACTCTACCTGTCTGAGCAAATGGCACTCTTAACTGAGTGTGCGACTGACTGGACTGAAGGGGGCATGGCCTTTTAAGCAAAAGGGAACTTTTTTCTCTCTCTCTCTCTCTCTCTCTCTCTGTCTCTCTCTTTCTCTCTGACCGCTGGCACATGGTGGGAGATGCACAAAACTGCCCCAGACCTCACTTGAACTCTGACCCCACCACCACAACAGTTACAGAGACTTTTGAAACAACAGTGTTTTTTTTTCTTTTGTTATTGTTTTTTAAAAAGAAACAGGCACGCTAGCCGAGCACTACCACAGTGGATGACAGAATGAACTCCCATGTGCATCTTTTCCATTGCTTCAGATAATGTTTGTAAGTTGAAGCAATAAGCAAAGGGTCCACATCATATGTACTATTATTGACTGTATGTTTCTGACATTTACAAAGTTACTCTGACTGTTAAGAATCCCGTAGGGAGTAAAAATAGATACAGTATACAGTTAAGTGTAAACTAAATGTATGACATGATTAAGATTATTACTAGACATTAGCAGTTCTGTTAACAGCTAGTCATGACAATGTGATTTTGATTTTCATTTATTGTGAGTTTACTTTTGACTTTTCAGCTGTCTGTTTGTTTTCAGTTGTCACATGTGTTTCTGTGTTTGAAGTCATAGACAGTGAAATAGATTAGTGCTCTTTTTTAATCAATTATTATTTTTAAGCTGAAAGCTATGACAAGTCGGTGCTCGTGAGAATGCAATGAAGAGAGTAACGTGTTAGATAGGGTGAACTTTTGACTGTTGTGTCCTACTGCAGAAGGACTCTTATCCCTGGGCCTCATGCAGTAACATTCTCTTAAATTTGTGTTACATTTTCTGTTCTGTATCTTCTATTGTGAAAAATGGGAGAAAATCAACTCCAGATGCTCAAAACATCAATATTTATCTAAAAATCTGCTCTTATCTTGGTGTTCTGAATCTTTAATCCCTTTTGATCATTTGTTGGTGCTGCAAACACTAAACTCTGTATAAGGGCAGGTATTGTGCTGTGTGCAAAACATCTAGCACTTGCGCAAGACCTTGATAACCAAAACATTTAAGAGCCATAGCCATTTTAAAGCCATTCAGAATCTAAATGCGCACATCTCTTAGTCTTAACTGGTACAACTGGACCAGTAGTATTGATATTCCACATATTTGTATTACCCTAGAACACATCATTATCTAAATTGGATGATGACATTCATGCATTTGTGGATTGTGAGAATTTTATCTTGTGCTCTTGGCCACTTATATTAAAAAAAATGTCTTACAGTACCTAAGAGAAGGGCAACATTAAGAAAGCATAGATGAATCCCAGAAAGCAGTGTGTCCGGGTTTGTTCATGTAGCCTTTCCTGCATGAGGCCCATTGTGTCTTAAAGGGGAGGTTCTGCACAGGGCCGGCCTTTGCGCTGGGTTAGTAGTGTGCCAGTTAATGACTGGATGCTGTGGACGACAGAGAAGTTATTGAACTACCCTTTAAGATACCCTACTCCCCATTAGCTAGTGTTACTGGCTATAGGGGTTAGTTATTGTGTGCATGTCAGTTACATGATCACTGTGTGTGTGTGTGTGTGTGTGTGTGTGTGTGTGTGTGTGTGTGTGTGTGTGTGTGTGTGTGTGTGTGTGTGTGTGTGTGTGTGTGTGTGTGTGTGTGTGTGTGTGTGTGTGTGTGTGTGTGTGTGTGTGTGTGTGTGTGTGTGTTAAAGGGTAAGAGATGGTGTGGGGGTGAAAGAACCAAGCAGTGATGGAAATACTGTATTGTTGGTGAACAGCAGGGAGGTCTACCAGAATCAGCTCCTGAACAAACATTAAATGTGAGATGAAACTCAACTTCATTTGTTCCTAAGCTATCTTTCTCTATTCATCATGATAGCATGAAGTTATCATTAGCCATCATTGGGTGCAGTGCATTTTAAAGTTAATTTATGTGATAATCAACACTCAGATTTTGCTCATCATTCACCAGAATAATTCACATCTTCGTCAAGTAAACCAAATGCTGAGATGCCTCAGTTACTGTAACTGTCATCTAACCATATAACCTAAGCTTAATTTATGCAATTGTACCCAGAGTCTCAACAGGTGTGACGGTTCATTCACATGGTGATATACATATAATAGTAGCAACAAACCCAACCAACTATCGAAATTAAAATCTAAACTCATTTTAGATTACATATTTTATGTTTAATATTTCCTGAATTAAACCGAGTTGAAGTGACATTTTAGATTATGGTTTGGAGTTGAGATTACAGGAATCCAATCCTTACTGTCACTTCATGTTTCCTAGCAGTTCCATAGCAGTTCATGTACAGTGTGGGCTGTCGTGGTCAGTTCGTACAGTATGGGCTGTCGTAGTCATTTCATGAACAATATGGGCTGTTGTGGTCAGTTCATGTACAGTATGGGCTGTCATGGTCAGTTCAGGAAATTTGGCTGTCCCCACAGCATTGTCCTGTGCATGTAAACAAACACAAACATAGAAGTGAAATGAATTTAAAAAAGAGAAGAAAAATATGTCGTCAGCCACAGTTGTCAGCCACATCACTGCGGTGAAGTTTGAACGTTTGGGATCGGAAGGAACGACCTTCTGTGTCTCTCAGAGGAACATTTTGGGGAGATTAGCCAAGTCACTGACAATACTCTTCAACTCATCATATCTCAAGCATATCATTAGCTGATGAGAGCTGTTGTTCAGGATGCTCATCAGCTCGTGCTCTCTCATGTGCTCCAGCACTACGTGGGGCATTTTTTTCACAGATGCAGATGGTTAGAGTAAAATCTAGAATCATTTGTGCATGTGTGACGAGGATGTCTGGCTGAGGTTGAACATATACAGTATGTGCATCTCCATTCAATACAACTGGTGTTATTATTGTATCAGAATCCTTGTGTTAGGATTGGAACATGAATGATTGCAGTTCCACAGTCACCAGTTAAAGAAATTAACATAACACAGTATGTTGTGCAGAGGGCATATGAAGAAGGAAGTTGAAATTATTGATGACATTAAAACTTTTTGGAGAAATTCCACTTTTGTTCAACAAATCCTAAAATTAGTGTTGCTTTGAACGTCATTCATTGTGTGTCACTAGACCACACTACTTGTGAACAGCTGTACAGTATGGCGATCATAGAGGTGATTGGATTATATGGAAGAGGGTAATTAGGTTTGAACTTTGAATGATATGCTGTAGATATACTGCCCTTTTAAGGTAGGCCCGCTCTAGGCTGTAGACATACTGCCCTTCATTTTCCTTTTAAGAGCTTTGACCTAATTCTCTGGAATATTATGCGCGGTTCTGCACGTTATTCTGGTGGATAACTATCTTACATCAGTCTTCAAATCTTGGACTTGGTGCAGCACTTTCCTATGGTATAATAGCTTCATCAGAAATTCAATGACTTACTCATCAGAGCAATTCAGTGATTGTTGGCTTCATGCTTGATCACTTTAGACTGATTGAGGAACGGTGCATGCAAAACAGCTAACCCCGCCAGGAGTGAAAGGACTCTTTAAGGATGAAAAAAGACAGCTTTATTCTCTGCACCTGGGTCGTGGCTGATGATGACTGATTAGGTAGGCTATGTGAAATTAAACGATTCAGGTGAATGCCTTTCCCTGTCGCTTTGTTTACGTCTCTGCAGGAACTGAAAGTGCCCAGAGCTGGTTTCATATTCATATTTCCACCAATGACAAAGTCTACACTGACCTGAGACAAAAAACATCTGAAACATCAAAAAACATCTGAGACATTTATATTAACAACATGACTTACGACCACGAGGTGGCACTGTAATTGTGTCTCCACAAAAGGTGGTTGGTTGGACTGGTCTGGTTGTGAAGTCAGTTTGATATTTTGCATAATGAAATGCTTTTGTTACAATCAAAATGTATGGTTTATATCTGGTCAAGTAATTTAGTTTATACATAACATTGAGACTAAAACGTGCCTGCCTACACCTGGTCAATTCTCTCAATGCTCTTGAACAGAGGCATGAATGCACATCATGAAACCATTAGAGATTGGGGTCACCGACGCATAACAGTGTTTTATGCAGTTGTGTGCTGCTTTTAAAAGGAAATTCGTGTGAGCAATTTCATGAGTGTGGTATGTGTTCTATGTCTATTAAGAATCAGGTGCATCAACCCATTAGTATTAATGGGTTCTTTGGAAACAATACAACCAAACAAAATTGGCTGCAGCATTTAGCTTCCTTAGAATTGTTTAGCTCTATTTAAAACTAAAGTCATGGAGCCTCTGATTTGTTGATGGTATCAGCGCATATTTATCCTTATTTGGGTATTTATTAGTAGTTTGGTACCGAGGGAAGATTTAAGTTATCATAATCATACTTGATGTATCTAATTGTATCCAACCACCACCTCTATGTTTGTATTAGGTTGTGAGATAGTAACAACTGAATCAATGTTTGCACACAGCTTATTCAGAAGTGTATCATTAGTTAGACCAGTGCTTAAACACCTTGAAGTTGCTTTACAAGCGTCTTGTTAAGACTGAGCCCTGAGTCCTATTTGAAGAAAAATAGAATAGAATATATACTTTTTTGATCCCGTGAGGGAAATTCAGTTCTCTGCATTTAACCCAATTTAACCGAATTAGTGAACACACAGTACACAGTGAACACACAGTGAGGTGAATCACACAACCCAGAGCAGTGAGGGGTTAGGTGCCTTGCTCAAGGGCACTTCAGCCGTGGACTGGTCGGGGATCGAACTGGCAACCCTCAGGTTACAAGCCCTAAGCCCTAACCAGTAGGCCACGGCTGCCCCGGCTGCCCCGGTTGCCCCGGTTGCCCCGGCTGCCCCAGCCATTTGTCCCCTGTGTTTCCCCTTATGCAAGCTGGAACCTTGAGTTTCCTGGAGAAATGTTTCCCAGCATCCATTTTGATAAGAGATTCAAATAAAAGAGTTCCACCTGGAGGACCATGCAGGGCACGAGAGAGCAAGATCCACAGATAGTGAGAACTGGACTGCCCAGGGGTCCTAACATCAGACAAGACAGAACAAGGAGCTAGAGCTGAGATAACACAACAGGGGAATAACAGTGTTATCAGATCCTCCAGCTGAATGGCACAGAATGGGAGATCTGTGTGTGGCGCTTTCCTTATAGGAACACAAAAAGCAGAACTGCTTTGACTTCTTTTGTAAGAGTTTCAGTATAGTTGGATTGGGTGATAAAGATGTCACCAGATGTCAAAACGGTATAGCTATTACACAAATCATTTTAGTTGATTTTGAATTGAGGTAGCAAGCACATTACAATTCAAAATCAAATTAAAGGTGACATAATTACATTTCAAAGAAATCCATTTATTACGTGTAGTGTTAAACAATTGCACTTTCAACTACTTTCTCCTTCCACTATGACAAACATTACTGTAGTATTAACAGTTTCCTATAAGGTCTCCTCTGCATTGAAGTTTGAGTGATATTTCTCATTTTGGATAAGAGGGTCTACTAAATTAATACATTTGATGGTTTAAAATGTAGGGATTAAATGTTATATTTCAATGTGATTTGTGCAGTAGACATTCTGTATTACAATGTTCTAAACTGCTTCTAAACATTACTAAACATTGTATCAATAACATGTTTTTCCAACAACGATGAACACAGAAAAACATATTTTAATTTGATTTATTTTCACTTTCATTTTGTGAAACATGATGAAGAACCTTTAATTTCTCAGAATGCTTTGCTTTAATCAAAAATCTTAAAAATTGTTGCCAAACAATTTGAGGGGGACTGTCACTATATATGATGAATTAATGGAGGATCTTTGATAATTTGATGTAACAAGGTTGCCAAATGAGTTATGTATTGGAATTAATGATAATTGCATTTGCAATTAGGCTACCTTTTTCCATTTGCATTTGAAATGCTGAGGTTGAAATGAATGTGTCTGTTCAACTCCAACATATTACCATGAGTGAGTTGTATTTAACACATTCACTTAATTTACAGGAAGGAGATCGGAACATTTTGAACCGATCAGATATCATTACGCCTCGGGTGGTCTGGTCTGCATGCAGAGGTTGACGGGTGAACTGAGTAGAGCACATCTGACCTGATGGAGATCAATGCACTTTGTGATGTCAGTGTACCCTCCAGAATTATTGGCACCTTTGCTAAGGATGGCTGAAAAGGCTTATACAAAAATGCACATTATCAGTTATTAATCTTAATATTGTATAAAAAAAAATAGAACATTTTTACTTTTATGTGAGGTAGGCCTACTGTGGGTTTAGTCTGAGAATAAATGTTTAACAAAAACAAAATTACATGTCCCAATTATTGGCACACCATGAAATTTTAATTAAACAAGGTAAATGAAGTATGAGCCTACACTAATTTTAGTTAACCTTATAAGTGTTTAGGAACTTTGAAGCAGTCATCAATGACTTCCTGTCTCACTGGGATATAAAAATGAGGTGAAACGGGTGAAACAGGGCCCAAACCCCCTTAGTCATGCATCAGCATGGGAAAGATTGAAGAGCATGCCATTGCAGTAAAGCAAACGTGTGTTGCACAAACTTGCACAAAGCAGGGAATGGATACAAGAAAATAGCTGCTTGACTTAAATGCCCAAATCAACAGTTAGGACAATCATTAGGTTATTTTGTCAGAAGCCACAGTGAGGATGATGGTCACAGAAGTGAAAACATCTCCAAAGACTTCAGTTTCAGAATTATATATTGGTTGGATCTTTCAGCAGGACAATGATCCAAAGCACACATCAAAATCCACAAAAAAATAGTTTAATACACACAAAATCAAGTGTTTGCCATGGCCATCCCAGTCCCCTGACCCAATCGAAGATCTGTGGTTTGAACTCAAGAAGAGGGTGCAAAATACGAAGACCAAGGACTGCAAGATCTGGAGTGTTTCTGCATCGAGGAATGGTCCAATATCCCTTCCCGATTACATTTGAAGACATTACACGAGAAGACTGAGTGCTGTTATGTTAGCAAAAGGGGATTGCGCAGAATACTAAATAAGTCACAATCACCTGTGACTTTTTTGTGTGGTAATGGGCTCAAAATGATAGTACAATTGTCCTTTATTTGCCGAATAAAGACAATATTTGATTGAAAGTAAGGGTTATTTTTATCAGCCCTTTTCACTTAATTAAATAAGGGTGCCAATAATTCTGAAGTATGTTTTCCACAGTAACACAAACTGCATTTTCCATAGAGGGGTGGCTGGTAGCAAAAGGGTGTGTGTTTTTTGTCAGTCAGACTTTCTGACGTTTCAATAATTCTGAATCAATACGACGCCTCTTTGATTAATGAGTTCCTCATGCAAGCTGCCTGTGACAGGATCAAGGGAAAAACTAAACTCACAGTCTAGACTTTAAATCAACCTTTAATTGTTGCTTTTGATTGGCTTAACTATAACCAGCTGTACTCATGTTTACTGGTGATGATGATGACAATCTGCATGTTTAAAAGACTCTTAGAAGGTGATGATTGATTAATCAAATTAAAATCTTATTTGTTTAAGTGTTAAGTTGTTATTAATAATAATGCAATGTGCACACATTGTTTGTTTCAAAGGTATTATAATAATAATAATAATACTGTTGCAATTATATTGTTGAAATGTGAGATCATTACAGGTGAGGTCAATGCAAACTGAGTGGATGGCATGGACACTCACAATGACCTTTGAAACAAACAATGTGTGCACCTTGCATCTCCAATGACCATTTAATGGAGGAGATGACCTCAATCGGCCTCCGACGGAAGGCTACTGGGGAAGGTAAACTGGCGATGGCTCTCCGACTTCCCCCACTGGCTCCGGCGAAGGCTGCGGCTGATGACTGGGACGCACCCACGTGTTTGTTTTGTCCAGCACTTACCCTCCGTCTCAACCTCTCAGCCCCGCCGTCCTCTTCTGGCTCAACAGCTTCCCCTCAGATGTTTACACAGACACTTGTACACTCAGAGGGGGAAAAATTGATCTTTCCTTCTGCAGAATATTGTGAGTCTCTTGGAGAACATTGTGAGGTTTTTTTTCTTCTTCTTCTTTTTTATACAATCAAAAACAGATGCTCGAGGCAGCTGTTCAAGAAAGCATTTCACCATAGTATACATTACAAAACACTGAATTTAGCCAGATAGTGAAAAGCAAATGTTTCGTGTCTAATGATGCCCTCTGGCTTGCTTGTATAGGCAATGAGTATCATATTGTGTTTTTTGCATGGCCATGAATTCAATTAGGAGCACATTTGTAACATTAGATTCAAATAGTTCTTTAAAATTTCTATTCAATGCCATATAGTTCTACATAGTAACTTGTTTCACATGCATGCATGCATAAACGCACGCACGCACACAAAGTGCATGTCCCTCACTCTGAAAGGTCCTTCCTGGCAACAGGAGAAATTATGTTTCTGTTGATCAACAGTTTCCTCAACCCAGTACTGAAGGGACATTTTGTGATCATTTTGGCATGTTTTATCATACAAGTGATCTGTGTTTACTGTGGCCAGACAGAGGTGACTCACACTGCCCACATAGTTAGCTGACAAAGTGGGGAACACTGTCATCACTGCTGTAATCACGGTCTACACCTTTCACTGTTTATTGTGAACTAGTCCTGTCCTGTCAGGCCTGTGTGTCATAGTACAACCTGGGTGATGGTACATGAAACCTCTGTTTTGATCTCTGTCTATGCCATCATTGCCCTGGAGAACCATTTATTGATTTAGATCGCCTTGACAAATGAGAGTCTTTTCTCATATCGATCTCCCTGTTCTTGAAATGGAGTCATTCATATTTTCAAATGTGAAGTGCAATTGATGCCGGCTCAGTTTGGCAATAGGGCATGGCATCAGTCTTGAGCTCACTGCACATCGCCCAAGAGTCAAAGAATCGACAGAAGAAGCTCATGTGCATATGAACGATGGCATGTGCAGTCAAAAATGACATTTAGACAAGTCATTTATATTAGCGTTCTTTCATTTTATTGTAAAAGTAAAATAAAATGGGCTCTGATGAAAATATATTTTCTGTCACACAGACACAGACCTATCTCATTCAAGCGTTTAGAAAGGGTCTGTTGCTGATCAAAACCACAGACCTGTTAATCCTGCTACTCGCAGTCTCGCACGCACTATTTGACCAAAGTCTCTGTGTATGAGCATCTAACCATTGTCCACATTTTGACATGTGATAATTATTAGCAGAATGTAGAGTGGTCAGACTCTCCATTACCTTTCGACCTTTTTCACTGCATACACATGTGTTTTTTATCTACAGAGGATTTTCCATAGCCATTAGCGCTCCACAGAGGAGGAAGAGAGATGAAGAGGCTCGTACACGTTGCTGGGGCTGGGACACACCCAAGGGTGACATTCATTCTCGCTGTTGAATGTGCTCTCTCCCTCTCTCTGGGATGTCCTGGAGACATCTGCACTGATATATTCATGGCTTCATGGACAGGCAGGATTTTTCTCCAGAATGAAGGCTAATCTACGGAAGCCCTGAACAGCAGGTGAAGACATTTTTGAGATGTTGTCTTGTTATTTCGAGATAATATCTCATTATTTCAAGATATTATCTCGTTATTTCGAGATGTTACTGTTATCTCGAAATAACGAGTTATTAACTCGAAATAACGAGATAATATCTCAAAATAACGACTTAGTAATATCTCGAAATAACGACTTAGTAATATCTCAAAATAATGAGATAATATCTGAAAGTAAAATATATATATATAACGAGATATTATCTATTAATTACAAGATATTATCCCGAAATTATCATCTAAAAAAAAACGTCTTCACTTGCGGTTCAGGGCCTCCGTACTAATCTACTGATCTATTGGTTAAAATACAATAGCTCAAATCTAAATAATGGATTGACATCAATTGATTATTGTCTAATTTATGCATGTTGATAATTTGAACTTTTGGTTACAAATCCTGCCCTATACTCCTATCAATTTTAGTTAATTATAAAATCTATATAGTTTAATAAATGTTGAATTGATAAACAATGTGTCTGATGGATACCTCTGACGTCCATAGACAACTGAAAACCAACCACCCAATCTAGGCTATCGTATCTCTTTTGGCATCTCAGTTGTGGTAAAAAAAAGTTGCTACAGTAACCTCTCACACTGCAACTGTACAGTAGGTATACTGTAGGTATGTCACAACTAAACCCTGTGGCATTCCCGATCTGATTTTATAATGCAGTTTTACATTTTTCATAGTTTTAAAAGAATAAGTCTAATCAAGTTGCAGAATTCCTTACCAAGGACTAAATGAAACCAAAGTGGCTGAAGTTGAAGCATACTTTTACATGGCAGGTGAAAATGAACAAATGCCTAAGATTCCTTAGACTCAACATGAGCCTGTGACCACCCGCATAGAGGTCTCTGGCCACTTGCATTTTATTCAGCAGCATACTCCCAAAAGGTTGTTGACTGGAGAGAACCCTCAGCTGTGAGAGTTTTCACACAGCAAGCTTTGTTTTTGGTAAGAAGCAAGAAGACTTTGATCCTGTTCTCTCCATTGCTCGCGCCTGGAGTCCAAGGAGTAACAGCAACAGTAGACTATATGTTAGACAATGGTCTGCGACGGATATGTCTCCTCACCCCATAAACAGCAGCAGAAGTTCATGCATGGGGAGAAATGCCTGTTTATTCTCTTTTGAAGGTGTTGTTGAATAATATGTAGGTCAAGGTTGGGAGAGGACAAGTAAAGATCTGCAGGTATTTGTGTACTGCAAGACTGTGCATCATTTTAAAGGTTGTTGAGGTAGATTTCTGTTCACTGCAAAATGCCAAAAACATGTAATTGAACAGTGTGTAAACTGTAAGTGTAAATATATTTGTTGTTTGTGTGGCTATGACATAATGCCCACACCATGTTTACCACATAAGAAGTTCCAATTCCAAGTCAGATCTGCTAGGGACATGAACAGAAAAAAAAAGTGCTGTGTTGGGGGGGATCTCACCTTTCTCCTGCTTTCTCACATTTGTTGGACATTGCAAAATCTCTGAATCCTGGAGGGACTCCAAATAAAACATATCAGTTGACGGGAACACAAATTCCATGTTGTCTCTGTTCCTCTTTGCGTCACTTTCTGTTTCCTGTTTACTCCTTCCTCAGCTGTTTCTGACATGCTTCAGTGTAAATATTCATGATGATTACAAATTTACTTTTAATCCATTTCTCTTGGAACTCTAAAGATTACTATTATTAGCTATTACGTATGGTGGCCTTTGCAATGTAAACAAATGGTGTTCATTCACATGATCATTTCTATGTTGAGAGCATTAGAATGCAGGGTGGATTAACATGAGTTATAGTCTATAATTTGTGACCACAACATATCGACTTTCTGTAAGATGATGAGTACATCATTATGAATGATGATTTATTACAGTAAGCATGATCATGATGATTTCTCTTCTGCCCAAAAATTTGGTCACCACTTTTTATGGAATTCAGTTCAAGGGTGTTGTATGAATTATGATGAATTAAGACTTCTTGAATTATTAGGGGAATACAAGAATCCATATTATGCATGAATATCACTATTAACTAAGCATTAGCCTCTCATGAGTATGTTTTAGGCCCCTCAGCTAAAGTGGTGATTAGGTCTGTAGGATTCTCACAAATATCTGACAAATTGTTAACCTCTGACCTGCATAGCTTTCTTGTGTTTCTTTAGATATCCTCTAAGTTATGTTGTGCCACAAGGAATGGCTAGGATTAGTTCTCACCACCGTAGAGGCTAATCAATTGGAGGTGGCATGCTATTAACTAACCATTGTGTTATATTGTGATTGGATCGCTGATTTTCTGGTATAGGCATCTAGAACTAGTACACCCTGAATCCTCTGTAGCTTTGGTAAGGTGTTTATTTCCAGGTGAGTATATCTAGGTCAGCACTGTAGCCTCTGAACGACTTTCAGACTAGGATCGTTAGCCTACTTGTGTGGTACCGCCCAAATGAATCAGTAAAGGAGGGCCTTCGTACATTATCCAGGAGAAAACTAGTCTTATTAATCTGGTGATGGAAAGCATTCATACCATGGATAGTAATGTTACTTTGAAACAGAAACTTTTCCATATTAAGCCAAGTCAGAAATGATTAGGTTAACAGGGGTTCTATAATCAATTGTTATATTTCCAACAGCGCGCAGAAAGCTTCACGATTTCCTTCGACCACTTCCAGTTCCCTCATTGGTTCTGAAAAGTGACATTACTACAAGTCCTTCTTTAAAGTTGTCGAATTACATGTTATTGATGTTGGCAGAATGGTGAAATTACATGGATTAAAGATTAGTTGCTATCTTTAGTTACGCTTACTTAAGTGGTGAGCAACATTATGCATTTAGAGAACATACATGAATTCAAGATAGGTGCCCTTACTGTAAATTGTTACCGATTCATTTTCCTTGGAACTTCGAAGGAACAAAACACCAGATGTACAGTATCAAAAAATTGGAAAGATACCAAGGCACTCATCTAGTAGAAAGTTAAAATGCCTTTATTCTACTTGGCAATACATGATGAAAAACTTTTAGTTTTTTTAGTTCCAAGGAAAATGAGTCGGTAACAATATACAGTAAGGCCAATTTTTTGATACTAAGTAAGCCTTTGACCAAAGAGCACCATCTAGCACTACAATTTCCAGGTAGCGCTCCAGCTCAACAATCTTTCTTTAGAACACCAGATGTCTTGCCATTGTTCCCAAGAACTTTGCAACTAACAATACTTCTGTTCAGTTTACTTCGATTGGCAATAAAATAACAATGTCAGTGGAGTAATTGACATTAGTCTTGTTTGAAGATTGATGTGTTTTACAGATGTGGACAGTGTTTAACTGCTCGAAAAGGTTGGAGTCACTCATTTTCACAATCAATCCTGTTTGGAGTGGAGCACCATGAAGATGTGCCCCGTTTTCCACTCATAACTTGAGGAATGTATAAATGAGATGCCTCTCACCAATACACTTCGACATGTGAAATCTCTAACGGATTACATTTGAAGGCAGCAGCCCATGATTCTCTGACCATGACATGGAATTCATTTTGAAATCGAACTGATGCGCATATGAAACCATGAACTATCTCTGTCTTGCAGGGGAATGTTGATTATCTGTCACCCAATCAATGTCCTCCAGTGTGGCACAGGCCCTACAGTAATTTCCGCATATAAGCCGCATTGTGTATAAGCTGCAGGACAGTGTTTTATGCAAGTTAAAAGAAACAAAACCATATTAACACCATGTTAACTGCCCCCTGTATTAATCTCATAGATGAAGAAATTTAGCAAAATCAATGTATAAGCCGCGGCTAATAGTTGGGAAATTACGGTACTACCCAGCACACAAAAGTCTTATCCATGTTCATTCCATTCCACATCCATTTCTGTCTTAAACGCAAGCAGCACAATACTTCACTGATCACATGTTGCTGGTGGTAACTTCATCAATATTGAATCCAGAAGAGCATGTAGTGCAGAACTGACAAACGATAATGGGTATATTTTCATGCACATTGATCATACAAAAGATTCCCATCAAGCTCTTTATTATTCACGCCTTCTGGTCTTCCCCTAAATATTTTATCTTTAAAATACGAAATCCATATTATTGGCCTCCTTTCAGAGTTTGTGTCTGCCGGGTTTTTTTATATTATGTCTGCAAGAAACAAGCCATGAAAATATGTAATTCAACTGTGCAATGAAAAGCCAGGATCAATCCATATCTCCTAATAACACCCGACCCTGCTACACCATAACTGGGCCAGAGCCGGTCTTAGTGTGGGGCTGGGTCGAGACAGAACCACTCCAGTGTCTGCAGATCAACTTTCACCCCCCAAAAGAGCACTCAGATGAGATGAAACAGATTCAATTATTCTGTCTAAACCTCAAGTCACCCCTTCTCTCGTTTTGTCTTGCAAACTCTGTGGTTTTCACTCTCTCCCTCCCTCTCCCACTCCTTTCCTCCTTCTCTCCCTCTCACTCTCTCTGTCTGTCTCTCTCTCTCTTTCTCTCTCTCCTTCGGTGTCTGGCACAAGGAGTTGTGTTTATGTTGGCCACATGCTGAGGCTGGGACTTGCGTCGAAAACACCACAATTTGTTTAGACAAAAATACTGGGAGGAAAATAGTGTATTTGTTCCTCTCACAAAGAAATCGTCTGTTTAGACAAGAGATGCCAACATCCAAATAAATCCGACCTTGCAAGAGCATATCTCTCTCTCTCTCTCTCTCTCTCTCTCTCTCCTCTCCTCTCCTCTCCTCTCCTCTCCTAGCTTAACACCATAGTAGTGAAACTAAACAACAATAAATACTGTAGATACATGTGCTCAATTGCCTTTGTTTATTTGATCATTTATTGCTTGAAATATTATTTTTGTGTATCTGAGTGACTATGTGTACATGTATTTATTTTCACGCTTCCACTGATAAATTGCTCCCACCTGGTGCTGGTGTGCAACATTCACTTTTAAAAAAATGAAAGTGTGCAGCCTCATGAGATGGAGTGGAACATTAGCGGGGTGCATTAGTGTCTAAGACAAGTCTTTATGGGACTGTAATTGTCACTTGTTCCAAAAGGTTCGGCAGAGTTCAGATGGCTTTTTCTCGTAAACATGATTCATAGTTTGGCTTCTTGGTGGGCAAATAAAGGGCTCCCTCGCTTTTTTTATTATTATTATTCCTCCCTCTCTCCCTCTCCCTCTCTCCCTCTCTCCCTCTCTCTGTCTACCTCTCTTTTCCCCTGATAATGGTTTTCTGCAGATGGGGCCACGCTGCTCTGTAAAAGTGAGTCAAGGGCTCCTTGCAGTTGTTCTGTGCCAAGGCAGTGTGGACATAGCCCATGTCATGTTGGAGCCACGAGGGGAATGTTTCATGTTGCATATTTCACTTGGTATGTGTGTCTCAGCCCATTCATCACAGTACAAGATGCAGTTCTGATCTGATCTGTCGGTGATTGTTGTCGCATGTCTTTCCCACTTATCTCTGAGAGAAAACAAAGAGAAAAGATCTTTTATGGTCAAGTGAGACATAGAGTCGTACAACTACACAAAAGATCACAGTGCCGCCGTTCTACAGAGCTTGAATGCTGAATGACTGACCTGTTTAAATACATACTGAACCATCCGTCACCATTCCGTGCCTGGATTTTTCACCATATCATGAACTGATCCCATTGTCCAAGAGCACCTGATACGTGGATATAATGTACACTTTTCAACCAAGAGCTTCCAGCCTCTTTTGCTGACATACGGAACCATATCCCACAGAATACAGCCTCTACGCATGTGGAAGGAATGTCAACTTTGGTACTGTCTAAATATCTCCACAGACATGTTCTGTTATTCTTCACACCTCACCGAGTTTATATGATTTTTTTTATTTCAGATTTTCTCTGAATCAATATGGAATTTAAACAACAACGGGGGGGGGGGTCCAGCTCTATAGAGAAGCATGGAACCTGACACCGGTGAGTGAGAGTGAGAGGAAGTGGGAGTAGCAGGACACAGAGCCTCTCCGTTGATTGATTAGTCAGGACTGATTCCTGCTCTGACCTTCAGCGGCTCGTCGTGGGCTCTTCGGCAGCCTGGCAGAGTGAGGCGCACCTCTGATTTGTTGAAGGGCTGTTATTCTTGCCTGTGCACTTTAATTAATTTCATGTGGGAGAGGCAGCGGAGAAGGTTTTAGGATTCTATTGCCTGTAAACGCTGTAATCGCCGCATCAGTACCCTGCGGTGCCTTAAGCACGTCGTCGATACCAGATGGAGCGAGTCCAAAGAATCACCTCTCCCGGAATAACGTCCAGATGGAACTGATTAGAATGTAGCATTCGAATGAATTGAGCCTGGAACAACATGACGGTGCTTAGTTTGAAACGACATGAAACAGTCTGAGTGGAGAATCTGCTGCTGAATGTGAGCGGTGGTGGTTGCGTAGCTGCATGGCTCCGGGACTCCTGTAGCCCACAGGAGTCCCACCGCAGGCCAGGCCAGAGTCTGCAGCTGTCTGACACGCCAGACCCTGACTGTCATGCCCAGATGTTCCGAGAG
>NC_084996.1:12120524-12323024 GCF_963854185.1 Sardina pilchardus | reverse complement strand
CATTGGTGAGTCCAGGCTCAAACAGAAATGCCTGCAGATGTACTCCTTGTCTCCTCCAACAAAATGACAAATTTGTACCAACAATATTATTCATTGCAGAATTTACACCCTTTCTATTTAGAAGCTTTTGTGGTGGATATCTTCATCCCCATCCATGATTGCTGAAAAGTTTAGTACTTCTGTGATAATACATGTTGACTCGGCCCATTTTTACATGTAAATGTTCCACAATGACGTAAAATGAGGAGCGCACACAAGCAAATCGGCTTTGCTCCTCTTAATCTTGGCAACATAAACTGTTAAGAAAACAATTTTGTATTTATCTTTCGTTTAATCTATTGATGAACGACATGATAAACATGATCTTCCGGTTGTTTTGAAACTTTGTCCTGCAGACTGATTTTTTCGTTCCCAGCAGACCATGTAAATGGAAAGTATGATCACTCTTGATGTATTTGGCCATTTATTATCCTAATTTTCATCCACTCACATGAACATATTTAAATGCCCCTGTTGCCAAAGCAAAATAAATACTTTCCTTCTGTATCTACTGGAAAAACACTTTCACTGGTTCTTCATCTGTTTTGTGGCAAACCATCAGTGGCACAGGACCATAAACCTTTCAGGCATTAAAGGGCTGACAGGACTAACAGTGCAGAAAATCAAGCGCCCCACACTGTCTCTGCACCAAGAGTATAAGACTGATATTATGAAATAAGTCCTTATCTCTGTACAACAATATGTGCACCATGTGCCAGTAACTGCTAGAGAACTTATGTAATGATCAAGCGGGCTCAAAAGATGTATTTATCTTTAGGGTGGAGTGCTGTTAGATCTGAAACAATGACCTTATTGTTAAGAAGGGGAATAGACGTGTTGCAGCTATGTGATCTGCACTGATGTTGCACTGGAGGATAATTCTGTGTAGAGACGGAGGTAGAAAAAACATCATGAGAGTCTTCAAAATAAACTGTCTGCACACTTCAGTCCATTTGCAAGTTTTAACAGGCAGCCTAGCTTTC
The DNA here is from genome assembly GCF_963854185.1 of Sardina pilchardus. Classification (NCBI taxonomy): domain Eukaryota; kingdom Metazoa; phylum Chordata; class Actinopteri; order Clupeiformes; family Clupeidae; genus Sardina; species Sardina pilchardus. The sequence goes on along the minus strand of NC_084996.1, from coordinate 12,322,002 downwards.
GGTCAAGGCGACCATCCTTAGGACATTATTTTGACCGAAAGCTAGGCTGCCTAAAACTTGCATATGGACTGAAGTGTGCAGACAGTTTATTTTGAAGATTCTCCGTTTTTGTTTGTCTGGCACCTTCGTTATTGTGAGTGCGGTGTAACTACAGTACTCCTTCAGAAAACATCATCAGAAAATAATATTCATCCCACTCACAAAGGGACATACAGCTGTCAAAGACAGAGAATCCCCACAGTATGGAACTAAAACTCATATGGAAATTAACTCATTTCTGACTTTGTGAAAATGTCAAACAACAAAAATGACCATATATTTGATGAAACAGAGAATCTGGTTTATTATTTATGATCAGCATCTTGAGTCACGTCTCCTGTTAAGGACAGGATGAAAAAGAAAACAGGAAAGGTGATTTGAACATGTTGTGCTTGGGGTAAGGAAGGCACGGCAGCTCTGTTACTGATGTCCCTCACCACTCATTATTCAATAAGTTATTTTCATAGCCTACAGACTTTCAAAACAAAGTGCCAAAGTTGCATCTAGCGTGCAGAATACAACACATTCATTAAGCTAGCCTAATACATTTCTTCTTTTCCCGTGAGACACGCATCTCGAGACATGTCTGCATCTTTAGAACATTACGAACTGCAAATCAAATCAACAGGACTTGTTGCTTACATGTATTTGTGACATTTAGCTGTCCCCCAAGCAGCAGGGTATCCCAGCACCATGCCATTAAAGTGTCATTTGTGTGATTAGATGGACACGCCAGTACTGAGAAGCGAGGTACAATATGCCCAGAATGCCCTGTCCCTGCCCACCGGGCCTCCAAATTGGCCTCCAAATTGTTTGCGCAAAAGAGACATTAGCATTAGTAATGCATAATCATGAAGATTTCTGGAAGCTTGCTCATCAGATGACTGGCAAGATTTGGGGCCAAATTGGATGGAAGTACAGTCTGCATTTTGCATCTATGTGTAAGCCTTAAACACTTGTTAAACATAGTTAATACGCGACCTGCTAAACAGCAAAGTAGGCATGATGATCAGCTCCTATTTAGCTGGATAGACAGTGCAATCAGTTGATTTAAAAAAAAAAAAAAATGCTAAGGCTGATTATACAGGAGCCATTTAAATGGTAATCACTTGTGATTAAATTACAGTGGAACAATTGGTTACACTTTACTTGAAGGTATCTACATAAGGGTAACATGACACTGTCATGAACATGTCATAAATATTATAAACAAGTCATAAACATTTATGACATAACGCTTCTATCACTTTGTGTCTTTCGGGATAGGATTAGAGTTAGGGTTAGGGTTAGCGTTAATATGTTCATAACAGTGTCATGTCACTCTTTTGTAGATACCTCCAAGTAAATGTTACCTAACATTTTAAACCTTGGGGCTTGTTTTAAAAGTGTCTGATCAAGTTATCTGAACAGAGTGTGAGTTTGCCCAAAAGGAAAGAATATAGTCTGTATTAGTCTATATGCCTATACAAGCAATTTCTTTGAGAACTCTTGAGGAGTTCAATGACAAATGTTATAATAACCTGATCTTCTTGCTGTTGAATTGTATCTTATTTTTTCAATTGACATGTAGGCTTTATCTTGTAATGACTTCACTTCACTTAGTGTAACTCCTCCCTTTTAGCCTATTAGTTGAGCAGAGGTGGACAAATGGTGTATTCAGAATCTTGGAATAATGGGAACGTTCCCTGTGATGACATTCTTCTGACAAGCGCTCAAGTGCTTTGCAATAACTGAAAAAACATGGACAGCACAACAAAGACGAAAACTTTTGCACATTGCTTAATTGCTTAAAGGTTTGGCAAGAGGTACTTGTGAAAGAAGTATACAGCTTTCAAAAACTGATAGTTGCAAAACTTCACTTTAAAATCACTAGACACCAACTGAACTGAACTGAACGGCAGAGTGACGAAAAAAGTGAAACGTCCAGAACTAGGAAATTAGGAAACCCGCTCCTTGTTGACTACATGCCGTTCATGTGGGCTTTCTCACAAGGAAAAATGTTTTCCCCATAATTTCCAGACCTCATGAATGCATCTGAAAAACATATAGGTGATATCACTAAATAGTCGATCTACTGGCTGAAGAGCTGTGCCAATTATTTAGAAATAAACAGAAATGTTGGTTTAAGCTTGTGCTGGCTTGAATCCTAGCTGCCTATACTGCCTATACTGCCTAGATGACACACTCCTCCTACAGTGCATTATGGGAGATGTTTTAAACTGCACATGAGGCTTCTTCTTGAGGAACATATACATTTGCAAGGTATCCATCTTACTGCATTAGACAACCTTCAAATAAGTCCCCATGTATGTTTGTTTTTTCATTGTTGTTTAATCACAGGTGACCAACATTTAAATACCTGTAGAGATAATCTGTGTGTCTGTCTGATGTGTCTTATGGTGTGTTGTGTTCATGGGGTCTGGGAATACTCGGAACGTTCCCAGTGATGGCATTGTTTCTTCCGACTGCAGCAAGGGTGAAAACATACACTCACTAATCTGAAATAAATTACTTTGTTTGTTAAAAAGTATGGCATAAGATGTTTGTGAGAGAGGGATGGGCAGCTTTCAGGTGACTTAAAAATGGCAAATTCACATTAGAGTTGCTGGCCTTAAAAGTCCACATTCACTACAATTGAACAACAAAGCGACAACAAACTGATGACAATAGCCCACAACTGGGCAACAGAGTTTCCCATGTGTTATTCCCACATGCGGTGAAGTTCACGTTGCTGTTGACACTGGGAAACAATGTTTTTCCCATGCTGATAAGTGTGCTGACACTTTCTGTCAATTGCCCCCCGTACACCAGCACCAAAATGTTCAGACGTGCATTCGATAAACAATTCATTTGATTGAGCGGCACTGACAAAAATAGAACCGGATCATAATGGCAGCGATGAAACGGTTCAACAGTGGTGCACAGGGTTGTATCGAAAACCGTGGAATCTAACACAGTCTACCGTTGAAAGCGAAGCATGCCACACTCATGTCAGTTCTTATAGTGGCAGGGGCCAAACAAAACGTCCTTGATAAATATGGCCCTTGGTGTCCAAAGTGGCATGAGGCACATCTGGTTGACTGATTCTGATTTTGGATATCAGAACTTTTTTGAAGCACATGATATTTTCAGCGTTCCCTGGAGTTCATTCTCAGGGGTCAATCGGACCCTTGTGACTGGGACACTTCCCGGACCCTGGCCCTCTCTTGACTGAGGCGTAGTCCATTGTGTGGGGTCGTTGGTGTCCCAAGGCCATGCACGTGGTAAGGCCTGTTTTAGATTTATTCTTTGGCATTAGGAAGGAATAAACAGAGATCTGGCTATCAGCCGGTGATACTCTTACATTAAATAAGGATGTCCGGAGTGCGCCCAAACCGTCTTGTTGTTTATTTGGTCCGGACCACGATTCCCTCCCCATGGGAACGACCTTTGCACAGTCGGTGAAGAGGAAATGATGGCTGGTGATTGGACAAATGATATGATGGAGAGGAAGTGCCATCAAGGGAGATTATTAGCTGTTGTTGTTTTGTTTTTCTTTTGCTTCCTTTTTCAAATTGCCATTTTCAAAGCCCTCTAAACTAACACTATTTCAAAGCCCTCTAAACAAACTGTCGAAAGATATCATTATCTGCCAATTGTGTAATGCAAACATCTTCTCTGTATGTACAAGTTCGGCCTTAACCTATGGTTTTAGTGACATGCTATGCTAAGGGGTGTCTGATGCAAGTATCTTGTAAACATCTATGGGAACTATCTTGTGATTAGAACTAGAGTTGAGTAGTGCTTGGGAATGCCTATTTTGATAATGTTCTTCAATTGTGTCCAGACATGGTACCCTGCACAAGAACAGCCCTTTGGCACTGCTATTTATTTCTGACTCATGTTTTTTTCAGCCACCCTGCCCTAAAAAAACAAAACAAAATTCAGACAACATTTTTAACCTGATTTCCGCCCACTTTAAAGTACTTAATGGGAGCTGATAAAATCGACAGAGGTGGTGATAATGGAAAAATACAACAGACAACAAACGCTGTGACAGGAAACCCACTAGGCCGGAGCGAGGGATGTATTAGGGGACAGAGCGAGCCAGCAGCCAGAGCATCTGCTTCGAGTTCAGCCTGTGCCCTGGAAGCAACGCTGGCACTGTATGAATTGGGGTATTATGGGAGAGCTGGACGTGATGCAGAAAAAACACCCAAATTGCTTACACGCAGGAACGGTAATGCAAAAATACACGCAGACGTGTATACACCACACCCACTCCTGACTGGCTCCCTCTGTGGCCGAAGGGTTGACCTCGGAGGCAAAGCTCATGATCTCACACTACAGTCAGGATAGATTTGCGTTCGCTTTAGAGAGGACTATTTGAACCCAGGTCATTGTGAGCCTTCCAGGCCACCTACTTGCTACTTGCTTCTGCCTGTGTGTCATAGAAAGCACATGGCATTCTGAGCATGTAAGATGCCTCAGTGCCACTGCGTCAAAAATAAATCACCTTTAACTTCGTAAAGTCAAATTTGACAGGGATTTATGGGACAATTTTGAGCCGAAACTATAGAAATCAATTGCACAGAGTGTACTACAAGGTGAACGGGTTGGCCATTGCATTGATGCGGGGGTTTTCAACGAAACAATACGTTTCATAATGCTCGTCATTACTGTTACCAGCTGTACCAGGAAAAAAATGTTACAAGCGCAAATCAACGTGCTTCAGGGCATCGTTAATGTGATTTGTGTAGATGAGTTGCTAAATATGCATCATAGTGTGTCAGTGGGCTGAACGCCTGCCAGGGTCTGAAACCACTACCAGTCTACACTACCATGCCGTACTCACATTCTTGCCACTTGCTAATGCATCACAGTAGACTACCTCGGTCTCTTTTGATCTATTGCTTTTTCAACGACTGTGGAGGGATTCTGTGGAATGGCAGAGGTTGTGGTTGTGAATTAGGGGAGACCACTGGCACAACTGCATTCAAGGATACTGTGATGGTGTGAATAATAGTTGTGGTTTCTGGTGGCTCAAGGAGAACCACTAGGCATTTCAATACAAACAGGCAGTCAAGTATCCCGTATACAGGAGGGTCACATACAGTGTATTGTCATTGTGAGAGCATGGTGAGTTTCAAAGACGGATCTTGTTAAACGGATCTTGTTATTGTTTTCCTAAAGAGATGGCATTTGGCCTGGAATTTGTGCATTTTTTGGTAAGAGCATGTCTTTCCCATCAAGGCCCCAAAACACATAATATTTTCTTTCATTTGACCCAACAGAAAAAAAAATCATCATAATTTGCCCATATATTGATGAAGTGCCATCAAGAGTTTATGGTCCCATTGCAAACATAGCCGGGTCTTTCCAGTGAGACAGTCACGCATTGCTAAGCTCAAAATTGTTTTTGCGACACAGTGGAGCTTTTTCAGAAGACTGTTGGCTAAAAATCCACCATGCTTAACCCAACAGGGGCAGCACAACATACTGAGAGAGCCGATAACCCTGGCGTGTCTGTGTGGGTGGAAATTAGATTGGCATACAATCATCCATGGACCGTTAATTTGCCCAAGCAAAGGAATGTCAGCATTTCTGGTAAAAGTTTGGTTGAACTGGTCCCCGGCCAAGGAAACCAAGACGGACAATTTTTCTCTGAGAGGAAGACAGAGCTTGAGCAGTTGCAGATGATCAGTCAGAAACGAGACGACGACTCTGTTCACTGTCACTGTCAGGGTGTCACCATAAAATGGCTGAGACAACAACTGCGTTTCAGTGACAACAACACTCCTATGATATGAGCATTTTAAAGAGTTGGCAAGCAAAAGCGTGGACCTATGCTGGGAATCGTGAACAAGGAATGTGCACCAACTAAACTACAAATTGTAAATTCTGTCACTCAGTCACCATTTTACTGCTTCATTACTTTTCAGACCACATATCATTCCTCCTTAAAAAAAAAAAAAAACTCACTGTGTCCTCTGGTATAGCTTTCAAAAGGCAATTAAAAAGATAAAAAGAAAAAAAAAACATTCCGCTAAAAAACCTTACACTCTCGATTGTGATTGCCATTTACTGTAATTATCTGCAGGCAGATAGACAGGAAAGTGGTCTGCTTGATATGGTGAGGGGATTGGAGCAGCACCCGTGGGAGGCTGAGTGGCACAGAAGAAGTGGTCTGTCTCAGACGGACCCCGTCAGCAGATTTAATGATCTGGACAACCTCGGGAGGATTTAGAGAGCACACTGTTGCGCAACACTGCCAACTCATCGGTGGAGACGACAGAGACTGCTGGATGACTTAGGGTGCACTAGGATGCACTTGTTGTGTTTCAGCATGCCCTTTTTTTATTAGAGTCTACTACAGGTCTGTGATACACATTTGGGCCGTTAGTGTTCACTAATCGTTTTTCATGAAACATGTCTGCAAAGTCCATTATCACTTGACATGGTCTGGTTTGTTTCAGATCGACTAACAATTTCTGCCAGAATTTCTAAAGAGAAAATGTTTCAGCAGGATGCAACACATCAGTGGTGAAACACAGGGAACAACAAGCACCACAGCTAGTTTACATCAATCATCTGTAAGCAGAAACTGTGTTGGAATGCAATGTGTCAATGAGGATGGTTAAAAATAGCCTGTGGTAAATATCCAAAGCATCTTAATGTGATTACAGCATGAGCAAAGAGGTTATAGTCAGAAGGAGAGACTCTTTTGGGGAGGCTTGTTTGTTTGTGTTTGTTTACATAAATAAACAAAGTAGGTAATTGCAAATACTAAGTCTGGAAACATACATGTTTTGTCAGAAGATGTGATTTGCAATCAACCTCAGGTCAACAGGTCCACTATTAAAACCTGCAGAGGGACTGGGAGGATGCAAGGGAAGTGTGTTTGTGCCGGAAAGGGCAGCTGGCAATTATTCAGTAAATAAGCACAGAAATGGGCCGATTACCTCACTAGTTAGACAACTGCCATGTTATTTGTTGGGTCCCTACATAACGACTACTTCTGAAAAGTTGTGCTGCAATGTATGCGTTGCTGTTTAGAAAGAGGGTGTTTTTCTTTCACTTTTTTTTTTTTTTTGTTCCGTGAGGTGTTGATGCTGTAAATTCTACCAGCAGCCTCGGTTATGATTGCACACGTTCTGTCAGAACATTTTACAGTTGAGCAGTAGACTCCCCCATGCAGAGACTTTCCAGTGTTCTGTGTGTTCCCTGCCATCTGTCTTTCTTCCACTGGGTCAGAAATGGAAACAAAAACGTGAAAGAACCATGTTGATCTTGGTGTAATATACTCTGGCTTAGAAAGACATCTAGGGAAAATAAACAGTGTTCTAACCTAACCTCTTCTAAATGTCATTATATCATTTGAGCTTCTTTGAGGCTGTTCTATTCATTTAAAACCTTTGACACCTGTCCAGAGGATATACAACTATATAACTTGTAACAAGCTTACACTGCTTACACACAGCTTATACTATAGTCTTTCACTAATATGCTCAGAAATCCCTGGAACTCTCCAGCACTATATAGCTTTCAAGATACATCTTGACCTAAATACACACCTTGACGGAATTTGAAGAACCAGCTTTTTTATGCCGTTTCAACAGAGTTGATTTCAGCCTTCATTACACCTGGCTGTCTTTTTGGTCTGCCGCAGGTACGTAGCCTACCATATGGGCTGTGCTATGCGCCAACTCCCTGACGCGTTGTTATTGCTCTGTGTCATAGTGATGATTGGAAGCCTCATTATTGTGTTGGTGGTTCTCAGAGGCCTGTCGGATGCTGAGCAGGCTCTTCCAATGTAAGCTACCATCTGGATGTGTGTGTGTGTGTATGCGTGAGGGTGTATGTGTGTGTGTGTGTGTGTGTGTGTGTGTGTGTGTGTGTGTGTGTGTGTGTGTGTGTGTCAGTGTGTGTGTGTGTGTGTGTGTGTCAGTGTGTGTGTGCATGCGTGCGTGTGTGTGTATGTTTGTGTGTGGTTAGGTTACGGTAAAGACCAGCTCCATCAGAAGTTTGAAATCACAACATATTACTCCATAATTGCTGTATTTATAATATATAATACATAATTGCATAATTGCTCTCTTTTACACCAGAAATTGGTCAGTTGTCTGGAATTTATATTTTTGGTACTGTTTCAAGCTGGAAGTTACATGTTGAAGCACATGTTCTTACAGTACATGGTGTCTGTTTACTTAGGTGTTTCCTAAATGCAAAACAATCTGACATATGAACATGCACCATAATAGAATTATACCATTACTTAGCCTATAGGAACACTGTGCTACAAAGTGATAGCATTACAAGAATGGTGCAACATTCCTTCAGACGTGAAGCTAATAATGTATGTAGCTTTTGTTAGCCACATTATCATTGTGAGGCTGTCACTAAGCTTGACTGATGCTTATAATAGGTTTTCTGTTTTTTTTTTTTTGTCATCTGTGAAGTCAAAGGTTACGTAAAGAGGAAGTACAGCTTGCCAGGGCGAGGTATAAACATTCTTGCGTCGCTGAGGCAATGTGCCAAAACTACTTCACCACCCACTCATCTGAGGGAAATGAAGTTTACAAAAAAAGAGGGGAAAGAACAACATTCAGACATGGAGCAAAAGGTTATCTGTGCCAAGGAGCTAAATATGATTGTTATGTAAAGTGCAGTCATATTCATCAAGGAGGTGAATGAAAGCACTTTTCAACAGCAAATGCAACGACTGTGAATGGGTATTTCTGAGGAATATCTAAAGAAGCCAGCTCCTTGTGATGACTGTTGACTCTGGAGAATGTTGACTCATAATCAATGAATGATATACAACATGAACACTACACTAATGGGAGTGCTACTCATAGGATTTGTTTGAACTAGAATTGGACCCCAAATATAGTGTTTTGTATAAATGAGTTTTCTACTTTAACATCCATATGGATATGATCAGCCCCTTTTGGAAATGTGGAAATATTTCCATAAATGCAAATATGGAAATAATTTTTGAACGGAACTGGACGCTCAATAAAGACACAGGACCTCAGCAACCCCTTAATCACTTGGCTGGTTCCTCAGAATTACAGCTTCTGTCCATCTGATGTCAGCTAAAATACCACTAATAACCTTTGTCATTAATCAAATGTGAGTTCTTACTGCCATCCAAAACCAATTGAGAACACTTCAATAACATTCGTGTGGTGCAAGACCATCCATCATGACTGGCCTCACAGCCTTCAGGCATTCTGGAGACTATAGTCGTTTTCCATGCAGTCCTCCGTCAAAATCAAGTTTCAGGTTTTCGTGCTACCTCATTAAGGAGGGATTTGATGACAGCAACAGCCACTGTTCTCCATCACACACTAAATAGGCAGAGACTGGGTTGATGGAGCAAAAGTGACCATTGGGATTCATGTCATGCTTCATTAACAAAAACAACTGAGGAAGGATGATGTGAAGGGTGTGTGTGTGTGTGTGTGTGTGTGTATGTGTGTGTGTGTGTGTGTGTGTGTGTGTGTGTGTGTGTGTGTGTGTGTGTGTGTGTGTGTGTGTGTGTGTGTGTGTGTGTGTGTGTGTGTGTGATATATATTCACAACACAAATGAATATTCTATATGCATAAATCCTAATGAAAATATCAAAGAATGTGTGCGATTTGTGTAACGTATAGCAGCGGTGGTGCCTGAGCTGCATTGTGGGATCTGCACGGCTGCTGCTCCGAGGACTCCATCTGCTCCATGTGCTTGACAGAGGAAGCTGCGGTCACTTTGAGAGAAACTCTCTCACATCTTATTTGTTTACTTGAAGTCCCAATGTGGCCCGAAGTGACAGCCAGAATCTGAAGTGTTTTTTTTTTTTTTTTTTACAGTAATACACCTCTAACCATACTGTGTGATTTATTTCATTTCTGTTTAGACACAATTTCTATCCTTAAGACTCCATGCTGGTATATTTGTGGACAGAATGTTCTTCATATAAAGCAGTGCTCATTTGTTATTCTATAAGACAGGAGTTGAGCACGGAATAACTGATCTGGAGATGAACATACAGCACATCTGTTCTCTGCATTCTTATGCGTTGGTAGCTGAAATGCAGAGTTCAACTACTGGCTGCAAAGTATACTGACTGACTACAAATACCTCACTACACACAGAGAACTGTGTTTTCCTGTATTTGGAGAGGCACTTAGCAATTTGGAGCACATGCACATGCATTTGGGTGTATGCTCCCTTGTCTGGGTTTGGACATGTGTCTGACAGGTCTCATGACTTTATTCCCATATTGCCTCTTTGATTTCCATTTCTCTCCCTTTTGCTATGTTTTTGGAATTAATTCTCTCTAATTCCGATATCCTGCTGTCCTTTTCTTCAAAATGGTGTCAGACTTGGTCCGTTCCTGGTATCCTGCTCACTCTCTGTCTCTCACTCCGATGCCTCTTTTCCTCTCTCTGTGATGCAAACAGATAGTTTTCTAACCTCAGACACTAATTGCTCAACGCCAAATCTCAGTAAAAGGATTCAGTTCTGCTAAAAAATCTTGTGTAGCTGGTGAAGAGCTCAAGCTTGAAGGACTTAGTAGGGCTTTTCATGACCATGTTCATGTTGATTCAAAATGCATCGCGCTTTCACACTTTCTGAACAGGAGGGTTCCTGTAAAAGAAGTCCTCTGGCAAATGTGAAAATGTTTTGTCTTTCCTTGTGTACAGCCAGATATACTGTACACAAAGTGCATACAGACTGTGCACTGGATCATCATGGCTCATTAGCTGACTTTCAGTTTTGGTACACAAATGTTGCTTGTGTATGGTTTGGTGTTCCTATACCTCAACAAGCTGTGCAAAAAGTAAACAACACTAAGGTCACATATCTTCCTTTATGTGGGCCCCGAGGATAAGTGTCAAGTAAACAAAACTAAATGCTTTCACTGATCTATACCTAAATCTAAACATTATCTCTTTTTTTTTCTTCTGCAGGAGCATCTTGGAGCCCCGGCCCCTCCTCCCTCTCGCCTTTGCAGATCCGAGGACCACAGGATGGGGAAGGACAGATATTTTTCCCCGCGTGTGGTCAACCAAGTCTCAGTTAAACAGCGTCCATGGAAGCCACAGGAATGCTGTGGAAAAGGGGGAACTTGGGCTTCATTCATCAGAGTCTCATTCTGTTGGCGGATACCTCCATGGTTCCTCCTGCCTACTGCAGCATGGGATGAATACAACACCTTGTTTGGCATTCCAGTCATGGTAGCGGGCTGGTCATTGCAGACCTTCAGGTGGTTTATTCTAGGCCCTTGTCTGAAGAGAGTCTGCTTCGAGTCCTTGTCCAAACTATACTAGTCTCTTATACATATTTAGAACAGATTCAAGGTGGAAAGAAGAAGGAAAGGAGGGTCTTTCTTTCCTCAACTCAGTAGGTTCTTTCAAATAGTCCTTCATCTAGAAATCTAGTCTTTCATAGTTTTGTTTCCATGGGTGCATAAAAAGAAAAGCGTGGATGTCATAATTCAACAACACAGTATTTCTCAAATTCTTATCTTTCCATCAGTCCTCAGGTGCTTTCTCAAGTTCTGGATCTTTCCATCTATCCCCAGGTGTTTTCCTTCCCAGAACTAACATCAGAAGCTGGGCAGGCAGCAGAACGTCCTCCCTTTGTGGTTTCATCCACTAATCCTCTCTTGCACAAGAAATTTGGGATTTCAACAGACAGGACCTTCAGTAAACTATCTGACCTACAATCCCTGAGAGAGTGCAGTGTATAAACAAAGAGGGCTGAGACCAGTTAAAATGGAAATGACATTAATTCTACATTCATGGACATGTTTTTTTATGCCTTTATCTGTTCAAATGTCACTGAGAAGACAGATCTATTTTTACAAGACAGCATTTACCTTTCACAGAGCAGAGGCTTTTGTGAAAGGCAAATTACGGCAACTGTACAATTGTGCGGTTATTTCGATGCCCTGGTGCTGAAACTACTGTCTTTTTATCATTAGCACTTAGCTCTACAGGTTGTTTTAAGGAGCACCATACAGAAGACAGAACTGGGCCATAATTAACACCATCTTTCACAACAGAAAAATTCACCCAAATAGTGGTCCAATATTTTCAAGAATGATTTGGGTTAGTCTGTGATCTCGCGCCAATGGGAGAGCAACAGTTCATACCACACATAAATCAAATGTCAGACAGTTTTACTGATTCGAGCTTTACCTGGATTATCTAGATTGTTCCAGAAGCCAAAGAAGTTTTTTTTAAACCACAGTCCATCCTTATTGTTATGATTAAGAATCATCAAAGAGCTACCGTAGATGAAAATGTGCAAATGGATAATCCGAAAAAAAGGGGGGAAAAAAGGGGAAAAAAACTCAGGAGGTCCCCTCATATGTGGGCCTCCAAAAATACAACTTGAAGGTGGGGTGTGGTGTTGGAGGACCCAAGAGTGGGGCGTGCCAAATGGCTCGTTTCTCAACAGCACAATTTTATGTCAAGATACGGATTTATGGGGCCTGACCACAAAACGCAGAAGTGGAAAATGTGCTCTTCTGCCAAACCGAACACTTGCCGTCTTTGAGGGAGGGAATGCTCCATATGGCTGTGGGGGCTTGTGGCCCATTACCACGGAGGACACAAGACAAGAAAAAAATAAAAACAGATCATTCTTTGTCAGAGCTTCCATTCGACTCCAAAAGAAGTCAGAGCTTGACTTCTCTGTGGCTTCGAGAGTTCATGTTGCTCCTTCGGTGAGGCGTGTTGTTTAAAGCCGGTCCCTCCCCATCGCCTCCTCAACCATGCAATCGTGAACTCTGGGGTGACTTCTGGAGATGAACGGACACTGGCCTTTTGTTCAGTCTTGGAATAATGATATTTATTTTGGCTCCATTATTAAGTGTGTTATGCGTTCATCAAACGCAGAGGCTAATTTGGAGCAAAGACCCTGTGGTCCATGTGGGAGGCCTCCACACAGCCTGCTGTGGTGACCGCTGTCTCTTCCCATCGACCGCGCCATCAATGTCTAGGTAGGTTTATTTGAAAAGCCGTTGGGATCCCGGATGTGGAGATTCTCATTCGCTATCCCTTTGTGGATATCCAGCTGTGAGGGCTGTGTTAGGTCCAGTGCTGTTGCTATAGCTGTGTAAATATATTACAACATGCTCAATGTACACACGTGATGCTTGAAATTGGCTAAACCTTAAATTAAAATGAAGCTCCACTAGAGCACAAAAATATTTTGAAAGATGGACTTGTCTGTTTGGACTTTAAGTCTTTACTCCATATAAGAAAGTCAGGTTCAGATTTTGTTAAGTTAAAACAAGTAGGGTATAGCGTATAGTTAATCTCCCTCTCTCTCTCTCTCTCTCTCTCTCTCTCTTTTTTTTTCTTTCTCTCTCTCTCACCCCCTCCCCCTCCCCCCTATTTTGCACATTTACCCCCATGCTCAAAACTGAGGTAAATTCCATGAATTTTCCTTGTCAGTCAAACTGTGGCTAGTTTGTTTCGAAGTATTTCTTTGCAGATGAAAGAGATACTGGGTAACTCTACTGTTGAAAGAGAACTTTGTTTTGCCATGGAGAGACATGTTTTCCAGTCAAAGAGCCCAAAAGACATAGTGGTAGGCCTACATGTGCAGCCCTTACAAACACCTGTGTTCTTATTGCACCTGGAAAAGGTGTTATTTAGACGAACAGATGGTGTTGCACGAAAGGCCAAGGGAACTGGAAGCACTATTTGATTTTCCCCAAATGTATTCAGTCTTCTTCCTCATGTGTGACATTAACTATATCAAAAGAAGACTCCTGCTGGGCTTAATACTGTCTGGGGAAACACAGCATAACCCTACAAATTGTCTTTCTTTGATGTTTGGGTCAGTCACAGTCAGAGGAGCCCCCGTTAAGTGCAGGGAACCAGCTGTAGCTACACTTCAGACTGTCCAGCTCTCTGGTATGTGCTGCTGATCATCCCACCCTGAACCCAGACATAGCACATCATGCTGTTTAAACGTGAAATATTTAGTAAACACTAGCCTACCCTGTTGAAAAATGGCAACCTATGTTTGCAGTATGTGTGTTCTTTGGAAGAAAACAACATTTTCCTGAGCTAATGGTTGCATTTTAGACATGTTTATTTGTTATTATTGATTTTGAATAACAGCAATTTAATGGTCACGCATACTTCAGAAAATGTTTTTCTTCACTCAACGAATCTTGGCACGTCTGTTGTGAACGCGCCTTCACGCGCAGTGGCGCTCGTAGGAGACGCCCAGGGGCTGCGCTTTGAAAGGACTCCATCCGACTACATAGCCTGAGAACTTGATTCCAGACAGCATTTGATACTGTGGACCGGCGGCGAGATTGTGTCTCCACGTGTAACAGTAGTGACGGACTGCTAAACATTTTCTCTTTCAACTGGCGTTGAAGAGGATGCGGAAGATTTCGCAATTGATAATATTATATACCGAGAGAGACAGAAATACTTGTCCATACAGAAAACACTTTAATTTTTTGCACCACAAATTGGATTAGATTCTGCGCTCTGGATTGACTGTGGAAAACACGGATTCGACTGTTTCTTAATTTTGGGGACTGAAGTATGGGTGAATTAATTACATTCCAAGTTGGAAGACATGGCAGTTGCTTAAAGGATGCATATGATGAGGTAATTAGCACTTCTTCATAGTTTTGTGCACTCACTTAGTGATACTGTTATTGCTACTTAATAAGAGGGAGCAGGAGGAAGAGAGGAATGATGTTTTGTAATAGTTGTGTTTTATTCACACATTAGGCCTTAGAATAAAAATGTAAATTGTACAGATGAATATATTTTCTGAGTATAACTAGATTTTTCTAGTTATGAATCAAGACTAGATTTGAGAGTATAATTAAGAGTAAAGGAATATTGTTGTGGTAATTTTCCAGGGGCGTTAAAACCAAAAAGAACTGTGAGGAAGAGCTGTGGTTTGCACACCAAAAAGGGTGACAAGACAGAGTCTTTGCAAAAGGAGACACTTTTAAAATGAGAGTTTAACTAAATAATTTGCAAATGTATCTCAATAAAATGCAAGCTTCTGTTGAAGTTGTGACACTGAATACAGCAAACCAATCTTTCTACAGTATATGTTGCACTAAAAAGGTGAAACATTCAAGGGGTTGTTAAGGACACTGTGTACTGCCTTAGAAAAGAAGAGGGAATGAAAGGGACCCTTGTGAATGAATTCATATCCTAGGAACAGTATAAGGTGATAACAGGTGACCAAGAATATGCCGGTAAAGAAATACTGCTTTGACATTTAATCAGGCATGGTGGCAATCAGAGCTGGATGGTATGAACACAGAGTGTTCAAACAATGCCTTTATTGAATGCTTTTTGAGAGAGGCCATATCTAGACTCAGACTGCTAAGCAACCCTGGGCTACTGTGCAGTAGGTGTTCAGACTTGCCCCACATTCTAATCTGGGAAGAAAAATCCGGAAGGGTTAAATAACATTCTGAGATTGCATGGTTGAAGGTACAGCAATACTATCTGTCAGACCACATGCATACCTTAGAGGTATAATCCAGCTTCTATAAATAACGCCATGCACACCAAATATGAGCCACACTATGAATCCGTTTGGCCCCGTGGCTTTGATACACCAGGGCTGTAACTTCATCAAAACGCTCTGCATGCATTCCTTCAACAGCGTGAGTGACATTACTGCTAATACACAGTAAAAAAAACCCTATATTGTCCAAGTTTCTATTCTCTCAGTGTCTCAGAATATTATCCATAGTTTTAACCTAAAATTTCAATTCAACAAAAATTCTTAAATGAGATCTTAAAAGGCTCAAATAATAGATAATGTTAAGACTTCATGGATGCAGAAAAACTGTATTTTCCATTTACCTTGATCACACCTTTACCTCCACTATACTGTATGTCACTCACATTTCTTATCATATTTCTAATGCACCAGAAAAAGTATTCCAAGCTGATCAATGTATTCTAGTATCATTTTATGTGTCAAGTACAGAAATAAAGAAGCGCGCTCAACACCTTAGTGTTTCGAACTGGGTGCTTAAACTTTCTTGATACTAAATCATAAACATTGAAAATAAATAAAGCCAGCACAGGGCAGTTTCCTTTTACTTTTTTAATCGCCTCACAGACGTTTCGGGCTTTACCCTTCTTTAGTGAGATATGGCAATTTGTACAAAAAGGGTAGATCCTATGCGGTTCTGCAGACCACTGGTGCATCAACGGGAAGGACAAGCTCAACACCACACAGATGTTTATTTTAATTTAAATGTTAATGCATCGCTGCACGTCTGTGCCAATGCATTAAAATGTACATTAAACATCTGTGTTGCTCTGGTGTTCCTCCTTCATCATGTTATGTGTGTTTGTGCTGTGTGTTTATTGAATTGGTGTTTCTCTCTCAGTGCCTAGTACTGTATCTGTGAGGACCCCCATGTGCTCCTCGGCCAAGTGATGTTGGCCATGCAGCATTACAACGCCTCTCCAACTGCCCTCGCCAACCAGAGCCATGGCACGGCCAAAGTGGCGGCAGTGGCGGCCGAGGCGCAGAACATCAGCGACCAAAGGACCCCTACCGCCGCCGTCCTGTGCATGACCCTGGGAATTCTCTCCAACATCCTGGCCCTGTTCATCCTGGCCAAAGCCTACAATCGCATGCGCAGGCGCTCCAAAGCCACGTTCCTGCTCTTCGCCAGCTCCCTGGTGGCCACGGACTTGGCCGGACACATCGTCTCGGGAGCCCTTGTGCTCACGCATTACTCGAGCCCGGGCTCGCACAACAACTCGGGGAGCGTGGACCCCTCCTGCCAGTTCCTCGGCGGCTGCATGGTCTTCTTCGGCCTGTGCCCGCTCTTCATGGGCTGCGCCATGGCGGCCGAGCGCTGCCTGGGCGTGACCAAGCCTCTGCTGCACGCCTCGTGGGTCAGCACGGCGCGCACCAAGCTGGCGCTCTCCTTCATCTGGCTGGTGGCCCTGCTCGTGGCCCTGCTGCCGTCCTTCAACCTGGGCCGCTACACCTACCAGCACCCCATGACCTGGTGCTTCATCAGCGTGCTGGAGGAGACGCGGGCCGGCGACGTGGCCTTCGTCCTCATCTTCTCCGGGCTGGGCATGGCCTCTCTGGCCGTGGCGATGGTGTGCAACACCATCAGCGGGATCACGCTGGTGCGCGCCAGGCTGCGCTCCACGAGGACCAAGTCGCGGCGCGCCGCCAAGTCGCACGACATCGAGATGGTGGTGCAGCTCCTGGGAATTATGATCACCTCGTGCATCTGTTGGGTCCCCCTGCTGGTGAGTAGAAGCAAGCACGGAGACTAATCTCAATCATCTCAGTCATCATATCGTTTTTGTCTTATTTCATCGTATGTATTTAACCTATGTACTAGTCTATGTATACACATACACAACATACGGACAATTGTAGCCATTCTGAAAGAGCACTGAAAAGCACAAAGAGAGAAACTTGTTTTACACCAACTTAAAAACTGCCAAAGATGTTGAGTCACTGTTGGGAAATCCGCTTTCTACTGAACCAAATTAGACACATGCTTTTCACAAAATACACATTTATTGCAAACTAGAGAACAGTTTAGAACACATTAATCAGTGAAATCAACACTGACTAATGTGTTCAACATCAACATGATCAGCACAAATCAGACTCATGACTGATGGACAATGATTGTGGATGTTAAGGGCTTACCATGCTCCATAAAGACTGTGATGTCGTAACATTTGAGGCATGAGAATACACCACAGACCCTCCAATTTTCCAGGAGCCAAATTATTTGGCCAAGGCACATATTTTCCATTTCAAAGCCTTGGCAAGCTCTAACTATTGTATGTCCTCTGTGTTAAAAAAAAAAAACCCATTTGACCATTTTGGAGAAGCTACAAAATGCAAATGAGTTAAAAGACGACAAGACGATTCATATTCACATAAGTAAGCAATTCTTTATTACTTTCATATGCTTAATGTATTTGTGCTCTGTTCTGCCTCTGTGTCATCTAGACATTTGACCTGATGTCAGTGATGCAATCGTACCGTGGCTATATGGACGACGACCAAAGCTCTTACTACAAAGAACTTCTTCTGACAGGAGTGCGGCTAGCGTCCCTTAACCAGGTCCTAGACCCATGGGTGTACATCCTGCTGCGACGGGCAGTCCTGCGCAAAATCTACTGCCTCACCACCTGCGGGAGGGTCAATCTCCAGGGAAGTACTTTCCGGCGCTGGGAGATAAGCTCTCTGCAGAGTTCGGAGAAAAAATCTGTCAATCGAATGTGAGCGTTACACTGGGCAAGGCTGAGGTGAAGCCGACACAGTGCAAAATCATGAGTCATGATGGACATTCGAAATTTAAAATGCCCCTACGATAGAGATCAGCCTCTCTGCTTCTTCCAGGTATCAAGGAGGAGGTTAAGAGGATTACTCAAAATGACTCATTGTCCATGACAGACCCACCCGGCTAGTCTGTTTTTAATGTGAATGTATTTGCAAACTATGCTAAGTTCAAGTCACATCTGCCTATGACAGTTGTGGATGGCCAGTGAAAAAAGAAAATTGTATGATGTTGTGTTGGTATGGAAGTAAAAGAATAACGAGCATCAGATGTCCCCAATACATTAACTGAAAGAGGAAACTGATAATGGCCGCGCTCCCCAGATTTGTTGAGAAGCATTAAGAACTTCTTAGAGCATTCTTATAACGTTCTTAGAGCGCTCCTAAGAAGCTATATTAAGCTATGTTAAGAGCTTCTTAATGAATCTGGAAAACGTGGCCAATATGGTTAACAGCTGAGCAGAAAGATGGTTGTTTTGGGGATGACTGAGGATGTAACATATTGTGATGCTTTCAAGTGCAACTTTGAACTCAGTGTTCCTGGAAGCCTTGCCTTCTGGCATTTAATTAAATAAATCTTTAAAAAAAAGAAATAGTTGCTTTGTAAAGCCCATCTCAACATTGTTATGACTCAGTACTTGACAGAAACTGTTTTGCCATAGTTGTTTCTTTTGTATTGTTTTTGGCTTGGCATGACTGTGGGTGTCTTAATAGGTTGTAAAAGCAGTGAGTAATGTAGCCACAGTAAAAAAGTGAAGTCTTATTTTTGCGGAGAAATGCTTTTGCTGTTTTATGTAGCTTATTTATTGTGTAACACTGTTTTCCCAGATATGTGGGAGGACTTGAAATTAAGCTATTCCAATGTAAAATATATTGAATGTCATAACAATAAAACAAAAGTGTAGATGTTTATTGCTATTTCATTCATTTTTTTCAGTCAGAGGTCTTGATCAGGTCATTTCCCATTAAATGAAGCCTGCATAATTATAAAAACCAATCAAATGACGTTTACAGTCACATAAAACTTGGAAGTCATATTGCAAAACAAAGTTTTTCAACTCATTTGAAATCTCAATAATATCCTGTGTTGTGAGGAAAACACTAAGGGTAGCACAAGTTACAAATAGGCCACTTACATCTTTATTGTTAAAAATATATATATTTTACTCTCTCCTGTGGGTCAACATCACATTTTTTCAGTTTCGAATTCTGTTGTTACAGTGAAATAAAAATGTGTTTGTTTGTTCAATCACTTTTATAACCAACACAATACAAAAGTGATCTTGACCTTGGTAACTGTGATACAGCACCACCTGCTGATGCATTCTTCTATCCTGCCATGGGAGAGTGTGAAAGGACTATGTCAGATGAAGGAAATTAATCTAAGCAGCCTGTCTTATAAATAGTGACTGAAGACAGTCTATCATCATAGATAGTGTGGTGGAAAATCCATTGACCTGTTACCTCCAATCTAGCACTCTGAATTAAACAGCTCGCGAAGAACAGGCTGAGATGAGAAGAACTGACAGTGAACTGGGAGGAAGAGACTAAGTACAGCCATGCGGGAGATGTGAATGAATGGAAGTCCTCTGCAGCAGATAATCCAAGAACTAGGCCTCAGGTGAAAATATGTGCAAAATCTGAATTAATTCTCTCGGGAGTCCGCTTTCATTGGTGTTAGAAAGCCACCTTTTTCTGTAGAATGGCCAGTCATGGCCAGGTGTCTGCCCTTTATGCAAAAGCCAATCAGCATACTGTATACCCAATTAATCATATTGGTGGATCAGTTCACCATATTGCCCATAGAAATAATGTGCACTATTTATTGGCACTTGGCAAGTCTATGAGATTACCAGGGGCAGGCCTGTTTCATGTGCATGCATGACCTCATCCCTTGGTAGCTGCTTGGCCATACATCAGTCTTCAGGAAATTTACCATAGCTACAGGTTTACCTGGCAAGCAACACACTGATTGCATGAAGTGAATAGATAGCAATTGGGAATAGTTTTCAACATTTTGAATGTTGACATTTTTTTTGCAACAGATCACCCCCAGCACTGACTTACTCTGAGTCTCTGGCCCTCTCTTAGAGGCAGGTATAGTAAGCTGGCCCTCTGAAGAAGGGCCACTGCTGTAAATAAATACACATTCTTCTAACAGCAATTTTTGTTGTTTGCTGCCGATGCTCCAGCAGTTTAGAATTGCCCTTTTCTTTTTCGAATCTATATAGGGTCATGCCCTCTCGTCGATTGGGCAGGTGGTCTGCCGACCAGATTTAGGACATCTATTGAGGCGTGGCAGTCTACAGGTTTATAGGTTATGGTGTTTCCTGTCCAGTGAGAGTAAACTGTCAAGTCTCAAAGAAGTTTGTAGAAAGCGGTTGCAGGAATAAACAACCTAGCTCATGTAATTGACTAGTGGCAGAAATCATCCCCTTCTTACACTGCCTAACCTGTTCCCATGAGTTGGAAGTAGGCTGTACACAGGTGAAAAAATCTTCAGTTTCCCCCCCTCAACGTCAGGCTTTTGATTACTGCTGCCACAGGCCTTTGATTTCAATTAATGTGACTCACACATCTTTATTTCAAAACAGTGTTCATGTCACATGGAATCAACAAATGATCTAAGTTGTAGGCTATGTGTATTGTAGGCTATCCAAGCAATTGGGAAAAGGGTTAGAGTTTTGAAAAATGTCCATTTTGATCATGGTTGTGAGTTTTGTGTTTAGAGTTGTGAAAAATGATAGTAGCTAAGTGATTGTAAAAAAAAAAAACCTGTCTATGCAAAAGACAAAATATAAACATAATAGAATTGAAGAAGATTGCATTTGTCTGCGGCCTTGGCCTCACCATGGGTTTATTATGCGAGATTCAAAGTTAAACTCAATTCCGAAAACTGTGCAGGAAGCCTACTGTATGGACGTTGAAAGCTGTTTGATTTTTTCACCTGTCTGAGCCATAAACTGTATCTGAGTGTGGGAAGGCTGGTGATGAGGCTCTCCGTTGGGAATCGAAAGATCTTACGCAATTGGTGGAGCTGTAGTCACATGGTAAATTCATCCAATCTCATTGGTGTTCTGGAATACCCTCGTCTCTCTCATTCTGTTCGGCAAGATTTTTTTTAACCAGTCAGAAGAAGACCGTCGTAGATGCTGGTGAGTAAAAGGTCAATATTACCCAGGAAATGTTAACGGTACATAATATTTTGTGTTGCTTTTAAATGTTCATTGATGCACACGAAATACACTTCTAACTTTATCTGCAGCTACATGCCAATATACAAGGTAGTTGTATGTAACTGCACTGCCTTTGTTTCAGTGCTCAGCTGGTCACCAATCCCCATACAGACATTTATTAGCCATCGCTAGCTAAGTTAGCTCACTCACCAAGTAGATGATCTTGTGCCTGCATTTATATTATTTGCGAGAGGCGTGCTAACTGCTATAAAAAAAACTGCTGCATTCACACAATCGACTACTTCAGTCATGTTTGACCCATTGGGGTTATGGAATTAATGACCGAAAGTAACGATCCATACATTTCTAACATGGGCTTTCTAGCGTAAGTGGCAGTGTTGTCACGACCATTTTAATATACCCAACACGTAGGCTACTAACGAAGCCTAGCTAACGTTAGCTAGCTAACATTATGTTACCCAAATGGCCCTGTTGTTGATCGTACACGTTCGTCCACACATTAATCAATCTCCACAACACATCACATAGATTCGATTTATTTATAAGTTGCATAAGACTATTTTGATGTTTTGCGTAATACGAATGCTTGCAATTATAGTTAGCATAGTGAAGAGGTATTGTTAACATTACAAACTACTAGCTAACCCCATTGATACATAGGCAACGCTACAGCTCAATGAACACGGTTTGAAATGGCGGATCGCTCTGTTAATATTTTATTTACTATTATATAAACTTAACGTTAGTCTCATTCGTCATTTTCTCCATCAACATGTGTTAGTTGGTCAGGAAAATCAATTTTCATGATGAGGCGTGCTAATGTTAGCGACCTTTCATTTATTTTGTGCGTTCTGTTGCTAGCAACCTGTAGCAGGAAACAGCTAACGTGTCGCTAGCAGGCGAAGGTTTCATTGACATTATACAGTGCAAATCCCAGATATTAGACAAGGGTGGAGATGGATTGTTTTCACTGAACATTGTGAGTCCTGTGAATAAAAAAAATATGTACCTCATAGAATTGCTATAGAATAGCGACGATGAGTGCAATGAGAGTCGAATAAGGTTAACAGCTCTGTGCCGAAGGTTTCAGGTTGTCTGCCATTATTTTGGGCATAAGATGTCTGATGAACGCAGGAAGACTTGCCATGCTGGAAGTGTTTTAACAGATATATAAAAGCTTTCTATAGGAAAGGGCATGGCCCTTATGCGTTTTTCAACAAAAAATTGAAGTTACCGGTCCCCTTATCTTTGTGAAGTATCTTTGAGCACATATTACGCTCCGAAATGTAATGCTTGTAGGGGTTCAAAATATCCTGTTATTTTGGAAACCGCTTCTGGCGTTCCTCTGAACCCGATAGATTTTTTTGGGTGCAAAGCTATTTTAGATGGGATGTGCTGTGATGCCTAGAAATCAATTCTTATAAAGATTTTGTTTTATAAGATGCGAATCACGTCTCTGGGGTCTGGGATAACCTATTGTTAAGTATGTGAATGAATGGGGAAACTTTTCACATTTTAGCATTTATATTCTGAACATGGTACACATTTACATGGCCAAATGGTAAACAACTTCTCTATCATTATCATGATTTCAGTAGTTAGACCCAAGGGTAGATTATTAACCTTGTTGTTTGATACTATTTTACCCATCCCTGCCTGTTCAGAACTCTGTATTTGAATGTGCTTGTCCTTTAGGTGTTTCAGACATTTTTGCTGTATTGCTGTAATTAAGTGGCGCTGTTGGGTGTCTCAACAGGTCTTGAGCCAGCATTGCCAAGCTGCAAAGAACATCTGCCAAAGTACATTTATCACTGCCATTCTGTACCTGTCAGTAGTCCTTCCAGGAAATCATGGTAAATTCTCTTGTTCTTTTTGTCCATATGCTGTTGAATTTAGTTACCGATAAAAATAATGGGATGTTTTTGTTTGCCGTGTAGTTATTTGTTTGCAGCTCCTTGTCTTGTTTGTTGAAAACAGTATAAGGATATTACATACTTTTATTAGACTGTGATTCATGGATGCACAAACATCCCCTAGCAAAGTTATTTTTGCATTTTAATGTTTGAATAATAATAGTATAAGTATGTGATATACACTAAATTGTATAGACATAATAGTCTGTACAAAAACAAGTGGTATATGTAGTATTTCTTCATATCATCATTTGCCACAATAATCATCCTCTTTCTAAGCCCTACTCGAGCATGGCCTGTTGTTTACATTGTGGGGAAAAAGTGTTTCTGCTTTTGCCTTGACCATTTTGTAACCTTGTGTACCTACAGTGGCAGTGTGAGCACTTCTTACACCACTTCTCCTCCCATTTACTCATGCATGAATACTTAAGATGTTTTCTTTTCTTTCTTCCCTCCATCTCTTTCAGCCTCCCCTGCCGCGCCATCGCTCCATGCGAATCTTTGTGAATGATGACCGGCACGTCATGGCCAAGCACTCGGCCGTGTATCCCACGCAGGAGGAGCTGGAGGCCGTCCAGAACATGGTGTCCCACACGGAGCGGGCCCTCAAGGCCGTGTCCGACTGGCTGGACGAGCAGGAGCGCGTCGCTGCCAAGCCCAGCGGGGGAGAGGGAGACGGGGCAGACAAAGAGAGGTGAGGAGGGCGTCCAGGGAGCGGCCTGCAGAGGCATTAGTGTCTGACTTGGAAGGCCAGCGACGTGCAATGCGTTTCCCGGTCCAGTGGACGACAGGCTGCTGCTTGTTATTTTTGGCTTTTAATTAAAAGCTTTCGCCTCATACCTGTCTGACTGTGTGTAGATCTGTCTGTTTAGTGAGCCTTAATCTGCTTCCTCGGTATTGTCTTTCCAGCCTGATGCTCACTCTTGGCTTCTCCGGTGTTTTTTTTTTTAGTGAGACCAAATCTGTGGAGCAGCCAACACGGTCTCTGCGTGGAGTCATGAGAGTGGGGCTGGTGGCCAAAGGCCTGCTTCTGAAGGGTGACCTGGACTTGGAGCTGGTCCTTCTCTGCAAAGATAAGCCGACCATCACCCTGCTCAAGAAAGTGTCCGACAACCTGGGAGTCCAACTGAAGGTATGGTAGTTGTTTGGATGTATAGGATGTGATGCTTGTAGTAGTGCAACATTCCGGATTCGTTCAAGAAGTCAGTCTGAAATCTCAGAGAGCTTTATTCATGGTATCGGAGACTTATGTGTTGTTGCTAATAGACACAATCTGATGATACAATACAAAGTGACACTTCTTCAACAGCTTGACAAAGGTGAAATTTCCATTTTTCCTATGTCAATCATTCAATGACCACATCACCCTACTCGTCAACATTGACCGAACAAGACAGTATCCCTTAGTGACTGTCTCTGGTATTTCTCCAGACTTGACCTGACCCCTGTAGATTAGGAGGAAGGCGCCAGCCTTCTCAGTGAAGATGGCGACTCCCTCTCAAGGCCCACACTATCTCAACAGAAACAGCATGCATTCCAAAACACCTTGGAAAGGCAATACCACAGATGTCAGACACAAATCATCCTTTCAGTTTCTGTCTACTCGTACATTTCCATGAATAACCTGCTCCCAAACAAGACCAAAGGAGTAAATGCGCTAACATGGATACTGATAGCACACATATATGATTCTTCACACGCACCTCACACCCACCAAAGTTAAAACTACACCTTTCTTCCTACACCTTGCTAAAATAACAGTCTGTAATCATTAATTTGATTGTATTGGTATGACTACAAGTTGTAGTATGTCTTGGAAACATTGTAAAAATTATTTAAGAAAGCCACCGCTATGGTCACCACTATGGTTAGATTGATTTGTTTAGATCCAGTGAAATGGCTGCCGTTACCATGCTACGTCGTGGCTTCCGTGCTCTATTGTGTTGCATGTGTTTGTGAGCACATACTGATTACACAGCCTCCATATTCCATCCTTTCCTCTCCATGCAGCTGATCACGGAGGAGAAGTACGAGGTCACGGCATCCATTCGCGATGCCAGCATCGTCATCAAGAACTCCAAGGAGCAGCCCCTCACCCTGACCATCCACCTGACGTCGCCAGTGGTGCGCGAAGAGGCCGAGAAACAGGCAGCCGGAGGTAGGAGTTCCTCTGGGGTTGAGGATGTGACGTGATGCCTATCCCCCCCCCCCTTCCTCCCCTAAAGGACAGGGGACAGGTGACCATGCTGACACAGCTGAGCAGAAGGGAGGACAGCAGACAGGGCGAGATCTAGAGCTTAGGCAGATATTGTTTATTGGGCCTTCAATGGAGCTAGGGGATGTGTAGGGACTGTGTTGAAATGAAAAGTTATTGCTATGTTTATAGCCCCACATGAAGTCTCGTAGTTCCATGTAATGTGATGTGCATTTCTGATGGCCCAATATACAGTATAGAAAGGCTCCAGGGACAGTGGTGTTCAAGGAGAAAAAAAAAAAGAAATGTTCTTCTCTTTTCCCCCAAAGAATCGATTAAATGAAGGCTTACTGAGAAATGGGAAAAAAGGAAAAAAAAAAAAACACAGACTTGTTTGCATGTGTTTTTACAGTGAACGATAGTGGAACAGTTTGCATTGCAGCAAAAATGTGTTGCACAGGATTAAAGAGAGCGGTGTTGCTTAGACCTAACAAAATCTGCCTTTCAGTAGAACAAAAGGCAAAGTGGGTTATAGGTAACGCTAGGGGCTTAAGCTCTGCAAGGTGGCCACATCACCTATTGAAGTAGCAATTTCACGGTTATACCCACGATGACTTGTGCGTTTGACACCGTCACGTTTTTTTGGAAAGGGTAACAAATATTCTGCGACTTGAACAACTAGTTGGTCAAGGATAGACACAGCGACGAGGAGTGAACCTAGCCCTATCTGTAACCCTACACTCAGACGACCAGACGTCTAGTTATGCAAGCTGGGGCACCATCAATTTTGCTGCAGTGTGGACTTGTTTTAACCTTTTTGTGCATCTGATTATTGCTTCCCTGTGGTTCAAAATCTGATTCTCTCTGTCAAGCCTTCTAGTTTGTCAATTTTAGGGACGCTGGACCTTTGACCAACTGGACGATCTCTGTCTCGGAAGGGGCAAGGCAGTAGACCTGAGAAGGGACGAAGGGGAGGGGCTGTACCCCCTGTTATTGTTACATATCGATAAGACGTTTTTGTCATTTTTTTTCTGACTTCACTGCACTGAGAGTGAGTGTGTGGACATGCCTTAGATTCCCTCCATTAGACATGCACCCACTCCTGTGAACATACCTGCATGCCATCTTAGTACACTTAGTCGACTGCCTCCGCTGCTTGCAGTGTGAAGACGGTCCCCCACTCAGATTGATGGAGCTTAACTAGTTCTCATCAGGTCTTTACCGGCTGGTGGGTTTTCCTTTTTTTTTCTTCTCATGTGTAGTCAGGACAACCCTGGAAGGGTCGTACCATTTTTGTTTTTCACTGCGGGGGAGCTCCCCCTCCCCTTCCCCCTGCTGCCTGTGGTTTGGGAAAATCTGCCTCTTCCCCCTGGCCGTGTGACAGAAACCCCTTGGTCAAACTGTACCTTGTCTTCTTATTCCACCTGCCAATAGAATCGCTAACAGTCAACGATCCCCCGGATGTTCTGGACAGGCAGAAATGCCTTACTGCCTTGGCGTCTCTTCGCCACGCCAAGTGGTTCCAGGTTTGCATCTTGTCTTTATTTGTCTTACTGTAGTTCTGAGTTTTTATTTTACGCTGTGTGTTCATTTGTTTTAAAACTGTGTGGTTTTTGCGTTTTCGTTTTCTTTTTAATGGAGTTCGCCACCTCCATTTCTATTTTCTTCTCACTGGATGTTTTCTTTAAATGTTGGAAAGGCAAACACTTAATGTTTCCCTCATGTAACCAACTTAATTGCTGTCTCACTCAAGCAAGAACATGATTTCGCCTTGAGCTCAGTATGTCTAGTCAGCAGAAATGCAGAAAATTTCCCTAACATCTGGCTGGATCAGGTTTGCTTTTAAATTTAGTGTTCACCTGTATTTTGTACTGAATGGAAGGACTGGTGTCTGGTGCAATATTTCTAATATAAGTTGTGATGTTTTCAGTGTTTCAAGGTGTCTCTTTTGTTTTGTTTTGTTTATTGATTTATTTATTTAATTTTGTTTGTTCGTTTTGAATTAATACCCGCTTACCGTAGACACACCACCTATTTATTATTCATGCCATCTGATCATAGTCAAAGGCAAGTGAACTAACGCTCTTGCTGCAGATGACATTGCTGTCGGTTGCCATTTGTAGTCCCGGAAAGTGTCGTTCTCTTCCTCTCACTCTTATTACTGGACATGCTAATGTTTCATCTCTGCGGCCTGTCCTTGTAGCGTCCGTAGCCTCTCTTCCACCCCTCACCCCTCACCCCCCGCTTGCTCTGGCTGCTTTCTGGTTGTCTGGCCGCTTTCTGTGTGCCTTCCTAAGGAATATTGCACCTTGTACAGTTTTCATTTCTTGTCTTAAAATGGGTTTGACACATTGTTTTTATCATGTCTTTTGGGGAGATTGAATTCAAGATAATTTGTTCAACAGGACATTTTATTTTGCACGTCAACAGAAAAGGAACGATTATGCACCTGGTGCCCTGATGAGTTGGCACTGGTCTTGTTTTTTCCTTAAAGGACATTAAGGAAGAGCAAACACACTATGAACAAGACAAAATACAGATTAGTTCCTCTCACTGTAACCTGATCACTTTTGTGAAGCACGTTAAAGCATATTTAGTTTTCCCTTGAATGTAAATTTACGTTTTTGCTTTCCTCATTGGTTTTGCAATTGCCACTGCAGAAAGGTGCATTAACTAAAAAATATCTGAAAACAAAAAAATAGCAACTTCAACAATAAATATTTTGTGCGTTTTAAATTTTTCATTGAAGTGCCTTTTTGTGACTGCTTGTTTTTAATGGCAGCGTGCCTTTGTTTGCCCCCTATCTGTTTTTTTCTAGGCCAGGGCCAACGGACTGCGCTCCTGTGTCATCGTCATCCGTATCCTGAGGGACCTTTGTGCACGTCTCCCAGTGTGGGCGCCCCTGCGCGGATGGGTGAGTGCTCATACACAGAGCCCAACAGGCCTGTCATCAGTCTTTATTAACCACTGCTTGGTTACATTTCCCATTTCCTGTGTTCTTTAGAACATGTATTAATTATATGAAGAGTTCAGATGCAAAAGCCTCTAAATCCACTTTTTGTCAAAGTTGTTGCTTGCATGCCTATGAAGTAGCTCTGATTTAGTTTGGCCATGTATGGCCATATCACACTTCTATATTAATTCTCCGAACTCCTTGTGAAGTTTAAATGAACTGTAAAATACAGACGTTCAGAACATAGCAACATTGTAGCATACGACTGAGGTGGTTTCTAGTTAGTTGGATTAGGCTAAAAGAAATAGCAATATTTCAAAGCTAAGGTTCATCAGAATCCTGGGATATGCCTGCCTGACAGCAGGAGAGATGAAATTAGACTGGCCTTTGGCCATAGCAACCATCCATTTAGAACTAGTAACGGCAGTTTGTCTTTCAAGTTGATAAATTAGTTGATGCGGAGTAAAGTAGTTTTAGTTTACAAGTTTTGTTTTAGCGATTAAAGCATTTAAATTATAACAGGAAATGAACGCAACGCAAGTGGCAAAAGTGGATTAAGCGGGATAATGAACTCCATGACAGTCGATTCACAGAAATAAATGGCTGTTTTACGACCTTGAATGTGTGTTTATTTTTGTGAACCGATCGCTGTGTCGTCTGTTATCCCTTGCTTAATAGTCATCATCAGGTGTGTGTTTGGTTTGTTTTTCCCTCTCCGTTATGCCGAATTGCACAACAACTGTGTGTGTTTCTCCTGAAAAGCCCTTAGAGCTCCTTTGTGAGAAAGCCATTGGCACAGGGAACCGTCCAATGGGAGCCGGCGAGGCTCTTAGGAGGGTATTGGAGTGCCTGGCTTATGGCATCCTGATGGCAGGTAAGCCCACACCCTCAGACAGGAAGGGAATAAGGGGAGCCAGGGACTATTGAATGGTAAACTATTTGGAAACAAAGCTCTCGGGTCTTTCACTTTTCATATTTTGTTTCAGATGGTTCTGGAATCTGTGACCCATGTGAAAAAGAGCTGACAGATGCTATCGGCCACATGGACCGCCAACAGAGGGAGGACATTACACAGAGTGCTCAGGTAAGCCTCAGCAGCTGGGTGGCATATCTTCTTTCTGCAGCTGGCAGTGCCACTGTTCATATGAGCAACACTATTTCCATCGTGTGAGTGTGAACCCTGTAGGTGACCCTTCTCTGTCTTGTTGATTTGTAGCATGCGCTCAGGCTCTCGGCCTTTGGGCAGCTACACAAAGTCCTGGGCATGGATCCCCTGCCCTCGAAGATGCCCAAGAAACCCAAGAGTGAGACACCCATTGACTACACAGGTACGATTTACAAAATAATCTGTGCTCCTAATCTTCTCAAAGGACTTTTTTTACGGTGTATACGCCAACATTTAGTTGATCCGTTACCTAGATAGTCGTGTAGGAAAGTGGCAAATTATTTTGAATGGTTTAAATTGAAAATCAAGATTGGTTTCCATAATCTGCACCTGCAGTTCAGATCCCACCCAGCACGGCCTATGCCCCTCCCATGAAACGCCCGATAGAGGAGGAAGAGACCAACGATGACAAGAGCCCCAACAAGAAGAAAAAGAAGCTACAGAAGAAATGTGAGTTCACCTGGCTCACCTGTTCTGTGACCTCACATGTCCTACCATCCCTCATTCTGAAAATAGTTTCACCTGGAAAGGTCACTCCTGAAATAAATCTTAACGGCTCGTTTTATTTTGCTTATTTATCTATCACGTGATCCACTTGTGTCCGCCGCAGCTCCTGAGGAGAAGGCTGAACCTCCGCAGGCCATGAACGCCCTCATGCGTCTGAACCAGCTGAAGCCGGGGCTGCAGTACAAGCTCCTCTCCCAGACGGGGCCCGTGCACGTGCCCGTGTTCACCATGGCCGTGGAGGTGGACGGGAAAACGTTTGAGGCCTCCGGCCCGTCCAAACGCACTGCCAAACTGCATGTGGCTGTCAAGGTGAGCGAGGGTCCCCCCCCCCCCCGGCTGGGGCTCTGCTGTATGGGTTCCTAGTCTATCCACGGAAGAGCTTGCACCCGTTCAGACCCAAGGGGCAGATTACATGAAGTGCATTCCTTTCCCCATCACTGGTTCCATGATTGAATCGTTAAACTGGATGAAAGTAGTGTCAATCATCGATACATTTGCCATGGCCATTAAAACGTTTGGGGTCACTTGACAATTTTTAGAAGAACGCTCTGTTACTGGCCATTTTGTGCCTTTCATTGAACCCACAATAGCTGATGCTCCAGATTTTCAACTTGTTTAAAGGATAGTTGGATTACTTTTTAAGCATGGGCAACAGTTTCCAGATGTGTTAACACTACAGAATTGCAAAATGGTTTTCTAATGATCTAGTTAGCGTTTTAAAATAATAAACTGGTTTTGGCCAACACGGTGTTCCATTGGAGTCAAAACAAAATGGGGTCTATTTACGGATGACGGCGGTGGTGATGATGGATTTTAAGATTGACTTTGGGAGCAAAATTACATCAATCAGAAGAGTTTAGGGCTAGACGACCATTGTTTGCATTAGCAACAACATGATTTATAGCCTGTTAATGGAGCTTTGTCAGAATAAAGTGCTACTTTCAAACCTGCTGACAAGGCTCATAGTAGCCTTACTCTTCAGTGGTAGCGTGGATTGGGTCCTCATAGACAAACCGAAGAATTGTAAACTTTGAAAGTGTAAGTAGAGGTTGTCACAAGGCCTGTTTCTGAAGGCAGCGCATTGCCTTACCTCATCGTTCCAGGAGAGTGAAATCAGCGGGCACGTTCGACTTCTCGCAGTGCCGTGCAGATCTGGCTGAATCTTGCCACACAGACATGCATCATGTTCAGCCAGATCGGCACAATGCTGGAAAAAGCCAACACGCCCACTGATTTGACGCTACTGGAGCACAAAGTAAGGCAATGTGCTGCCTTAAGAAACAGCCCTTGTCATATCCTCTTTACACTTTCACCTTATCCACAATACCACTAAAGTGTAAGGTTGCCTTGTCAGTGGTTTGAAACTAGTGATTTATTTTGACATGGCTCCATGCCAGCTGCAACAGCAATAAACCATTTTGCTGCTAATGCAGATGCTCAACTACTCAGATTCATGTCATTTTGCTCCCAAATGGAAGTTTCAACTCATCATCCTTAGATAGACTCCAGGTTGTTTTGATTCCGGCTTTTTCCTTTACAGTGTCTATACTACATCACTCCCATGAGAAGAGAGACATATTCTCATTGCCACCAAACTTTTGAACGGCAGTATAATTGAACTCTGGTTATATTCCCCTACAGGTCCTGCAGGATATGGGCCTGCCAACAGGTGCTGAGCAGAAGGCAGCTGAGCCGATCAAGACTGAGGAGACGGCCATCAGCGAGGAAGACACGAAACCTGTGGCCACCCCAGCCGAAGCCGACACTGCCACTGCGACAGCCAAGACAGAGGCCACAGATAGTGCTGAGGTGAGGCCGGTCGCTGACCTCTGAAGCGTCCCATTACTGCCTTGGACACTCTCCCAGGACGTCTCCGGTTTCAGGCTTTTTTGAGCCTGGACATTCAGTGATGCTTGGAGCCCTCTGCACAAGTGCTAGCCAGTCCTTGTCTGACCTTGCGACTCTGTTCCTTTCTTTGGACTGCCTTTCCTGGACTTTTTGATTCTTTTACCCAAAACATTTGAGCTCAAGAGAACAAAAATCAGTGCCAAGTGTTCAAGCTTTTGGTTTCACCAGCCAATAGAGTAGTAATAGTTGTTAAAAATCATGGCAGATCCTGTTGTCTAATATAAGGACTGAGTTCACTGGGGTTGCTTTAAAGAGACTACAACCCCTTTCATGCAAGGACAGGCATTGCCGAGTGTCCTTTTCAGGACAAGTGATATTGGGAAATCATGCAACAGGGTGACTTAACCAAGTGAGGCAGTTTAATATCTAATGTCCTTTATCACCCAGAGTGAATAAGTACTGACTGGTAGGCTGGTATATACAGTACACTACTCACAAAAAGTCAGGGATATTAGTCTTTCGGGTAAAATTTGGTTTAAAATCTTTCACCTGAAATAAATTGTTTGAGATGAGGAAATCACCATTGCATGCTTCTACTTAAATGCCATACTTTCATCATGATATGGCTTTCATGGTTTTCCCCATGAATTTCTCCGGGCTTTCCCCTGAAAGCCACTTATCTTTAGATTGGATTCGATTCATATGGCTTCCAACTTTGCAGTGCAGGCTTTGTTGTGGGTATCTGATTAGCGTGTCTCTCTGTGAACGAATGCTTTTTTTTTTTTTTTAAATGTTTTATCATGTCTACCCTCCTCATAACAGAGTGCCAGACAGCAGGGCCCCATCCTGACCAAGCATGGGAAGAACCCTGTGATGGAGCTCAACGAGAAGCGCCGTGGCCTCAAGTACGAGCTCATATCCGAGACGGGCGGAAGCCACGATAAGCGCTTTGTCATGGAGGTACATCCCACGCTCCATTTGTCTATCTTCCTTCTATTTCAACCATCAACTTTGTCTCATCACCTTGTGTGTCTGTGAACTTTCCCTCTGCCATCTGACAGTATGTTGTTGTATGTTTTCTCCTTCTGTAGCCTCATTTTTCCCCTCTCTTTCCCTCTGTCACCGCTGTCTGTCACACTAGTTTACTAGTGCATGCATTCTCCCCTTCCCCTTTGTTTGACCTTCATTTGCTATTGTCTTCATCTGCAACACTTTTTGACTTCTATAACCACTTCATATACCTGACGATCTGTTGCTGCTTCTGCAGGTGGAGATTGACGGACAGAAGTTTCAGGGCTCTGGCTCCAATAAGAAGGTGGCCAAGGCGTATGCTGCCCTGGCTGCCCTCGAGAGGCTGTTCCCTGAGGGCTCCGTCTCTGAAGTGACCAAAAAGAAGAAGCTCCCTCCCATGGTGAGTCGTCGTTTGACACCTCTCTGTTTCTGTCTGTCTGTTTCTGTCTGTCTGTCTGTCTCTCTCTCTCTCTCTCTCTCTCTCTCTCTCTCTCTCTCTCTACTCTTTCCTCAACCTTCTCTCTCTCTCTTTTTTTTTTGTCAACATGTGAGCTAATCTACTTACCCCTTTTTAATAAGTGTAGTGAGACTGTGAGAGACTTAAGAGTATTGATTTGTTCCAACGCAGCATGCTCAAGGTTTCGGCATGATGGGCGGACCCCCAGCTGACGCCGCTGCCAATCCCAGAGGCAGAGGGAGGGGGAGAGGCAGAGGGCGGGGCAGAGGTTTTAATAATGGCGGTGGCTATAATCAAGGTAAAGCCTCTCTAGCATATTTATGCCTCTAATATTAATCATTCTTAATGTTCCTGAAATATGTTCTCTGTGCTGCCATTATTTACAATTGTATTGTTTTTCTTTAGGTGGTTATGGAACATATGGATATGGAAACAATGCCAACTCGGGATATAGTGAGTATTCCTGTTAAGTCTCCTTTACTTTCAACTCCTAGATGTTTGGCCACTACTAAAAACAAGCTTTCAGTTTATGGTGAAATGTCCAAAATCAACAATTTTTTGGAAGAAAATTGTTTCACAGAAGCCTCTTTTCCTTTAGATTAATATTCATCTTGACATTTTTGTCAATATACCATTCTCTGGGTACTTGCCATTCCCTTTATTGGTTAGCCATGTCCATTTATAGATGTGGTCTTGGGGAAAAAACCTCAGTTACTTTTCAAAAATATTTAATACATGTTAATACAACTAAGATGTGTGTTATGTAGTTGGTTGTTAACATCTGTGAAGAGTGCCAAAGATCTTGGAGGCGGCTCCATTGTTCTCCAAAAGCGAAAAGTCCTTTCATTCCAAAATAAATAAATAAATGAATCAAGTTCTCAAAACGTGACCACATCACCAGCGACACACTAAAATACTGAAGCACTGATGTAGAGAGTATGTATATATTGAGTGTATGCATATATTTAACAAGGATATTCTTTGCGACGATTTTAAATTTCTCTGCTTTGTGAAGCCATGGGACTTGGATGACCACCTATAAAAAAAGTTTTCTTTGCTGAAAATGAGGCCCCCCTCCCCTTCAACCTCTCAGTAGCATGTTCTGAGGACACACCTTCATGGGATGACAGGAGCAGAGAAATCTAAAACTGCCATTTATGTCAAATGTCAAGAAATTGACGCAAATTAAAAAAAAAAAAAAAAAAAAAAGATGGACCACTAATTGAAATAACTGACATATGCCATGTCTGGATGGCGGCAGGCAAAACCATCTAATATTTTCCTTCTCTGCTCTGTCTTACTCTTTAGGTGACTTTGTCTCAGACTGCTATGGCTACCACGAGTTTGCAACATAAAGCATACTTACAAACATGTGTATACACACAAACACACACACACACACAAACACACATGCACACGTGCACTCACACACACACACACACACACACACACACACACACACACCCATACGCACGCACGCAAGATAAAGGATGGGAGAGTCTGTAGCATTCAGCAATATGAACTCCCTCTTTACGTGTCACCCATGGACTAAGACCTCCCTCTCACTGCCTTTCCGAGTACCTCATTTGCGCCTGAACTTCTCTCCCCTTTCCCAAATCCCACTCTTCTATGGATGAAAACTGCCTCCCTAAATTTGCCTTCACCAGCCCAAACAAACTGAAGGACTTGAGAAACCTATAAACCTGTGGTCTACTCTAAGCTGCTGCCCCTGTCAGTTACATGGGACCAAAGCACCAGAGCCATCTGATTCGCTGAAGGGTGGTGACTGACAGGACGACGGCCCTCCGCCCACCCAAAGGATGCCTTTGTGGGACAACTTTTTAAGCATGTGAATGGATGATAGTTGGAGTCTATACCTACATGTCTGCCACAGAAAGAGAAACGTACCTGTAAACGTTACTTTCCTTATTTGAACCCAGACACCTTTTTGAAAACATGAATTTATCCACAGCCTTCACACCTATGATGTGTTCATTGCATTGCTTGTTTTAAAATTTTAATGTTTCAATCATGGTTCGTACATCAAGTACTAGTATTTTAAACTGAAGAATTATGTATTTGTTGCCACCTGTACTGTAATATTTGCATTGGCCTGGCGCTGTCTTGCACTGAGATTGTAAAAGATCAAGAGTCTTTTTGTATGTCCATTTTTTTTTTCCTTTTTTTTTAAAAAAAATAATAAATGTCCCTCCGAAACATTTGATACCTTGTGTTACATTTTTCCTCCCCCAACTGCGCACTTCGGGGATGTGCTTTCTGTCTATTTTGGAAGGTTTTGTAAGGTATTCTGAAACGATTGTGCTTGTTTTAGATATTTTTATTGTAACATTTTCAATGTCAAGACTGTTTTCTGCTGTACTGTAGACTGTGGCTGTTTGTGCCTGTGTATTTACCTATCCTATTGCTTTTCAGCTGATTACTACAACAATGGAGGAGCTAATGGTGGTGGCTCCACTTCAGGAGGAGGAAGCCCAGGAGCCAATCAGAGTGGAGCAGGGGGAGCAGGCAGTTATAGTTCCTACTACTCATCTGACTCCAGTTACACGCCCACACCACCTCCCTCTAAGCCTCCTGGCAAAAAGCCCGCTATGCATCCAGGGGGGGGCAAACCTCCCGGTGCTGCCCCAGGGAACTACCAGGCTACGCTTCCTCCTCCAGGGCAGGGAGGTTATGGCACATATGGACAAGGCTACGGCCAGGGCAAAAAGAACTTCAGCCAGGCCTCGGGTGGTACACCGGGGGGATACTCTAATTACAGTACTGCCTACCCAAGCCAGGTCACCGGAGGAGCTGGGGGACAAGACTACAGTTATGAGGGTGAGCATGAAATAGGGAAGACTTGACCATGTTATCTATGTTCTTAAATCACACCTTCAATTGTTTCGTTTTCAGGCCACTGTGATATTATGTACACTGTGTATTATGTAACGCTTTGATTACGATGACTTGTTTGTTTTTCATTGGATGCTATTGTCTCTTTTTTTTGCAGGATATGGTGGCCAGTCAAGTTACAATGCACAGGGAGGACAGAGTTATGGTGCTAGCCCAGCTCCTTACCACAACCCTGTGGGCTATGGCCGTGGGGACCCCAACATGAACTATCAGTATAGATAAACTGCCCCCCCCCCCCCCCCCCCCCGTCTTTAGTCCTTCCCTCCACTCTGTTTCTACCCCCTTCCCTCGGTGGCAAAAGTAGCAGTGACCCCCTCATGATGCCCGACTCTCAGATCCATCGTGTTGGAGCTCAGCTCGTTCACAAAGGGGGCTTGAACTCGAATTGAGGCAGTGTTTGGAGGGTAAAATAGTCTCTTTCTGTGTTTTGATCTTATTTTTTTATTTTCCTTTTTTTTTTAATTTTTAAATCAGTGCAAGCCTGTGAAACTGCCCATCTTAACAAGTGAACACCACCCATCACATGCATGTTGTGACCTCATGTTTGTAACGTGACCTTTTGCTGATGGCGTCTGTTAGTGTCCCATTGAATGGGCCAAACCTCTCAGTCTCCCATGGTGTTTGTACCCACTCTCAGAGCGTTTTATTGCAGCATCTCCACCTGTTTAGGTTTTTAAGTTTGGGTCTACCTTTCCCCCCCCTATAGCCCAATGTGAGCCTTGGCTCACTCCTTCATGAATTCATTTGCACGAGTATCTGTTTCTTAGTGTTACCAGCACATGCAAGGTATTTTTTTTTCCAAGCAAATCATTTCAGACTGACCTAATTTAAGTAACAGGTCAAAAGTAGCATTCAGTGTGTTTGGGAGGGATGTGTTTTCTCAAATGTTGAATGTGAATTTATATGAAATAAAATTTTATTTTGAAGGAAGGGTGCTGTTCATTACTTGAAATTGAATTACACGTCATCCACACTCCTTAATGTGTTCATTTATTAAGCAAATGAATTGCCTGTAGCAGTTCTAATTCCTTCTATTAATCCTGTATATAAAGACAGTCATGTGCCAAGCCATTTCAGGTGAACATGACTAACGGGACTACTCCAATTCTGAGGGTCTCAAGGCACACAGTTGGATCACCAAAATATTGTGCTCCATAATGATTATTTAGTGATCTCCAAAATGTTGTCTCCATCATGACAACTTGGTCATCTCATCAGACTTC
Source organism: Sardina pilchardus (assembly GCF_963854185.1). Classification (NCBI taxonomy): domain Eukaryota; kingdom Metazoa; phylum Chordata; class Actinopteri; order Clupeiformes; family Clupeidae; genus Sardina; species Sardina pilchardus. Next base: position 12,284,266 of record NC_084996.1, on the reverse strand, counting down.
GACCCATAGACACGACCAGAGTCCTGGAAAATACCCACAGAAAATACAGTATTTTGGAGGAAAGGCTTATGTGCACATTTACAGGTAATGTCTTTCATTTCACTGCTCTTTGATGGCAATTCATATACATTGTGAACATTGCAGGCCTACAGTAACAATTCAATGTGAATTATTCATTTAAGCAGGGTGTTACCATAGACAGTAAAAGATAGTCCTACAGACCAAGTTGCGTCATATATGTTAGGCTAGACTTGTATTCCTGTATTTACGGTAAAAAAAAAATGATGTCACGTCCGCTCCTCAGATAGTTTGGGGGCTTGTAAGGGCTGAAGCATGGCAGACACCGGCGTAGTGGAAATACTTCTGAAAAGAATAGAAGCCGTCGACGGAGGTGTTGACAGCCAGGATGTGGCTACAGCTCTCTCAGTGGACCACCAAGTTGTTGTTGGTGCTGTTAAAAGTCTCCAGTCCTTGGGAGATGTAAGTTTTACTGGAGTGATTTGCTGTTGCCTTTTAGCGGAAGTAGTTACCTCCGTCATCTGGAGCTAGCCATTTAGTCGCTTAATGAACTGATGCAATACCTTTTGCATACGAATGTTCCTTACAGGCAACATGTTACTCAGCAAAGAAGAATAAAACAACAATTTCACTTAACATAGTTAATCAAAACGTATTTCAATTGTGTTTTCCCAACAATTAAGGGAACATTATAGAGCAGCTGCTTACTGCTGACCCTTAGCATGATGTTGGATTCACTGTGAATTTGTGTTCATTGTCATATTTGGCTATGAGGGAACATTAAAGTTAAATTCTAAAACTTAAAAGCTTGGTGCTTAATAGTGTGATATATCATACATGTTAAGACACGTTCAGCTTTATAGCTTCACTTGTGTTCACCCCATGTGTTTACTTACGGTGGTTATCAGCTAATAGGCTCACCTTACCTTTCTGCCTATTTTGCAGATTATCTCAGCTGAGCAACGCTCGTCTAAACACTGGGAGCTGACCGGGGAGGGACAGGAGACCGCTGAGAAGGGGAGTCATGAGGCCCGAGTCTTCAATTCTATCCCTGACGAGGGTCTTGCTCAAAGTGAACTCATGGTGAGTCAGAGATGCAGAAGACACCTGCAGCAGAGACCGAAGCATCCTTTCATCCAGCTACATTAAGCCACACATTATTGTGACCACCTAATACCTAAGATAGTATGGTTTGTGACCCAGCGTATATGCTTTGGATATAAGGGGACCCAAATTACTTAACTACTAATGGCCATTATGAATTATGTATGATATTGATTTAATGTGTCAGTGTCTGTCTGTTGCAGCCCTTTGAAACACTCAGGTTGTGAGCTTGTGTATCTTTGCATTTCCCCTTTAGAAACTGCCAAGTGGGAAAGTGGGCTTCAGCAAAGCCATGTCCAACAAATGGATTCGCGTGGACAAAGGTCATGAGGGTGGGCCCAGAGTCTTCAGAATGGTGCGTCTTTTTGCTGTTTATGTATTGCTAAGTGTTAATCTGTATTAGTCAAATGTGTATTGGGCTATTTTGTGTTGCTGTCCATTTAAACGGCCATAACTACTGTATATGTAGATTCAAATGTGTAACCCATGTGTGGGATCATGTATGACAGGTGGAGAAAATCGATGATTCCGTCCAGGACAAGCTGGTGCAGATCCAGAAGGGTATTGCTGATGAAGTGGATGAGAAGGAGAAGAATGAGCTGAAGAAACGCAAACTGCTGACAGAAGTGTGAGTGTCTGAATATCAGTCTGTTGTGGGTGTCTGTTGCACAAAGCCTCTGGTTACAGGCAGCACACCTGACCTACTTTTGTTCAGTGGTGTGCACAATTTCAGCATTTTAAATGGGGAGTGTAATGCACTGCTTTGACCTGATTGTAAATGAGTGGCTCTAATAGTAGAATAGTGTTAAGTGCTGATGCTTGACCTTTTCAGTGTTGAACTCTGGTCAGCAGAGGGAGCTAGACAACAGGTTTTATTTGGAAAAACTGAGGCTACTTGTGTTGCTATGTATCAAAAGTGTCTTGGCAACGCAAAATGCATGACATTCACAGTCCAAAGTGTTGAATGGATGGAAATATTGGAGAGGTTTATGTTGTTTTTCAATTCCCTAAGATTGATTGTTGACTTTACAGTTTGGGATTTGGGTGCAAAAAAATGGCATAAGCACACGAAAAAAGGTAGATAGATAGATAGATAGATAGATACTTTATTGATCCCCAAAGGGAAATTCAAGATATGCCCCCTCAAAAAAAATGAATATATATATATATCTTGTAAATAACTACAACAAACAGTCTGGCCATTCCATAGCGTTCATGGTTTCCATAAAAGTGCTCACCGTGTAACCATCAAGCAATTTACCCTCCTATTAAAAACATTTGAAAATTAAGAGAAATGAGCCAAAAACCTCTGAGATAAATCTACTGTATTAATTTTATGCAAAAGAAAGAGAACATTTAGTCTCTGAATTTCACTGTCCAGTTTAACTTTGTTAAAAACTGTATTTCACATGAGTTCTTCCAGAGAAGCTTATCATTGTCTGATCCGTGCACTGGGCATAGAACACAGGCAAGCATGTATAAACGAAGGCTCTGTTCCATTTTTCTGATATCACAAAAGATAAGTAAGCCTGTCCTTTCCCTCGTGGGATGGTGCAAGCTCATGTTCGGTGCTCAGGAAGCAAGGGTGTTTGGCACAGACATGGCCCAGATGGCGGTGTACCAGTGGGACAAGCTTTACAGCGGCTGAAGTGGTAGTGATCACCCCCCCCCCCCCCCCTTTTTTAATATCATAAATGGATTCGGTCACACTGTGTACTCTGTCTTTTGCATGTGGCTTAGACACCAGACACAGTGTTTCCTCCCCAAATCTCCATCCTATTTACTTCACAGCACTTTGTCCTTGTGTTCTCCAAGATAAAAACTCTCGTAGGGGAGATGGGAGCAACTTCCAGATTGCATTAACACGTGGCCAAGCTGCTATTTCCTTTCCTGTTAGTATAGGGTTCATAGGCCATCTTGTTGTTTACAGTCTAAGGTGCGTGAAGGTTTTCAGTAGCATCATAACTGTCACTTGTGGGTCTTATTTGTCATGAGCTTTTTTTTTGTAGAAGACATATTTTCTACCACTTGAATTGAAGAGAACAGCTCTTAGTGTTGACATCTAAAATAACTTCATATTGTGCTAGATGACATTACCGAACACCTGTTTCAATGAATTGCAGGACTGTCAAGTCATATTGGATGACTAAAGGCCCTTCCTTCAGTACCACCATCACCAAGCAGGAGGCTGAGCTCACGCCAGAGATGATTACGAGGTGAGGCAGGCTACGCTGTGCTTTCTAACAACAATGCCCTTATAAGGACAGTACCCTCCCTGACAGGTGCAGGACTGCTCCTATGATGTAATGTTATTATTTGTAGTTCTAAAGCCTCATGTCTGTTTTGTCACAGTGGGAGCTGGAAGCAGAAGTCTTTCAAACCGTACAATTTTGAAGCCCTCGGTGTGGCTTTGGACTGTGGACACCTGCACCCACTCATGAAAGTGCGCACACAGTTCAGGCAGATCTTTTTGGAGATGGGGTAGGTTCTCCGGCCATTCTATGAACTTGAGGCATAGATGGACAAAAATGTGCCAGAGTTTCCATTGTACAGCTTTTTGTTCAGGCATTGATTTCCAATTGATATGTTGCAGATTCACAGAAATGCCCACGAACAATTTCATCGAGAGCTCCTTCTGGAATTTCGACTCCCTTTTCCAGCCGCAACAGCATCCTGCAAGAGACCAACACGACACATTCTTCTTATCTGGTGAGTTGGGTGATTTGTTTCTTTAATTCCCAATACCAGAATGTGTTTTTATTGTAGACCCTGCTATCTCCCGTGATTTCCCTCTGGAATACCTGGAGAAAGTGAAAAAGGTCCATTCTGAGGGAGGCTTCGGATCACAAGGGTATTCAGACATGGGTTCACAAATGCTTTGGTCTGCGTGCAGCTCATTTTGTGTCATATCAGACAGAATACAGGAAAATGGTTGCTGCACCGTCTCAGATTTTGATACTTTTCAAGATATTTAATGGCCAAACAATGGTTCCCAGATAATGTGTTTTTGAAGTAGTAAGTAGTATTAGGTAATAAAATATGAAATCTTAGGATTTGAACAGAAATATATTGTACACCTTGATTGTGGGACCCATTCATGATATAGACAAGGTTTGACAACAAGCCTGAGATGGTGCAGCAACAATCTTATCTGATTTGATGCGGAATTACCCATTCATATGTTGAAATGCATCTGTTTCAAGTCACTGGATAACTAATAATGATGGAAATTTAGATGTAGCCACCAGCCAGAAGTGGCATGTAATGAGTCAGGGAAAGGGTAGTCTTTTCTTGGTTGGTTCCAAATGTCTTAATGATCATGGCGGCAGAAATGCTTTAGCATCTCGGCTGCTTTACAAATGCCCTTCATACTAGATATATGCAGTGTTAATGCGCTGGCCCATTTTTAAATAATCTGTTGTTATATTGTAGATACAAGTACGACTGGAAGATAGAGGAGGCTCAGAAGAATATCCTTCGCACACACACTACAGCTGTAAGCGCTCGCATGCTTTACAAGCTGGCGCAGCAGGTATGTACTCACTTGAAGTGTGTGTTTTGTGTGTTACACAAAACACACACTTCACTTGACGCCCCAAAACTACTCACATTACACTTTTGTAAACCCAATTTCACCACAGTAAATGAGTTTGGTGGAGAGGTAGGACCCTACATTTGTAAAGTAGGTTTCACCTCTCAGTTCTGAAGCTGTTTGACGGAGGGTTTCCTGTCCTGCAGTGCATACAAGAAGAAAAGAAAAAATTAGAGAAAAAAGAAGGGCAACCTAATAAAAAGAAAAGAGGTGGTAAACGAAGAAGGAAAAGAAGCGAAGAGGTAGAAGCATGCAATATGGTGGTAATGTAAATGGAAGTGCATGTGTTGTACTAAGCCAACCACTGTTTCCGTTAATCCACAAGCACTGGTTCTTCTGACCCACAGTGAATAAGGGCTTTGCTAACCCTTTTACTTGCCACACAGACCTGTAGCACAACCCAAGTAATAATGAATAATAGATAACCCCAGAGAGGCTCAAAGCAAAGCCAGAGATATTTTATTGGGAGGGGGGGGGGGGGGGGGGGGGTTATTGGTCCCTAAACAGATCAATGTCGCTCACTCTTTGAGAGAAATCCGAGAGAATCAAGAACTTTTTTTGTTCAGCTTGCTTGACAAGCATTTGTTGGTCAGCTCTGTAGTTGGCCATCCTGATCTATAACTGGCATTGCATTGAGAAGAAAAATACCTTCCTTGTTGAAAATTTGCCATGCTTTCTTGGCACTCCCAAAGAAGAGGTTGATAATGTGGACCTTGGTAGAAAGTTGGTCTCATGACTTTCATTTGACCTGTTTCAATCCCATGTTTTACAGCGGAAACTCTGGGAATGGTTTTTCTGTGTGTGTGCATGGTGTGTTATTGTAGTTCAGTGTTTTGGTTCAAGAGCGTGATCGTTTTGTGTGCATGTTTTTTGTAGTTGAGTGCATTCAAGTGTGGTTATGCTGTATGCATGTTCTATGATAACTGTACTTGATGCATTTGAAACTAAGATGCTAATTGGCTGAGCACTCATGGGTGCTGTTAGTAGCTGGGTCTCTATTCAGCACATGAAATGTGTAGGCCCCACTAGGCTGTTAAGGGATAGAAACTTTTGGTCCCAGAGCCCTCCGAAAGCCGAGAAGACCAGAATCAGTTGTCGTGGAATATATCGAGAAGCATTGTGCCGTTTCAACATTTTTGTTGTATGCTGGTTTAAAAGAGCCTCATCAACCACAGACCAAAGAGCCACGGCTCATTAGTTTGTGGCGTAGCGCCATCTAGTGACATACTGCATACACACGTGCACTCACGCGCACGCTGCATACACAAAGGCAAGCACACTCAGACACACTCACTCATACACACACCTGGCAATTCGCTGTTTGTAGTACAGATACACAGATATGCACATGTGGAGCGCGCGCGCACACACACACACATGTATACTGTTTTGCAGATATATACACATGCATATATATATACAGTACATGTATACTGTATGTAGGTTGTATCAGTCAGAGTTATCTTCTGTTGCTCACCAAAATGTTTGTCTGGCTCTTCCACTAACACCCCTAATTCCATATAATTGAACTCCATTAAGGGGTTGCAATCAGTCTCCTCTATCGGACTCTCTAAAGATGGAGACCAGCGAAATGCTCCAAGCCCTCATCACATACTGCTGTCCCCCTTATGTTTGTACTCCTCATTTACGCTGTTTATCTTCGTTGATCATCCGCAAAATGTTCCCCAACCAACCGCTCAATTTGTTTGCATACGCACAAACAATTTAGTACTATTTATTTGGGATCAAATCAGGCTCTAATTATCCCCGCCAAATGGCAACTGTCTAGACTAGAGGATCACAACAGCATAATGCCGTATTTTCGCATTTCTTTTGGTTATTGTTTGGGTTTAAGGAATATTCAGGGTCATCAGTAGAAGAGAGTGTTGGCAGTTGGACACTAGCTCATGTGCCAAGCTGTAAACTCTGTCCCAGGACACATTCCAGAGGCTTTCAAGGCTCAGTCAGATAGGGTATAATTCTAGATTTATTTGCACGATATGACACAGTTGTGATTCAGATTATCGAACGGAAATGGTGACGAAGGTTTGTACTCCTCAACAGGCTTTATACTGAAGTAGTAAACAAGTACTACATTTGCACAATGTTAAGTGAAAGACTCTTGCCAGTCCTATATTGCTGCTACCACTACTGTAATCCTTTCTGAGGGCTAAAATGCTAATTCTAGTGTCTCTGTGTCTTTCAGGGAAAGTTCACACCGGTCAAGTACTTCTCCATCGACAGGGTGTTCAGAAATGAAACCCTGGACGCTACTCACCTGGCCGAGTTTCACCAGATAGAGGGTGTGGTGGCCGACTATGGGCTAACCCTGGGTGACCTCATGGGCATTCTACATCAGTTCTTCACAAAATTAGGTCAGTTTTGATTCTGACGTTTTTAATTCTAGTAGCAAACATTTGAATGTCTCTACAGTTTTGTTTTTTTTAACTGATCTTCTAAATCCTTCAATAACAAGTCTGGATGAAAAATGTTGTGCTGCTCAAAGTCCGTTTTTGTTGGTATTAAACATATTTCTTTTTTATATACATAATTACAGGAATCACCAAACTACGCTTCAAACCAGCCTTCAACCCTTACACTGAGCCCAGTATGGAAATTTTCAGCTATCATGAAGGTATAGCTGCCATTAAGCCTTTGCTTTATCTGCACATCCCACTCAGGATTTTAGTGTGTGTCTACTTTCTCTTATCAGAGGGACCAGAGTGCCAGTAGTAGTTTTATATTTCATACCTTATGGAGTGCATTTAATAAGAAAAAATGATCTATGGCCGAAGGTTTGTTTCCATGCTGATCTTGTTGCTATTGTTGCTCCTGTTCCCTTCTCTTGTCAGGGCTCAAGAAGTGGGTGGAGGTGGGTAACTCTGGAGTGTTCCGGCCGGAGATGCTGCTGCCAATGGGCATCCCAGAGGGAGTGTCCGTCATTGCCTGGGGACTGTCCTTGGAGAGGTGAGGTTATTCTAATGCCATTCAATGCTTGTTACCTTTTAAGTCCATTTTTATTCATATTTGGTCTTCTTAAAATGCTTTCCATTGGAAATGGTTTGATACCTTACAGTTCCCTGCCTGCCTGATTCCAGGCTGTGGGCTGGTCTGACACAGTTATCAAATGTTGTTAATTTAGTGTGACCTACTTGTAAGAAGAGGACATTTATTAGGGTGGGGAGTCTACTGTGTACATGTAACACATGACATAATCCAAACCAACGTTTGTTTTACATCCTGCATACACCCTCTGCCCACTCCATGAGGCCTAATTCATCTCTGACCAGCTGTGCGCATGTCTGGTGTCTAGAGTCAGTTTAGCCTTTGTGCTGTTTGCTGTTTTCCGGGGGCCAAAGTATGTGTGTGCCCTGTCCCCATTCAGCAACACTCTGGGTCATAGCTCTTGGAGCCGAGCTGACCGGCTGACCTATTTAAGGAAAAGCTTAGCTTATATTCTCATTTCCAGAAAAAGAAACATCGAGACTTAAAAGTGATGTCTGTCTGTGTGCTTGTATTTGTCATGGGGGGAATCTATTGTAAATGATGCTGCATACACCTGAGTGTGACTGGATGTAGTAACATGTAGTTTGATAGATCGTATGATTGTGATGACGTTTCTCAAATATTTAATTATGACTTGTTCCATCTGTACAGGCCCACCATGATCAAGTATGGAATCAACAACATCCGTGAGCTTGTAGGACACAAGGTCAACCTACAAATGGTCTACGACAGCCCCATCTGTCGACTAGACTCTTGAATTTGCACCTGGCAGGTATCCAAATCCATGCCCTGATGCTGTCAACTAAGGACTCATATTTTCTGTGACCCTTCTAAGCCAGCCAACTCTCTGGTTTCATATTTATTCTGCACTCTGTCTATGTGTGACCATCGCACACATCCCGCTGTCTTTGATTACTTGGCCATAGAAGAATTTGGTCTTCTTCAAGCAGTGTGTGGGATATCAGCTTATATGTCGCTATTTTTAAAATCATCTGTTCCAAATTGGATGGTGGACTTCAAACAGATTTATTACCAGCAGATAGACCTTTGATGACACTTACCTGGAGTTATTCTCAAAAATGCTTCTGAGGAGCCTACTTTGGTACTAATGGCTACTTTGGTTGAACTCTGAACCTCCCTACTATGTTTGTAAAAAAAAAAAAGCTCAACAAAACAATACGTAAACTCCTGTCCAGTGTAAACCCATAAGAAGGGAAATTCACTCAGGGTTGAAATGATTTATTAAAGTTGTTCCAAGAACACTTGTGTGGATGTGTTTATTTGAAATATATCTCAAAAGCCATCATGGCTTGTGTATTGAGTATATTAAGTGGAGCGCTAATGCTAAAGTAAACTGTTGATTTTGGCAAGTCAAGTTGAGTGGGTTGTTGTTTGTAACCCTTGGAGATTCCATGCTCTCTTAAGCTGATGGACGTGTGTGCAGCAACATGCCACCATAGTAGACTTAAAGTTATTTGAGTGTTGCCAGGAAAAAAGGCTGGATTACATGACTGCTTTCAACATGGTTACAACATCTCTCTTCAAATGAAGTCTTGTCAGTACCATGAAATATGGTTAGCCTATTAGGGATTATATATCTTAGGGATATTTTGAAATCTTGATACTGGTATTATCTAAGGGAATCAACTTCAACAAGGTTCATGACCTTTAGAAGGTCCTCAAAATTACTGCAGGGGGTTTGCCATATGATCTGATACCTCATTCCTTTTCTTCCAGAAAAAGATGGTGACATGTTCTTCAAGAACATGCATTTGCCTAATTCCTATTGGCCTGGTATTGGAGACACCATTACAATTCACTAGTAAACATGTACCTGGACTGCTCTACACATTGTTGGCCTGGTTTAATAAGCCACAGTCATATATGACATTACTGGCTAATCAGAGATGGGGGCTGATTAGCCAGGGGTCAAAGACCTCTGATCTAAATTAATAAGCATTTCCTTGAGATGAATGTAAGCAACTCAGACTATGGCCTTGGCTATATTTCACCAGAGAAGAATCGGAGATGCTACTTCCACACTTAACGCTTAGTTTTCCAAGTAGTCTCCACTCTGAGCTATAATCCTCACGTAATCCCACTGGTTTCCAGTAATTTGTCGCTGTAGAACACACACGTACTGATCCTTAGCCCTCCATTGCAAGAAAGTGCACTGTTTACTCGTAGTGTTTGTTGCAGGACCACCACAGAAGACATTAGATGTGCACAGTTGGGTCTGGGTCAGGGTCAGGGTAACAGTTTTCCTAACATAATGGCCTACTAACGTGTGTGCCAACTAACAGTTTAATGCGTTTGCGAGTAACCATGGTGGTGCGTCAGTGGGCAGGTGTAGAGATTGAGGAAATCCCAAGAGACGGATTAAATGTTGTGCAGGCTACCCTGAATTTGCCGTAACCACTTAAGTGTTATATAGTGAGCTTATCCCTCGTCCAGAAATAGCATGTTGGGGCTACTGAAGAGGGATTGACTTTTTTCTAGCCATCTTCCAAATCTAAAGCGCAAAATACACTTTATTATGGCCCACTGGACAAAACCATTGAACTATAACTTAAGATGCCTTAAATGTTGAGTTGAGTCAGCCAGGGACATAAGACATGTGAACGAAACCGACAAGTCAAAACCTTTTGTTTTAATGTAGACAGCATGGTTATTTGTATTATAGGCTTACAACAGTGGGTGGGTTTATGCAGTGATTCTTGCTTTAAAGGTGCAGTTTGCAGTTTCTTTGCCAAAATATAAACATACATGTAGACCTACAATGGCTGTTACACCCTAAAAGGTTAAAAGGTAATGTAACTAATACCTCTAGTTTCTGGTGTTTTATTTCATGTGCCGTGAGCTGAAATGTCTGCAAAAGCATAACAAATGCCTGAAACAACGTGCACAATATGCTTAAGAGTTATTCTTCATCATAAAGCATCTTTTTTTGGTTTTAACAAAACTGCTACCTGCTCCCCTTGGCATTTGATTAAACAACAACCAAAGTAGAGTATCAATACTTCCTTTGAAGATTACTATAGTGCAGTTAAAAATCAAGTAATGTCATTGAGATCCTCCAAAATAATTGTGATGTAATGCACATGTATATTTGAAGCTGCTCTTTTGACCTTCCAACCAAGTCCAAGTCAGAACTATCTGCAAATCAGTATATTGGCTGCTTCCTCTTCTCTTCACCTTGAGTTTTTTTTTTTGTTTCATTACTCCAAAAGCCCACGTGTCAACAAAAAGAGGCGTTCTCAGGTCAGGCCACTGTTCCCTTCTTAAATACCATGTTTGTCCTTGGTATCATGTGGCTGTGCGCTGGAAGTGGACATTTGAAACAGCAGCATCAAATGTGGCTCTGTGTGCTGCTGGGCACAGAAAAGTGGTACTTGTCTATTTCAATCTGAATTTGGGGATAAAACATTACGTAAGTAAGGGAATATGAAAACATTACGAAGTACATTTGATCTTGTTGAGTCATTGTGGTTTTGAGGGGTCAGAGTGGTCACTCCCTAATCCTCACAGTGACCTGATGTTTCACAGAGGTGAGAATTGGGTGTAACATGTGATTTGACATGACTGAAAAAAAAAACATATTAGCAGTCAGTTAATGTCAGATCGTCTTCTCCAAAAAATTAGATTAAATGGAAGATGTGCTTCTTTCCCCACACTAAATCCTCTCTGATTGCGTTTCAGCTTGGCTTCCTTTTGACTTCCTGATAATAAGTCCGGCTGTTCAGAGATCCTTTTCATATTTCTTGTGGGAGGGCTGTGATGCCACCGGGGCTGTTGAGCAGAGCGGGGCTGTTGTGGGCACTATGCATATGTGCGGGGAAGAAGGAGGGCATGTAAGGAATAGCAGCCAGTAGGAGTGGGCTTCCCTGTTGACTGTCATCGTCCGGCAGAGGCAGGGCAACGATCACGTCATCCGTATCCCACACATGGAAGGCATTGGAATGGTTCATCACCCCGGGTGATATGTGGTGGGTGGGCGACGCACCTGGCAGATCACTCGGCTTCTCTGATGGGTCCTCTGCCGGGCCAATCACACAATCTAGAGGTTCAGAAAAGGAGGCAAGGAGAAGTTGTCATTCATTATTCAGTCATGGGACTGTAGTAGAACGTTTACATTACATTTATTCATTTAGCAGACACTTTTTATCCAAAGCGACATACCCCTGCTGAAAAAAACAGCCTGACCAGCTAAAGGTGGTTTGCTGGTTGACCAGCTTGTTAACCATCTTATTTGACCACCCTATGATGGTTAACCAGCTAGACCAGCAAAACTCTCGCGAAAACACACCTTCAGCTGGTTTACCAGCTTACAATGGTAATTCAGCTGGTTTTGATTGTCGTACCACCTCAAGCTGGTCATTTTAGTCGGTCTACATTGCTGTTGCTGGTCTACATTGCTGGTTTTTACTGGCCATGCCAGCTTATGTTGGTCATTCTAGCAAACCAGCATGACCATCTCTGTCAAGCTTGACAGGCTGGTCACCAGCATGACCATCTTAAACCAGCTGTATCCCAAACGAGAGGCTGGTCACACCAGCATGACCAGCTTCCTCAGATGGTCATGCCAGCATGTCTAGCTGGTGGCCTAACCAGCTACACCAGCAAAGACCAGCAATAGCTGGAAGAAAACCAGCAAAGACCAGCTAAAACCAGCTAAAACCAGCTACCAGCCTAAGCTGGTTTCTTGCTGTTTTTTTCAGCAGGGACAGTACATGTTATACAAGGGTCATTATCATCGGCGCAACTCGCCCCAACTCGCCCAGCTCGCCACTCACTACTAGAGCATACAATATAGTAATCTCTTTTACTGTGGTGCAAACAATTGCCTGATGCTTTGACACAGTGTGCCACAATAAAAAGAAAATCAAAAGTAAATAGTGCTCCGGTTATCCCTGGGTTTAGTCGAGCCAAGCCTGTCTCTCTGATCTTGTGGTCCTGGACTGTGAGCACCAAAGAGACTTGAGCTCAAGTGACACCCTTCTTATAGTAATCTCTGTGAATAATGATTAAATAACATCAAACACAGATGTCTGACATGACCCATGAATTGCAATTAATTTGCATTTAGATATCATATGTATAGGTGCTTACATATCACCTGTGAGTGATAAGGACATTACTGTGAAGTTGATAGAGCCTACTGCTCCATTTACCGACAACACATGGCTTGGCCCATGTTCACTCTCACAGCTTTTATGAAAACAATCATTTTCAAATGTAATATACTGACATCAAAACATAATATCAATGTTTGACTACATTACCTGCAATATCACTAGCAAGATCCTTTATGAGATGTCCCACAATGGCATATGCCACAGCGACAATCACCAACGCAGCCATCAACAAGTACAGCACTGACTTGGGGAGTGGGATGATGTCCTTGGTCACTGGTTTGTACTGCTTGTACATAGGCTCCTCTTCAATGACTACATGATGATAAGCACGTGCTTTTTCCGAGAGGTTTGTCATGTTTATGGAATTCATGATGACAGTATTGAATCCAAGAGTTCCACTAGTCGAAAACAAACTTCAGTAGCACAAAGGCTGTGCCTCCTCGCAACAGCACGTAAACATGTAGAGAAAAAAATCCGTTCGTCGTGTTTTTGCCTAAAACTGATAGAAATGTTCACAAGTTAGATTTCCTCGTGCAAATTTTACTATTCAGACATGAGTTTATTTTAAGTGTCAAATACAAAAATAATCTGACTGCATAGGCTAATTAATTAAACGATAGAATAAAGTTTCCTGAAAAGTGAAAAAGAAAGAAACATAATCTTACCGTCAACAACCGGTAGGTTTTTATTGGTCCTTAGAGTAGAAGAGTTCTCGAACGCCGGTAGATAAGCATATCCCTCTCCTTGGTGCTGAAAATAGTCCTCTTTATAAAGGCGTCTGTCAACAAAGTTTTCGTTCCCACCCTTTTCGTGCTATGAAGGGGTTTCTATTGGTGCATAAACACATAGCCTACTCCCCGCCCATCGCAGCTCATCAGTGCAGCAGGCTAGCTGATCATCGCGGTTTTGTGTGGAGATTGACAGTCACCGCCCATTCTCAATCATGCATCATTTCTACGGTTCGAACTGAAAGATGATGATCTGATCTATGAAGAACAACAACACATGTTTGAAAGAGTCTTTGTGTCTTTGTAAGTTTTCTAAATACACCCAGTCTAGGCAAGGCAGTGCTCGATTTTTAAATTATGTTTTAGATCACTGTGATCCTTTAAGGCTTTGGCATTACTGTAACGTTAGGGTTTTTCTTTCTTTCTTTCTTTCTTTCTTTTTTTTTTTTTTTTTTTTTTACAAAAAGTCAATTAGACGAAGTGCTGCAATCACATCTTCCTTCAGTTGCAAAACACAAACATTTTGCATTAGGCCTAATGCAATTTAGTTGCATACAGGTAAAACATAACACACTTGATAACAAACACTCCCTGATTTAATGTCGAGATCACATTACATAACTCCTGAATCATGCCACTGGAAACTGAATTTCAGTTGTCGATTTTGGACAGTGAGTAAAATATGAAATGTCAGAGGTTATTGGATGAAAAACAAAACAAATATACTGTAATGAACTTTCATAAACTGAAGTCTAAGTAATAGTAGGCCTGTTATTACGTAAGAAGTATTTTCGAAATTAATTGGATTTGTCAATTTCATAATGCATCACTTCCAAAAGAGTGAGGGGGAAACGCCTTTCCCAGTGGTTGTATTCTGTACATCCTTAGGTTGATGGATTTTCCTGGGGGATTATCCTGCAGCACAGCGACTTCGGTTTATAAGGAGCTTTGATGTGTGTGCATGCTTTGTGTATGCATTTATGGTTAGCTTATTTTACTAGTGAGGAAAGTGCCTCTCACGAAAGTCCCAGGTGTAGTATTTTATGTAATGTGCACTTCTGTGTGACTGAGTGATGTGTGATTAATCTGTGCATTACAAATAGAACAGACAGATAAGGGTCACGGGTTGGAAATACTTTTATGGTAGCAAAGTAATAGTATCATTACGCCAGATGTAGGCCTACGCTTCTGTTGAGTCAAGCCATTGGCAATATGGAGAATTAAAGAAAATTATAGACCATTTATCTCAGACCATATTTAAGGTAACAGCCCATCTCCATTACAAAACATTTCCCAATCCAGAGTAGCCTACGCCTACCTAGAATCTTGTGAAATTATAGTGAGTCTGGTGAAAACAGGTCATAGCCTTATATTGCTATTGTTATCAATATATTGGTAGAATTCCTCCCCAAGATAAAATTTGTATCATGATATATGAAAAAAAGAAAAAAAGCTTGTCCGTCTGGTCTAGCCAATGTAAGCATATCTTTGCGAAAGTTCTGTGCCATGCCGTGTTTGTCCTATACGCTTTGTGCATGATTGTTCAATTGTTGTTGATATTTTCAAATGCATGCATGGTGTCGCCCCTTGAGTTGGGCCTTTTTCATTGCTCATCGCCAGACCCTAACTCTTTCTAGATTGGGTCTGGATTTCCAGGCTATCAGCTCACAGGCCTTTACTCCTCCATACTGCCTGGTGTAGCAATAGTGCTGACAATCTTGTGGCATGCATGCTATACAATAGGGCTGTGCATTACCTTACCTTTGACTTTTGCCAAATCATGGAGAGATTTCAGATGTGAGATAACTGTAAAAGATTATTAGGGTGTTGGGTGACTGTTATTGAAAGGTCAAAACCTAATTATCCACTGAATTTAAGTGGATAGAACTTAAACAACCTCTGAGTTCTTAATGGTGGATAATGCTAAACATTGTAACCTAAATTATTCATTGCACAAAAATATTTTTCGGTTTAAAAAACTGAGATAGGCTCCCCGCAAACTTTGAAATGAACAGAGTGTGCAAAAATGTTGGCAGTGTTATATTAATATTTAAGTGAAGAATGACATTAAATAGTTGCTTAATAAGCTATAAAGGCTTATAGGCATACATCATTTTGATAATGTAAATGTAGGCCTAAAAATCACACATTATTTCGGAGGATTACCCTCGCAAAAAGGGGTCTCTTTGTTTCAAATGAGTCTGTTTCTTTGTTTCAATGAGCCTGTAAGATTTCGAATCCTCAGTAGCTCATTCCCAAAAAGGTTGGAGACTGATCTACACTACTAGCACTAGTATGCAAGTTTCACTTTTTGAAATAAAGTGGGGGAAACACCTCTCCATTATATTCCCTTTTTAAAAATGCACGTAGCATAGGCTATTGTTGTCATCGCATATACATCAAGATGTTGTGTTATGCCCATAGGTTATGCCCCATAGATATATCTGTTATGCCCAAGATATCGATATGGCGAGGAGGGTTCCAAGAGTTCTAAATGTGGAGATTGGGGCTCGAGATCCGATTGGACCGTTGCCTCTTTTTTTGCTATCAGCTACCGTTAACTGAGGTTAACATGAAAGACTCGTTACAGCCAGGTTTTGATTTTTAGCTAGCTAGTAATAGGAAACTTGTATTTCCTCAAAATCTAACATAAAATTAATGGTTACCGTTTATTTACCTAAATCTAAGACGTAACGTGTAAAGCTCTGATGAAGCCGTTTTAGCAACATTTTCATTAAGTTAGCTGCTAGTGCTAGCTGCCTTCTATGCAAGGCATGCATTTATCTTTTAACAGACGCTAAAATAGGCTACACAATTCACTGAAATAGATTGAAATAGCTAAATTTTTAAAAAGTTGACGCAAATCTGAACAATTAGTTATTTGATACATTTGCGTTATCAGTGATATAATCAAGTAATTTAACAAACCCAGTTTCAATCTGTGCTAGCTTGAAAAGGACATGGAACAGCATTTGTTTGAGAAGCCATCCTCACCTCTGTTTCAGTCCACACCAAAAAGTGTCAATCCTCACCAACGGTCATCATTAAAGGCAAGTTTAAGCCATGCTTCAAATGCCAACTTTAATGTTGTAAATAGTCTTTGAGCTTGGGGAAACCATGAAACTGTAATGTTAACAGTAGACATTTCTCTAGTTTTGAAAATTGAAAATGGTCAATGTGTCAGCAGTTCCTGTCAAGGCTAATATGTTTGGTTAATAAAATACCATCAGGATGCAGATGGAATGGTCCAAGGCTCTTCAGAGCAAATACCATTGATGACTTTGGATGACAGTGATGAACCACAGATGTAAGATATCAAAATGTTCAGTTACTTCATCATAATGGAATTATATACCCATGGGAAACCTTGTGCATTTCTGTCTGCACTATTTCCTTTAAAAGTGAAGACTCTGGCATTGGAGCTTCCACCTTGTCCTGCAGTTCGTCAACGGAAATAGAAGATATTTGCTCCTTTCCTCTGAACAAGACTATCAATGAGATTGGGAAGAAAGCTCAAGACCTTATAGAGAGAATCAATCACAGCCGTGCCATGGATCAGAAAGTCATAGCCAACTTTGAGGACACACTGATGAAGAAGGTACCTGTTGGACATCTATTACTATTATTTTTTGTTTGTTTTGATGGAACTGTGGAAATGTTTTTCTGCCATTAGATCATTCTAGAATCTAGATCATTTGCAGTTGCCAATATGAACAAGAATGTGTCCTGTCCACTGCTGTTCGGGTACAGATTTCTTTGAGCCTTGCCAACCTTTATGAGCTTGCATTCTAAACACATTCTGTTTATTTTTTAATTTGCAGGTGAGGGAGACATGTCAGGAGTTGAAGGATAACCTCTTCAGTCACTACGAGGAGCAGAGTCATGGCATGGAGGCCCGGCTGCAGGAGCTGTCCAAGGTGTTAGGGAGGAGCAGCCAGCTCAGCGTGGAGCTTCAGGGTGCCAGTCAAGTTTTGGTTTCCATCAATAAGGGTCTCCAGCAGACCCCTGAGCAGTAGACGTACAAGATGGGATGCCATGTTTAGATGTTATGTTTTAATAGAAACCTGCTCATTCCAAATATGTCAGGCTGTCTTTACTGCACATTGTGCGTGCTTTGTTCAAATGTATTTTAGTTGTTCACGTTTCACTTAAATTTCAGAGAAAGTACTGGGGATTATCTTTTAAAAATTCAGATTTTAAGGTTTTCTGAATATTGTGGTAACTGTATAGAATAAAAATTGTTTTGGTTAATTAAAGTGACTTGAATGTCCATTGTGTTGAATGTTAATTGTTATAATTTGACAGATACATTTAACATAAATTTGATTTTGACTTATAAAGTCAATCGGGCAACAGTAGCAACAAGAACATTTGTATTTTCAAAGGAAGGATGGAAATAAATTGAACACAAAAGTGTGTTTAAATGGGGACAGAAGTTACGTGTCAAACAGTATGTGTATTCGCAACCTGCATTAGCTTACATGAGAGCTGGATGAGGTAACACCTCCACAAACCTGCAGCATGAGGCAACATTTGAATAGAAAACGTTTTCCTTTATTGCATTTTCCTCTTCTGTTATTTTCAATAACTATTGTTTGAAGTAACAGCGGGGCAGTGGTAGCTAGCATGCTGTAGCCTGATAAGTTGTGGGTTCGATTCCTGGCTTCCACCGTTGTGCCCTTGAGTAAGGCACTTAATCCCTAGTTGCTCTGGGGACAACGGCCCTGTAATATCAATAAATGAAACAGTGCCACTCACCCCAGGAATTGCCGGCCATAAACTACAGCTATACAGATACAGATCAGATTAAAGGACTGTTGTACTTGCCAAACAAATAGAGACCTTAATCACAATGAAAATACAAGGCAATACAAGACAAACAGACAATAAATTGCATCTAGCTTATTTATTGGGTATAATTCTAAATTTTGACCATTAATACCAATATCTTTCAAATCATGCAAGAGAAAAGATCCTGTTAGTAAGGAAAGGACATTTTACTTCAAAATGATGGAAATCAAAACGATACTGAGCAGTCAATCTTTTCCCCCCAAAGAAGTCCCATGTAAAGTTTCAACATCACCTGTAGATATGCATCTCAAATATGTATACATGACTGACAAACTAGCGTATTATGTAAATGTCTTGTCTTGTCTTTTCCTACAGGGGTCATGAAACACATTCAATTTATGTTCCTGAGCTATGTAAATTCCATAAACTAATATTTACACCAATCTCTATACAAACTAAAAGGCATGGTGTGGATAGAAAAATAGTGATTTGGTCTGTTGAACTAAATCATAGTTCAATGTATCTGACAGGTTTCTGCTTTTTTTGTTCTGTTGTAGGTGTATTTTCTTTACAAATCCCTTTTCTCTTTCAAACATAATACTCTGGTGCTTGTACAATTCTACAGACATGTTCAACCATTTTTTAAAATCCTACTATCCATTCTTTGATAAAGGCAGCAGCTGGCTTTTGAAAGTGACTTCACAGGCATAAGTGAGAGAAAGAAGGAGGTTCTTATTTCTCCACAGTGAAAGACTGCAGGCCTGTAATGGCCCTTCCCAGAATCAGTGCGTGGATGTCATGGGTACCTATAAAAGAAAGTAACAATATCTTCAAAACCTTTTTTTTTTTTTTTTTTTAAAGCCAGACTGTTGAAATAAGTAAGACAAATATTTAGCACATGAAATACAGAAGCATAATATTTTGGGTTCAAAATTGACACTGATATCACTTCCTTTGTTCCTTACCAAACTGCACTGCCTTGGTCACACAATACTTTGCTGAGGCAGCATGCATTTGGTTTCAGCACTGTAACTTTATTCTAAAAAGCTGAGGCCCTACTAAATATTGATTAAACATTCACAAATATATTAATGTGTGTGAGGCAAGGCATCTGTATTGTATTCTTATCTGCGGTTTTACATTACTCAGTTATGTGTTGATCCATGGCAAGAGAAGGCCACTGGTCCATTACTGTCTACTAGGCCTCTCGCTCCGCAATCTCATTATTAACTACTCAGCTAAATCAACATACTGTTCAAAAGAAACAGCACAGCTGGATTTCATTTAACAAAAAGACATGGTTAAATAGCATTTTATCATCTGTATATAGAGAAGGGGGAATCTCACTAACCAACACCAATGTGTAGCCACCCACTTGGGTGATGCTAGGCAACCATGCCAGAACACTGACCACATGCCAGCTTTAAGTGGAGAGTGACTGAATGAATGAAGTGACTGAATGGCCAGGTGGGGAATATAGCCAGGAAGCCCGTACTATATACTCACTTACCTTCGTATGTGTTGACTGCCTCCAGATTCATGACGTGGCGGATTATGTGGTACTCATCAGCGATGCCATTGCCCCCCAGCATGTCACGAGCCTGTCTGGCGATGTCCAGAGCCTTGCCACAGCTGTTCCTCTTCAGCATGGATATCATATCCGGACATGATCTAGAGACATGGAGAGACAGACATGGTCAGTCAACCAACTAATGAGGGCACATGACCTTTACTGCTTTTATTATATGTTAGGGAACATCATACTTCTTCTCATCAATCAGTCTGCCTAATCGTAAGCAGGAGTGCAGTCCAAGAGTAATCTCTGTAAGCATGTCTGCCATCTTCTTCTGCATCAACTGGTTTCTGGCCAGGGGCACTCCAAACTGTATTCTGTGGACATCCATACAGGTTAATACACCACTAGCAAAAGACTTTGCCCATTTAGTCTGCAAAGTTAGAACTCTAGAAGATGTTACATAGAGGGATTGTTATGCAAACAACGTTGTTACTTAACATCTAATGTGAAGGGAGTAAAGGTAATTCAATGATCTTCTAACCTGTCCAGTGTGTACTGCCGAGCAGCATGGAAACAGAACTCAGCAGCACCCAGTGCCCCCCATGCAATGCCATAGCGAGCATTGTTTAAACATCCGAAGGGACCCTGACAGAAGAAACACAGACATCCTGTTAATTTACTCACTAATGCATCTCACATTGCTATGATTCCATGGTCCATTCACAATGGTCTATAGCCGGGTGCTACAACTTACACTCAGTCCAGACACGTTAGGCAATAGGTTTTCCTCTGGCACCTCTACCTCGTCCATGAGGATCATGCCCGTAGCCGAGGCTCTCAGTGAGAATTTGCCCTCAATCTTGGGTGTGCTCAAACCTTTCATGCCACGTTCAAGGATGAACCCCCGAATTTTGCCATCTTCACACTTGGCCCAAACCACACAGACATCTGCCACAGGGGAGTTTGTGATCCTGCACACGGAGAGGAACAGAGAGCGGGGAAGAGAACAAAGCGCAGTTACTCTCAATATTATATATTTGGATTTTTCAAATCACACATTCAGACAATGAACCGAATCGAGTAGTTCTAAAATGAACATGCAGCATGCGCACTCTGGATTGCACTCTGTGCATACAAAAATGTAACCTGACTTTCGCCAGATCCTGTAGTTCGCTGTCTGCTTCACACAAGGATCTGGGACTTCTCGATAGGAGATGTATTTCTGAAGGCGGGTCCTTGTAAAACATCCTCGCATGTGATTTGATAAACCACTTGCCTGTTATCTTGAATGACGTGCTAGGCTTCTTCAAACTCTTGCCAAACCCGGTCGGAAGAAGAGTAAAAACATCCTTGCCACCAATAAATGTCTTCAAAACTATTCTCTGTTAATCTTTTAAAGAATGAATACTCGATAGATTCGACAAAACGGTTGAAATAGCAGAATCAATGTCAGCACAAGACTCCTCGCTGCGTGCCGCCATTGTTATTTGAATCAAACACTCGCTTCGGCGCTCCTGATTGGTTGCTTATTTTTTGATCACTGGCCCAGGGGTTTGGATTGCCCTCGCGTCCAGACCCTTGTGTGGAGCTCAGCGAAACGCCTCTGGTGGAGCATGGCGGAACTACAAGGGTCTGGCGAGAGTCAGGCTAACAAAAATGGGCTATATAAATAAAAGTGGCTCGACTCGACTCTGCACATCCTGATCTGAAGTTACACTAGGGCACCACCATGTGGACTCTTATGGTCACTGTCCTCCCTGAATTTAAAGAATCTTGTTTACAAGTTTCAGGGTTACTGTGACACATTTACCCTTGGTTGAGGACAAGCACACACAATATAGCTCCTGATCATTTTGAAGACTCTAGTGTCTTTTCCAGTTTGTCATTCATACATGTTAAATATTCTAAATTGGTATTCTATACATTCAACAACAAAAAACACACATGCATGTCCAGTTGAATGTATGTAAAAGTAATAATTTGAGGGTGGTTTAAATGCAAGGTATACAATTATTTGTTTGTTTCCTTTAGTCATTAACTTCACATAATAGCAAAATACAGAGACGAGATAAGATAAGACAAGATGCACCTAGCATGACTATCCATATTATTTTATCTTGACATAAAATTGAAAACAACATAAAATAATATTTTGAATATACTTTAACCCTTTGTCTTCTACCCATTTCATAACATGGCAAATAGCTACACAGGATTCAGTGCTGCAAGCGGTCTCACCATGTCTTGGAACCACTAAGGCTGAAGGTGCGACTTGATGGGTTGTACTTGGCACGAGTCTCCATGCTGCTGGGGTCACTGCCATGGTTGGGTTCAGTCAGGCCAAAGCAACCAAGAATCTCTCCCCGAGCTGAGAGAGGAAAATGAAGTCCCACAGCATGACTAGCAGTTCTGTATGTACGCAGTATGAGCACTGAAGTTGTTTGGACTCTGTTGTGTATTTGAATTGGCAGCCCTATCTAGCGCAATGGCAAAAGGTGAATGAACCCCATGTCTCTGTCTCTTACCCAGCCTGGGCAGGTACTTCTCCTTCTGTGCCTCAGTGCCGTAGGCATTGATGGGGTGCATGACCAAAGAGGACTGTACACTCATTACAGAACGATAGCCACTGTCAATCCGCTCTATCTCCCTGGCGAGCAGACCATACGCCACATAGCTTGTGCCAGCACAGCCATAGCCTAAACAACAAGGAAGACATGGAGATGTAAACATGATTAAGTGACTTCAATGTTTTTTTGTCTCCCCTTTGAAAAATAATCAATAATAATAACTCGGATGACTTGAAATGACTAACATGATTTCATATTTTCAGGGGAGAAAAACATTTCAGGGAATAGCAACAATTGCTAGATTGCTTGACGTTGAAGTTTATGAACCCAAAGGCCTAGGGTGTGCATGTGGCCATGGCACAATTAGATGGATAAAAAACAAGCAGACACAAAATGATTTATTTTACTTAAAGAGAGTTTATGAGCAGAAGTATTCACCATAGGCTTACCTTTAATTGTTGGGCCCAGGACACCTAGTTCACCCATCTCAGAGATAATCTCTCGGTGGAAGACTAAAATAAACGGATAGTGATATTAAGCCTTAATGCAAATGTGATATACTGATTCACTGGCAAGCTTAGGCCTAGGCATGTACCTTCATTCCTGTTGGCCAGGAGAACACGGGGCATGAGCTTCTCTTGGCAGTAGGTGCGGAAGGAATCCCTGATCATGATCTCATCCTCTGTCAAAAGTCCCTCCAGATTCAAGGCATCCTGCCAGTCAAACTGCACCTTGGCTAATATAAGAATTGCAGTGCAGTAAACATTCATTATTATCCAAACAGAACACAGTGTATAGGTAAAACGACAAAAAAAACTAATGTCAGTGGAAACCATTCTGATCAGACTGTAATCAACATACGTGCTTTGGGACGCTTCACGGTCTCCTTTTCTGTTTCTGAAAATGAAGAGACATTACAGTTAGAAATTACATCATAATAACACAACCTGATTGAGGAAATAGGATGTCTCAATAATCCAAACAAGTTAATTGTTCAACAATATTATTGTTCAACCCTTACCCCATTTAGGAGTTACTGCTGTTCCCTGTGATCTAGAGGCTGAAACCACAACAGCCCTCTGAGGATTCACCAGAAGGCGACACAGACCACTTCTTAATGCCATGGTTAAATCTGTTTTTATGCAAAAAAAAGAGGTAAACATTTCATTGCAATGCCCCAATAACCACGTCTCGTGTGGAGAAATATGCAAGCCACGAATTTGATATCGCTCATCAAAACTGGAATTAGTAGGCCAGATATCAGAGCTCGCTGTGACACTATGCATTGGTTGCCCCAGGTGCAACCCTTATTTCGGATTTACATATTACATAGCCTACGTTAGCTGCGAACCCATTTTTTCCAGATATACACCTACAGACAAATAGACAGAACCAGAAGATTGGTCGATCTTAGTAAGCAGTTAACGATCTAGTTACCACTGCTGATTTAGGCGTTATGAAACCATTTTAGCATACTGGGACAGATGACAGACAGCGCTGTTGGTGAAGCTAACGCTCTAATGGTGGCTAACAGATAGCTGCAAGGTTGACACACTTGATATTTGGATATTTCAGAGTTTGTAAAACAAAACTTGTCGAGAAATAAATTCAGTGTTTGCATTCAGATTAACAAAGTCCTCCTATTATGTGGTACATATCCATGTAGGATATGTTTACCTGGTCTCTTCTTTGCGTTGTTGGCTTCTAACCCGTAGCCTATCTGTCTTCCCTTACTTCTCCGACTGTGTAAAACAAATGTATTTGAAGGGGTAGTCGCTGTCGGCCATGTTGAGTGTGTCAAATTCCTGTAGGCCTACACATTTATTTGGTTTGTGTGTCCTCTTGTCGTTCAATACAAATAGCCAATGACACCCTTCTAAAACATAGCAAACAATATATTTGATAAAATAGTTTTACGATCGTATTTTAGCCCCAGCAAACAATGTACACAGTATATGGAACATTCAAAATGGTTGAAACACTGTGATATGTCAAGACCGCTCTCACTCCGATTGGCTTCACAAAGGGGGTGTGACAAGATATTCTGCACCTACACTAGATTTTCGTATTGCTTAGTACAGGGGATGCCATTGACAATTTAATATTTCTTGTGACTATGCCCTACGACGCAGTCACACGATTTTTGCCATGACGAAATTAATATTATCTAGGCCTATATTAAAAAAAAATTAAAAAGCAGAAGTTCACCTAAGTGCTATAAAGATGAAATAAAATGAAAAAAAATGTATAAAATAATAGTAATAACATTATTATTCCAATGTTTGGGGACAGTATAGCAGCAAAATCGTTTGTATTCCCCTACATTATTTCGTTTTGGTAACAGTCAGCAGAAAAAGATCAGAAGGGACTTACAGGGGAGTATTTATGGTCAGGGAGATAGCTGGGGGCTTTGCCATTCAAGCATTTCAAGGTCATTAGCAAAATCTTAAATTAATCCGGTGAACAAGGGAGCCAGTGAAGGAATGCTAAGATGGGAGAGATGTGTTCTTGCTTGCAGTTAAGAGGCGAGCTGCTGCATATTACATTTCTAGAATAAAGTTGACATACCATGTCAACTTCAATCTCGACATTTCATCTTGATACATCCATCAAAACTAGTTTGGAGAGAGAGAGAGAGAGAGAGAGAGAGAGAGAGAGAGAGAGAGAGAGAGAGACCACTCCAAAGTAGCTGCCACTGAATCCGGACAGTCTCAGACTCAGTTGGCCGATGACTCAACAAAATGTCTTATAATTTGGTGAAATGTACATTAAGATTGGGTTTAGCAACAACTAACCAGTTTTCAATATCGAGAAAAAAGATGAAATGTTGAGATTAAAGTCAACATGATATTTCAACTTTATTCTCGCAATGTCATGCTGTTTCATGTCGAAAATATTATGTCTGTGCAATGTAGTTGCAATGTAATGAAGACCTACAATGCAAAATGTAATACTGCATCACCTTGCCTAGTCCACGAGATATGAGATGGTGACACCAGTTTAGCATTGGCGATGGTTTTGGTTTCTCAGTCCTCAGTAAACTGGATATCGTTTGGGTGTAGCACATACAAAACATTTGGATGTCCTGTTAGGCTTTGGGAAACACTGAATCACCTTTTCTTGATTGTATTGGCCAAACAACTCATTAATAACAAAAATTATTGATGAATCATCAACAGAAATCTGATATCGCTCATCGAAAAAAGATCATTAGTTTGCAGCTCCAAATTTCTAGTTAGCTGCTCAAACCAGAAATGGTTAAACTATAGCCATAGGAATTCTCTGTTGACTAAACTTTCTGTATTTTTATTCTTTTCATGTTTTATTTGTTGAGTGTTGTACTTTGAGAGCTATGATTAACCGGAGTCATTCCTCATTTGTTTACGCAAACATGGCCAATAAAGCTGATTCTGATAATTTCAACACCATGGTCAAAGTGATGTAGCAGGTCTAACAAGTGATGTTTTATTTTATTCTCAGTCAGACTACAACTAGTCTGTAGGAGGTTGGGTCTGCATTATCAGGTGTTATCAGGATACAATCATGGAAAACTATTGACATGTTTATGGGTCTTTTTCCTTACAATTAGGACACAGTGTAGATATTTGAGCCAAATGTAGGCCTACTTTTGCAGGCCAGGTATAATTTGATTGTCATCAGTTTATCTGTTAGTTAGGTTAGATGTTTCCAGACAGTAAGGATGTGCTGTTGCTGGGCCACTGTGAATGTGAATGGGTTGTCAGACAGCAAAACAGTGTTTTGTCAACAGCATTGGGTGATCATGTGTCTTTTTGTTATAGTGTGCAAAATGCCTAATAGTCAATTTATACATTCAACAAGAAGCCATGTCTGATCAATCCCTTGCAAAAAAATAGCTGCATTTTTTTGTGTCAAAACGAAATAATATTGTTGGGCCACAATTGTGGTATTTTGAGTAGCCTAACACGTCAGGAAGTGTTCTCCTTCACCAGCATCAACTGACTCAAAACCCCTCTGTCCACTGTGTAGACCTAGTTAAAGCTATTTATCTATCATTCCAAAGACAAATTGATGACATGGCATAATTGGCAGCAAAAATCAGCTCAACACCAAACTACGTGGTCCAGAACACTTGTCAAGTAAGCCCTGTGAGCTAGCCAATGCCTCGCTCATACATATATCTATGGCCTCGCTAGTCCACGCGTTTTCGGAACAATGAGGTATTCTTAAGTCATTCCAACCAACCGAGGGTCAAAAGTGCACACAGTAGCCGGTTTTGGTCATACACTGACCTCGCAGAAACGCAGACATATACTTTCTTTAGAAACATAGCCTAACTTAATTCATCGTAGCCTAATGTGAAGACGCGTGGAGCTGAATCGAAATATCTCCAAAATGTTAACTTCCCTGCTGGCAAATATGAGTGGACTTAACTTGAATTAAATACAAGCCGCCGGCACATGCATTTAAAAATAGTGCAGTATTCTCCAAAATAGGTAATACTGTTACAATGCTTGAAGATGTTCACAACCCTCTATGTTCACAACCGACATCAATGCTGGTGAGACATGAGTAAAAGTAATGACAAAACCATGACTTTATATTCGTCATTCTGTTAAACCTATTTCTTTGATCTTCATTAGTGCAGTTCTGTTATATGTTAATTTACAATACCATGCAGTAAGTATGTCCTGTTGTTTGTATTCAGATGTTATTAGGTTTTATGACTCATTTATTCGCTTGTTATTATTAGCCAAGTGAATCGACTTCTGTAGAAAGTGCCCACAGGAAATTACGAATGTTATTCCCAGTGACTGATGGAGAGAACAGGCGAGGCTTCTGGTTAGTAATGCGATGGCCGCGCACTGTATTATTTTGATTTTGTGGAAAACGTCGCTTTTAAGCGCGATTTAGTCGAAAGCAATGTTTCCGAACAGCACCGGAATTTTAGCGACACCTTTGTAGGAAGATCTCATGGCCTCTCGATCGGAATCAGACTTGCAATTTAGCAAAGGACTTTCTGTTTTTCCCCGTTCAGTGAAGGCCTAACGTTACACTAGCGGCGTTTTGGTAGTTCGGCGAAGCGGGCAACAGACTTGAAAGGAGCGGGGTTGTTTGTGTGAGTTTGTAATCAGATATTCAGGGGGTGTTTTGAGATAAAAAGAGATGCAGAAGCAGTGGCAATTTAATGCAGTGTGTACATGTTTGTCAAACATCACTATTTTTTCACAGAGCTAGTTAGTTAACATTAGCTGGCTAACGTTAGCAAGCTGACTTCAGAATTAACGTTAGCTAATGTTAGCTGTTTGTTATCAAGTTAGCTAGGGACAGAGCAATGCTAGGATAGCTAGCGTAACAAACGAGCAGGCTGCAATTTGGTTGCAAAGACGGCTGCAGAGTGATTTGCCAACTGACTTAAACTGTCGTAGTTTTGTCTCTGACTACCTATCGAACAGACGTTGTTCAAAATAATGATCGGTTGTCATGCTAACGTTTACTTTCAGCCTGTCACTTAACTTGGCTGAATCGCTTGTTATGTATCTTAACTGAGCTGTAAACGCAGGTAGCAAACAAAACACAGTTAGGCTACAATGTGGCTAACACACGTTAGCCTTTTAAAACAGTGACGTTAGCGTTATATTGGTTTGAAAGTCAGTTACGATACTCCTAATATATGGAAGTTAACGTTGTAAGAGGTTTTAATACCGTTTACATTATAATACCGTTATATTCCAGTTAACGTTAACGTCATCTAACGTTGTAACGTTAACTGACTAGCTTGGCTAAGTACTTGGATGTTTAGTGAATTTTACCTGACCCTAGTCAGGTAAAGTTGGCATTAATGACAGTAACTTGTGAAGCATTATTAATAATGATAATCGTGAGACAAACCAGACCTCTAACGTTAACATGGTAAGGATCAGTTATTGTAGTAACGTTGCGTATTTGATGAATTAACGTAGCTAATGTTGCCATCTAGGGAAATTACCCTGTTACCACGACAACTGTAGTATTCTGCGTTGGATCTACTGTAAGGAAGTCTGTTTGCTAGATTGCTATTTTAACTGTACAAGTTGCTGGTCAGTGCCACCTCCTGATGGCAACAACGATACAGTAAGTTTAAACCAACCCGATAACCGATAACTTCACACTACTGAGGTACAGCTCGCAAGTTATGATAACAATGCGGAGCAGTGCACCTTCTGCAAGTGCTGTTCATTGGAGGGTTTAGGTCAAACTCCGACGACACGAGTACTACATTGCTTTAGTAAGATGGCGTATTTTGAGTAAAATGTTCTGATCCACAGTCAGTGAGGTTCATATTACAAGACAAGTAAAGCTAATGAATGTGCTTTTCATCTGCCCTTGTTGGACGTCTTAACATTTGAGTCTGTGTTGCAGACAGCTAATTGTGATTCTGTTCATTTGTCAGAAATAGCATGGATCCAGACAATGGGGC
The DNA here is from genome assembly GCF_963854185.1 of Sardina pilchardus. Classification (NCBI taxonomy): domain Eukaryota; kingdom Metazoa; phylum Chordata; class Actinopteri; order Clupeiformes; family Clupeidae; genus Sardina; species Sardina pilchardus. Next base: position 12,255,370 of record NC_084996.1, on the reverse strand, counting down.
AGACCGTGCTCTCAGTCTGCAATGGAAGAGCTACAAGCTTCTTCAGGACCCAACCATAAGGAGGGTTGCCCAGAAAATCTACAGATACGATGGAATTCACTTCAGCGTTCCAGTAAGTGTCCCGAGTTAGTCTGTTTGATTGTGTATGTGATTGCATACTGTGACACTGATCTTACATGTTTAAGAGGTTCAAGTTAGTGGAAGTATATAAGCATATCATTTTACTGCCCTCTCCAGGATTCAGGTTTCCCACCGGTTGGGGAGTTACGTGACCCCCGACCACGCCGGATCTGGTCTAGACACACTGACATGGTGCTGCCATTGCCGAAATTTAAGGTCTGTGTTTGCCATTCCCACACCTGGCCTATGAGTATATCAAATTCTGAACTCTTGTATAGGTTGTTCTCTTGTATAGGTTGTTACGGCTCCTTCCAATCATGTATTTACAACATTTTGACATACCATTGTTTCTGATGTATAACCAGTTCTGCCATTTTCCACTTGACCCTTGAGCAACAGACCCCTCTTTATAAGTGTCCTGGGGTATTGTTCAGTATTTTGTTGCATTTTCAAAACTGTTGTGAATTCTTTGGTCATCTTCCAGGCTGTAATCCACCCTGCTCTTTGTCCTCTTTGCCTGTTCTTTTCTGTATTGCTTTTCACTGAAACATCTTCTGTGTCACTTTTTTTTTGCACGACAGCTGGATGAATACTATGTGGGACCCATCCCACTTAAGGAGGTGACTTTTGCTCGTCTCAATGACAACATCAAGGAGCCCTTTTTGGCGGAGATGTGTGCCAAGTTTGGTGAGGTGGAGGAGATGGAAATCCTGTTCCATCCGAAGACCAGGAAGCACCTTGGCCTTGCAAGGGTGCTGTTCACCAGCACTAGAGGAGCGAAGGATACAGTCAAGCACCTGCACAACACCTCGGTCATGGGCAACATTGTCAATGTCCAGCTTGACATAAAAGGTGCCATTTATAATCAGTAAGATGTAACATTCCAGGTCATGAATGTCTGTTATTCCATCTCACAGTTCACTTTCAACTGTCACTAATTTTCTAACTTTCACACGCAGGCCAGCAGAGAATGAAGTACTATGATCTGATAGTGAATGGCTCCTACACCCCACAAACAGTACCCACTGGAGGAAAGGCCTTGAATGAGAGGTTCCAGCCTCCTGCCCCCACCCAGCCAGACACGGTGAGGCAATCTCTGCAAAGCCATCGTTTTGTTTGAAAAATGTTTTTAAAGGAGCAAACAATGTGCATGTGTGAAGAATGTCAATTTGCATTGGCTTGTGTTTTCTAAAAATAAGAGTAATGTAGTATATAGGTAAAAAACAGAACCACAGAACTGCAACACCTCGTAAAGAAACAATCTCATCATGAGGCAAAAAACTCCACAGTGGACCTTTAGGATGCACACCCGCAGTAGAACCTGGTTCTGATGTACCAAATGCTTCCACAAAGCACAAGTTGGTAGATCAGGTTTGCACTACTGGGACTGTGCCTCTTCAGCAGCTATACATCTATTTCCTAGTGTGTAACAGTGTCATTAATGGTAGAAGTGCCATCTTTTCTTCCCCTCTTCCAGTGTTTATTTCCTCCAGGATGGTATTTATCTGTCTATCACTATCCATCTAATGTGTGGCCCTCTCCCTTACTGAGTTGAGTGTTTCTCCTCTGCAGTCCTCAGATATTAGGCGGCGGCTTTCAACAGAACAGTTGACGATGCCCGCTGGCGCACCCCCCGTTTCGTCTGGTAGCACCACACCGTGTTCTGCGGATACAGGCTTTGGTGATCAGCGTCTGGACAACACCCCATCTTCCTTGGGCGGGCCCTACACCCCAGGTTCCACATCCTCCCAGGGTGGAGGGACTCCCTACACCCCTCGCTCGGGGACCCCTTTCTCCCAAGATTCCGGCTTTGGCGTTGGAAGGTAATTCTGTTAGACCCAGTTTTGTGGATATGAAACTGTTGTGTGTGGCCTCAGCCAGTTCTGCAGCTGTAATGTTGTGCAGTGTCTTTAGACCAAGTTTGACCTCTCTTTTTCTTCATGTAACATTCTTTTTGTACATTTCTTTTTTTTTTCCTTCCCCTGTCACAGGCACGGTGGTTTCAGTGCTGGTCCTATGGGAAGCGGCTACCCTCCGCAGGACATGCTGCCCTCGTCCTCCTGTTCCTCCTCAGCAGTCTCCTCCTCCTCGTCACTGGGCGGCTTCAAGGGCTCCCGCTACCACGACGACCCCCACATGCCACCCCAGGAGCCCCCCATGTTCCACCGAGGTCGCCCTGGCTACCCGCCGCCCTCCGCTCCCTTCCGACCCAACGAGCCTCCCTGTTACCCGCCTTTCGCCAACCCCGGCGGCCATCACATGCCCCTTCACCCGCCCATGCCCCCTCCCTCGCAAGTCCCCCAGTACGAGCAGCAGCCGCCCATGTTGGACAGAGACAGGGACAGAGACAGGGGTCCGGGGAGGGACAGGGACCGAGATCGGGACCGCGAAAGGGACCGAGACCGAGACTCGGCTGGGCGCTACGGAGGCATCAGCTCCCGCCGCGGCTCCTACCACAACCAGCAGGAACCCGCCGCCTCCTCTTCCTCCACCTCCACCTCCTCGGCCTCCTCCTCGGCCAAGTCCTCCCATCATTCCCACCACGGGCACCACGGGCACCACGGAGAGCGGCGGGCCAGCGAGGACCGGGATCGGGGCTACCGGCGCGACAGCGTGGGCTCGCGCTCAGGGGACCACGGCCACCAGAGGCACCGCAACCACCACCACTCCCACAACCACCACGGGGCCAGCCGCCGGCGCGACAGCCGGGACCGCGAGCGCGACTGGGAGCGCGACGCGCCCGACTACGCCAGCAGTTCCGACCCGCGCTACGGCCACCCCAACTCCTCCTCAGGGCACCACCGCTCCTCCAACAGCCTGTCGCCTCCCTACTCGTCGTCGTCCTCCTCCGGCTCGGCGTCTAAAGACCATCTCCCGCCCCCCCACCACGAACCCTCCAGCTCCTCTCGCCTGGACCCCGCGTCCTCTCGCCTCGGGGACCGGGGCCTGGGCAGCTCGTCGGACGGCGACTTCCGGCCCGTTCCACACCACACTCCCCTGCCGCCTCCTCCTCCGCCTCCTCCCCCGCCGTTGCCCCCGGCTTCGGTCATCGCGGCGGCCGTGGCCGAGACTCTGGGCGCGCTAGACTTCGGTCAGGACAGTCCGGTGCGTGAGGAGCAATGGACCAAACCCAAACGCCGTCCCAGCACGCCGCCCATCCCTCCCCGCTCCCCTCCGCCCTCCTCCCCTCTCCATCCGGCCGTGGCCTCTTCCTCCAGCTCGCCCTCTTCTACTTCCCTGCCTCACCACCTCCCCCCCTCCTCCTCCTCTGCCTCCCTCTCGCCTGCACTGCCCCAGCGCGACTCTTCCTCCCCCGAGCCGGACTCAACCAACGAGAGCCTGCCGTTCATGCACCACAGCAGCAGCCTGGACTCGCGTATCGAGATGCTCCTCAAGGAGCAGAAGGCCAAGTTCTCCTTCCTGGCCTCCGACGAGGAGGAAGAGGAGGGCGAGGACAGGCCGAAGGGCTCGGCGGGTCCGCGAGACGCGTCGGGAGCGGGCACCGCGCCCGGCACGGAGGAGAGCAGGAGCAGGAAGTCCCGGGAGGAAGGTGGAGAGAGGGAGCGCCAGCGGAGGAGAGGAGAGACGGATGAGACCCACGCGCGGAGGAAAGGAGAGCGAGAGCGCGACGGGCGCAGGCACCGCGGCCGCAAGCAGGGCCCCGAGGAAGCGGAGGAGACGAGGAAGAGCCCCGCGGTGATCGCCGCGGCAACCCCATCCTCGTCGACGGCGCAGAGCACTGTCTCGGAGTCGCCGCTGGTCCAGAGTAGCCTCCCCAATGCCTACAGGCAGGACGAACCCGTGGACAGCAAGAAGAAGGGGGCACATACGCCACCCACCTACAACGGGCAAACCCAGGTAGGCCACCTCCAGCAGTGTATGCATTGGAGATAGTTAGTTGTTGCTGTAGAGGGCATTGTATTCATCAGCACAGTTCGTAACACAGTCATAACATGCCGGGTCAAAACGATTACTCAGCTTTTTATTTTTACACTGCGATGTTATGTCTCAGCTGCTGACAGTGCTATGCAATCTGTAACTGTTTATTTTTGTCCTGAACGACGGTTACAATAAGCAGCAGTCGCTTCTGTGTCAACTGTTCTTAATTTGTCTCTTCTCTTTTTACTGTCCATCTCTCTCTCGTCTGTCCACCTGTCCACAGGCCTCCCCTCACTCCTCTGGGGAGGACATGGAAATCTCCGACGAGGAGGAGGAGAACCCCATGGCCGCAGCCTCGGCCCTGTCGTCCTCCTCGTCGCCGACGGCCTCCTCGCAGTCGGCGCTGCCCGCTCAGACGCCGGACCCCTCGTCCTCGCCCCCGCCCTCCCTCTCGGACTCGGGCCAGCACTTCAGCTCGGCCATGCCACCGCCCCCCATCCCCTCGTACCCTCCGCACCTGCCCCCGCCGCCCCCGCCGGGCTTCTCCCTGCAGCCCCCTCCCCCGCCGGGCATCCCGCCGCCGCTGCCGCCCATGGAGCTGCACCCGGAGTACCCGCCGCCGCTGGGCCACCACCTGCCTTACGACTACGCCTCGTCCGTGGAGCTGATGAGCCAGTACAGCGGCGGCGCGCCCATGTCCTTCCAGATGCAGACGCAGATGCTCAGCCGGCTGCACCAGATGCGCGCCACGGGCTCCTCCAACGGCACGGCGGCCCCCCCGCCCGGCGAGGCGCCACCCCCGGGGGCCTCCTACCACCTGCACAGCATGCCCCCGCCGCCGCCGCACCACCCTTACATGGACCAAGAGGGCGCGGCGGGCGCCCACTACGACCAGGACCACCGCTACATGCCCCCTCACATGCCCTACGCCTACCCGGACCCGCACACGGGCCAGCTGCCGCCCCCGCACCACCCGCACTCGCTGCCGCCGCCTCCGCCGCCCTCGGCCTGGCCTCCGCACGTGCTGCCCCAGCACTACCCCTCGCACTACCCGCCGCCGTTCGGGGTGCCGAGCGGCGCCGAGGGGGAGCAGTACGTGGCGGCGGCCGACCCGCAGGTGCCCATGCTGGGCCAGAGCCCGCACGAGGCCACGGTGCAGCTGGTCATGGCCTCGCTCATCCAGGAGATGAAGAACATCATGCAGAGGGACCTCAAGCGCAAGATGGTGGAGAACATCGCCTTCGGCACCTTCGACGAGTGGTGGGAGCGCAAGGAGAGGAAGGCCAAGGTGAGGGCCGCCACTGACCAAATGCAATCAGTTGAGGGTGATCTTCACATACACAGACTGAAAATACAGATTTATTTTATCGCCACAGATGGTTGCTGGGTAGCAAAATTTGTTCTAGTCTAGTGTCAAGTTGGCTTGTTGTAAGCAGTGTCAGATAAAGGCCAGTGTGATGATGATCATATAATCATCCCCTGTCTCACAAGTGTGGGACTGCAGTAGAGACACTTCACTCTGCAAATACTACTGTTCTGGTTTAACCTCCATATGTGTGTGTGTGTGTGTGTGTGTGTGTGTGTGTGTGTGTGTCTATGTCTATGTCTATGTCTATGTCTATGTCTATGTCTATGTCTATGTCTATGTCTATGTCTATGTCTGTGTCTGTCCGTTCTCAGCCCTTCCAGACCCCCATGCGAGGTGTGGCGGTGCAGGAGGAGAAGAAGGAGGAGAAGCAGCAGACCAGCAGCCGACCGGTGCAGCCGCTCATGTCCCTGGTGGACTGGGCCAAGAGCGGCGGCATGGAGGGCTTCGCCCTGCGGGGGGCGCTCCGACTGCCTTCTTTCAAGGTACAAACCCCACACATGCACACCGTGCTGTAGTACAGAACACACGGATTCAATTGTTCTTTATTTTACGTTATGTTACGTTACGTTATGTTTGCCCTGGTCTTTCTGACAGTTTAGCAGAGCTTTTTCCATTCATTTGCTGTGTGTGTGTGTGTCTGTGTGCTTCAGGTAAAAAGGAAAGAACCGCAAGAGCTGGATGATGGCGGAGAGATGAAGATCAAGCGACCCTCCACACCGCCTGATGAGGAAGATGAAGGTGGGCTCTTAGGTTCAGCACACTGGAATCATGAGTTGTCTGCTCACATTTTAAAGGGAATTCCAGTTATTTTCAACCTGCGGCCCTGTTGGCTGACATCTCTTTCATTAGGGATAAAAAAAAAGAAAGACAATTAAAATCCGTCATATTAAAAGAAAGAGCTATCCTGCTAATACCAGCAGTACATTCATAAGACAGCAGCTGGTAATGATTAAGTTGTCATTAAGTGTCAGTCAATTTGGACAGGATCCCTACAGAGATAAATGTGTGTTTGTTTTCCCCAGTAAAGGGAAAGAAACTGTGTCATAGGAGTGATGTTAACCTATGCCCATACACTCCCTCACTTAGCTAGCTCAATACTGAACACATTTATTTTTTTTATTCTTTTTTCCGTCTGATCATGAAAGTACTTACTGACATTTAATGGGGCTCAGGCTGAAAAAAAAAACTTTTTAAGCAAATATGAGGGTCTTATGGATATTGTTTTTTTCCCCCATCACCCATCCCCCATGCCGCCCCACTCTGGCCCCCTGCTCCAGACTCTTACCAGGGTAAAGTTGCGGACGGCGCCGGTGGCCGAGGGGACGGAGACGGCCGCGGCTCCGAGCGGGACAGCAGTAGGCGGCGGAAGAAGAGGACGAAGAGCAGGAAGGGCTTTGACCTGGACAGTGAAGGAGAGGAGACGTCCGAGGGCTCCTCCTCTGACAAGGTACGCGTGGTTTTCACTCCTGCTCATGTCGATGCAGGAAGGATTTGGGCAATAGAATGAGTTGGATGTATTGTTGACGGGTTTCTTGCATGATGTTATTACCTCCGCCAAGGAGGTTATGTTTTCATCGGGGACCGGCGTTTGTTTGTTTGTCTGTCTGTTTGTTTGTTTGTCTGTCTGTTAGCAAGATAACTCAAAAAGTAATGGATGAATTTCGCTGAAATTTTTAGCGAATGTCAGGCATGACCCAATTAAGAAACGATTACATTTTGGGAGTGATCCGTCGGGATTCCGGAGCCGTTTATGTGTTTCGCTTAGTGGTGTAATGGCATGGTATGGCCACGTGGTGGCAATCTGAATAGTGTAGGTTCAAATGTATGACAACCTAGGAAGAACAATACAGGCGGAGGTCTGCGCTCTCTGAGTGCTTTTCTAGTCTTACCATTTACAATAGGTAAATATTCCAACACATTGCTTGCTTTTTTTACACTACCCATTTATAAATGGGAGGTAAATCATCTTGAGCGTTAACTGATTTTGGTGGTGGATTTTGAAGGTGAAGACAAACTTTAAGAACCTGTAAACTCGCGTGATAATGGTTGAATGTCAACAATTCAGTGGGTTACCTTCAATGGGTATTTTTTTTTACATCCATATCCATACCTGTGATTTCTGTCTCAAAAGCTAGATGGCAGCATTTCACTTTGTGTTTGTTTACGCCACCCTCAGGAGCTTCTTGTGTCGTTCAAGAGAATGCTGAGAAAGTGTGTTTTTGATAAGCAAACATATGCTGGAAACTATCTGTTGTCCATGATAATGATCCGGATGTTTTACAACGGATGTTTTTCCTGTTTGCAGGAAGATGAAGACAGCGACAAGGAAGATGAGTCAGATGGTGAGGCCGATTCCCAGTAATGTATTAATTTTCCAAAGTACTTGGGCCCCTTCAATGCCTTGGGCCATTTTGTGGTACCATTAGCAAGCGTTTGAGTATGAATGTTGTGAGGCGAGTTTGCTTGTAGTTTTGCTTTACAATGGAAGCAAATGTGAAGATATGCATTTTTAATCAAAGCTTTCCTTCTAAAGCATCTGTCCTCGTGCCAAGCGCCTTTGTCATGGTCATTGTGTTTGGCCATTTCTCCTAGATGAGGCAGTCAGTGGTGACAGTGACGACGAAAGCCTCTCCTCTTCCTCGGAAACGTCCTCTTCCTCATCACTATCCTCGTCGTCATCATCCGAGGATGAGGAAGAGGAGGAAGAGGGCGAGAGGGCCGGGGAGAGTGAAGGTCTGGACACCATGGATGAGTCCACCATGGACAGCATGGCTCTAGACTCTGAAAAGGAGAATGAGAGGTATTGGTGATATATTGATGGCTGTTGGTATAAAGCCAGTGCACTGTCATTGTTGAAAGATTTATGTTCTGTTTCTCAGTAAGTGCATGTTATGCAATTGTTATGTTGTGAACTGCCACTCATGTTTCCCATAGACACTCAATGTTTGTTTCATCCCTTAGTGACAGAGCACTTGTCAATCAATCAGCTACAGCCGCTGGCTCAGAGATTAAATCAGGTGAGTCATTTGAAGTCAGTCAGATGGTTTGGAGTGTCCCGTAATAAACAAATAAAATTAGAGTATAGGCAGGCTCTAATTTTGTCTTGGTTATGTTCTCCCTCTCCTCTCCTTTTTTTCCTTCTCTCTCTCTCTCTCTCTCTCTCCAGAAGTCACTCCATTACCAAAGGACCAGCGGCCCCCCTCTCCACCCATGCCTCCCCCACGCCCGTCCTCCCCGGTCCTCCTCCTCCCCCCGCTCAAGAAGCGCAGGAAGACCGTCTCCTTCTCCACGGACGAGTCCGACTTCAAGCCCCCCAGCGCCCCCCTGCCCCAGTCTCCCTCGGCCGCCGCTGCCCCCCAGGCCGCCCCGCTCCTCCCAGTCAAAGCACAACCCCCCGAGCCCTCGGCCATCGCGCCGGCCGCCCCCGCCCTCGCCGCCACCGTCCCCGCAGCCTCCCCAAACAACAAAACCCCGCTGCTGCTCCCCTTCGCCTCGCGGCCGGGCGAGGCCAACGCACTGTCCCCGTCCCCGGGCCCCGCGGCCGTGCTCACCGTGCCGCCCCCGGTGCGCGCCCTGCGGCCCGAGGAGCCCAAGAAGCCACTCAGCGCCAAGCAGCGGCGCGCCGCGGCAGCCGCCGCCGCCAGAGACGCGCCCAAGCCCGCGCCCGTGTGCCGCACCGTCCAGAACCTGCCGCTGGACCATGCGTCCATGGTGCGCGTGGCCTACGAGGACCCGCCGCCCAGCCCCGTCAAGGGGCGCGGGCGCGGCCGGCCGCGCACCTCCAGCGTCTCGGCGCCCTCGGCCAGCCACCCGCCGCTGCTGGAGGAGGACGAGGACGAGGACGACGCGCTGGACGAGCGGGAGCGCGAGCAGCGGCTCCGGCTGCGGGAGCAGCTGGGCGCGTCCAGCCTGCTGCAGCTGGCCTCGGCGTCCACGCCCGACCTGGCCGTGCTGGCCGACGTGGCGCTCACGCTGGAGCCCGGCGACGGCGACTCGGAGGAGACGGAGACGTCGGACGAGGCCGAGGAGCACAAGCTGGAGGAGGACGACTTCCTGTTCTCGCCGCGGGGCCGCGCGCCCGCCCCGTCCGCCATGCACCCCGAGGGCCTGCTGGCGCTCGCCGAGCACAACTACTTCCGGGCGCCCGTGGTGCCCCAGCCCTCGCCGACCCACGCCGCCCACCGGAAGGGCTCCGGCGGCAAGGCCGAGCCGGCCCTGCTCTTGCCCTCCGACCTCAACCACCACGCCATCTCGAGCGTGCTGGAGGCGCCGGAGGAGGTCATCGGGGAGGCCGCCAGCGCCGACCCGTACGGGCCCCTGGGACTGCTGTGCGAGGCCGGAGACGTGGCCGAGGCGAAGGCGGCGGCGCTCACCCCGCCGGGACCAGGGCCCAAGCGCAGGGGCCCCGCCGCGGCGCGGGAGACCGAGCTGGAGGCCGTGGTGCTGGGGAAGACCAAGAAGAGGAGGAGGAAAGACTCCGCAGAGCTGGAGACCGTTTCGCCCAAGAAGCAGAAGGAGAAGGAGACAAAAAAGCAGAAGAAGAGGAAGCTGGAGGTAAGAGCCGTTGCATGTTGCACGTTGCATGTTTTTGCAACGGTGTGCGTGTGTGTGTGGGTGGGGGATGTAGAAACGTCATCAGGTGGCCCTACACTCTGTTAAGTAAATTTGATTTCTCAACATTGGTGCTGGATGTTCCAGTACGGTACATTCTGTGCCACACATTCTGAAATGAAAGCCACAGAATCATTGCTCAATTCTCTGTTAATATGCTGCTATCCTAGAAAGGCCTATATTTGTGAGAACTGAATCCTGTGGCTTTAATTGAGGCTGTTCCAGTTAAACTTGGCTGTTTTGGTTTTGCTTTTGTGCGTCTGTCGTTTGGTTACTACTAAACCAAGTTGTGGGAAAGGCTGTACCTGCCAAATTTGTGGGTTGTAGGATTATAGCCTACTTTAAAACCTTTCGGGCTGTACTTGATCTTTTCGATACAGCCTAAATCCCCCATAGCAAAAGGTGTGTCTTTTCAGGTATGTTTGGTTTATTTGTAGGTCAAATGCTAAACTGACAGAATTCCCTCCAAAAGTCACTCCGATCAGTATAGTACATGGTTTGCAAGCTTGTGTTTTTTTTCCTACAAGTAGTCCTCTGTCATGTTTACCAGGAAGGCCCATTGGTTTGATCAAGAATGCAAAGTGAGGTTGGGGAAGTTTGCAGAAAACCATAAACCCGGAACAATATAACACCGATAGAGAACAATAAAAGCGTTTCGGGGAATGTTGTTTGGCTGGAAATAATACCTAGATCCACACCATGACTGAAAAAGCAGACCTGATGAAAATGACCTTTCCAAAGGCTGCATATTCTTTTCATCCATGCTTGGTGTACAGTCCTCTGACAGGCGGTGACTTTGACGTCATGACTTGCTAGGCCCGTGAAAAGGACGGGGTACTTTTGAGGTTGTGTGTTTTGTTCTCATGGAATGTTTTCGCAAAATTAGAACTTCAGGCATGACTTGTGGCATTTTTGATAAGAGGGTTTAACGAGATTGTTTTTGTTTTCTCTTCCGCTCGTCCTTCCCTCTTCCCTCTCTCCCCTCTCTGCTGCAGGATGTGGAGCCGGAGGTGGACGTGGACGTGGAGCAGCTGGAGTCAGGCGAGCTCTCGGACTCGGACGACCTGTCCGACTCGGACGACGAGCTGTTCGGCCGCACCGCCGACGGCCAGCACGAGGAGCTGCGCAAGAGCGAGCGGCTCTTCCTGCAGGAGGCGGGCCTGACCCCCCAGCGGCGGCCCAAGCAGCACCAGCTCATCCCGCGCATGCCCTCGCCGCCCCCGCCACTGCCGCTCTCCTACGACCAGCGCAGCGAGTTCGAGCAGATGACCATCCTGTACGACATCTGGAACTCGGGGCTGGACGGCGAGGACATGCGACTGCTGAAGAGCACCTACGAGAAGCTCCTCCAGAACGACCAGAGCTCAGACTGGCTCAACGACACCCACTGGGTCCCCCACACTGATATCCTTGAAATACAGGAAGGAAAGAGGCGCCTGTGTGTGTGTGTATGGGTGCGGGGCGGATGGGGAGCAAGGTCACACAGCTGTCATGGCTTCTCATGACGAGAAATACGATCGTCCAAGCACAGTGGGTGCTTAGGGAAATATTCAAGGACACACATTTGTGAGTTTGTGATTACGAGTGCAGCTGTGGAGGTGTGAAGACTGAAGTATGAAGTATGAACTAGTACCTCTAGGGCCATTCACACCTAGAAAGATAAAAACATCAATTTTGACCAACGATAAGGAAAGTCTTTCCTCTTGTTGCTAAATATGATGGCTAACATTTCTTTCCCTCGGCTTTTTGTAGTCAAAATCGCTTTCAAAGTGATCCCCAATGATATTTCTTCATGTTGTCATGTCGAATGGCCCTTTAGTCCCATTTGTTAGCTAGGAGGTGGAGCCGTTTGTCATGGTGGTCACATCATTCAGAGCTGAGGTTTAGTTGCAAACTATCTGGGCTGAGTGATTTTGGGCCATAGCAGAGATTTATCATACCTTTGAGAATTGGTTCATGGTAAAAAAAATGAGGAGGAAGGAACATTCATAAATCTTTGAACAGATGGCAATGGAAACAAGTATGCAGCTGTAGATGAGATAAACGAGGGTGGAATGTTTAGCATGGAAAGCCTCAGGTATGCGTACGTACATGTGTGTGTGTGTGTTAATCTATGTCTGTACTTGCATCCTCTCACACACACACACACACATCACATGCACCGTTATGTTTGGAATTGGCAGCAGAGGGGAGACTACGGAGTCAAACAAAGGTTGCAGGGTACAAGTGATAGAAGGCCATGGAGAGGGAGAGAATGTGTCATAAAAGGGAGGGTACCGAAAGTGCCTTGGCTGCCGCTCTGGGGCTTTCTCTGGGCGTTCCATGCAGGAGGCTGATGATTTCCCGGGAAAGATTCCAGAATGTAAATCATAGTCCACCCCTCGTCTAAAAGCCTTTAAATGCAAAGCAAAATGTGTTTGTGATGCTGTAATTATTGCGTGCTGTTCTGCCACATCCTCAGTAGACCGCTGAAGTTCGTCTATAAAAAAGAGCCAAAACTGCCATCTTTGCCCATATAAGGAGATCTGGGTGTTAATTGAAGCTAACTACCTATGGCAAGTTGCATTGCAAGTTAGCGCTGGGGTAGCAAAAATCAAAGTTTGCCGTCTTAGCGTACCGTGGATCACAGTACCCACTCGAAGACTGACGGCAAAAGCGTGTTAAGCAAAACTTAATTTTTAATCGCTAGATACTGGATCTCAAAGATGGCGGCTTTTTTGTAGGCGCACTTCAGAGGTCCATAGACACATTAGCCATGTTTTTACCACTGCCTTTTTGGTTAGTGTTGTCCCCACTGAATCGTTTTGATGCCTTAACGTTTGGCGTGCACTGACCAATCTCCCGCACGCACGGCGCAAGAAGAAGGCGGTGGACGGACAGCTGAGGGAGCATGTGACCGGCTGTGCCCGAAGCGAGGGCTACTATGCCATCAGCCGCAAGGAGAAGGATGTCTACCTGGACCTAGACCTGCCCGAGTCCATGCTGGAGATGGACTACGACGTCACGGTAAGACCGCCCCTGGGGTTTCTCTCTCTATATATCGATAAATATGGTGGCTAGACAGATTAAAAAAAAATATATATCCCCAAGAAACTCCAGGAGCTCCCCCATATCTCCCTCTTTTTAATTCCCGTCTCTGCTAGCTGAGGTTTAAACCAGTCTTTCTTTCTGTTGCTCTTCTGCATTTATTCCGGTATGTTCTTGGCCTTCCCCCTTTTCGTTTCACTTCTGTCTGTAGCTCCCTGTGGGACTCCATGGCAGGGCCATTCTTGAGGCCTCTGCTTTTGTCATTCTGTGTAGGAGGCCTCACACTTGCTCCTATCCCCCTGTTGTCAGTAAATGACGTGGAGCTCCAAAAAAAAAAAAGTGAAGCTCACTGATAACCTTTTTAAAAATAGATATATCAAGAATGAAGACAGGTGGCCCTCTTTTAAATGTTAAACCTGACTGTGAGTCCTTTCAGTGTTTAGTCAAACTAAAAAGAAACATGACGCGACAATTGGACTGTTGACATTACACCATAGCGTCTGTGTCTGTTGGTTTGAAGTTGCCAGGAATAGCTTGGCAACCCATGAGAGTTTGATGTGGGTGTTCATGGCAAAGGAATCTGGCCTTTCTCTGGCTTTTGTATTCACCACGGCCCTTCTATGGTTTCAGGGTTCCAACCGCCTCCTCTCGGAGAGGCGCTCAGAGCAGCGGCGTCTCCTCAGTGCCATCGGCACGCCGGCCGTCATGGACTCCGACCTCCTCAAGCTCAACCAGCTCAAGGTATGTCATGATTCACTGTCTGACACTCGCACTGCTGCACACTCTTAATGGCCGGGTTTCCCAGATTCGTTCAGAAGCTCTTAAGTGCTAAGAACTTCCTCGGAGCGTTCTCAGAGCGCTCCTAAGAAGTTCTTAGCACTTAAGAGCTTCTTAACAAATCTGGGAAACCCGGCCAATATATGCACACAAACACACACATGCTCGCTGTGTAATTCCAAGTCACTTTGGTGATGGATGTTATCCTCAACAAGCCAGCATTCTAATCAAGGACTCCCATTTTGGCACGACTGGGGTCAGGCTGAGCCACTGAGCTCATATGAAGTCATCTGTCTGGCACGATAATAGATTCACGGAGAGCCCCATATAACTCCCCAACAGACCAGTCTGAATGAATACAGACGTCTGACCTTCCAAGCCACTTGACCGTTTTCATCAAACAATGTGGTCTCAGTCAAGAAGAACTGCTTTGTAATGTACCTCATTTGTGTAGGCGGTGTCACCGTATGAGTCACTCACGCACTCACGTCACACTATTCTTCTCTTTTCGGAAACACCGACATAGGGAACCTCAGGCACAAGAGGCAGCCATGGAAGCCTGCATGGCCATATTATTTGAACAAGCTGTATTCTGCCTGTTGAACATCACTATCGTAGCTGCTGTTGAGACACATTGGACAATAGTTTTGGATCCTGACTGAAGTTACATCCAAGTGATCGATATTTAAATGTTTAGGTAGCCGGGTGTTGTCACCAGTGTTCCCCCGTACTATGACTAATCTGTACACGGTACAGTAAAGTTGTAACAGTAATGTTGAAAGGTGTAGGTGTATAATAAGGCTGTCACTGCAGTGTGAAATATTGGTGAGGGTGGAAAGGTACAGCAAGCGCTTTCGTAATATACCTGGGCCTCTTTGCTTACACTGATAGTGAATAGCCTACGGTCCTTTATGCTTTCAGAGCTGTTAGTAGAACGTTAGCTAGTTACACAAGGCTGCACAGTTTCAGCACTCACTGAGGTGAAAATAAGGAAGTATGCTTGCCTCCCACATAAGCACTCACAGGCATGTCTCCAAGAATGACGGTTCTGCACCCAAATATGGAGTAGCTATTTAAAATATAGCTGATCACGCATGCCACGTGACTGCACCCACGTAAGCATCAAAGGATGCAAGGCTTGTTTCTGCTTGGGAAATTTGATATGCAAAGATGAGGTGTAATTTGCCTGCCTTAATGAGTCATGTATGACTGTCAATGTAGCAGTAGTCTACCAGTATTTCTTATTATGTCATTGGTCCATTTGCATGCACTGGTCACTATTTAAACCGGTGTGCTTGGTTAATTGAATTCCCCGGTCACTATTTAAACCTGTGTGCTTGATTAAGCTAAATTGGTAAATATCCAACTTGACTTGTGACTTGTGATTTGTTTCTAGTCTAAATTCTGAATGAGATTATACTTAGATGAATAATTTACAAACACACACGCTCCCCTCTCCTCCACACAGTCTTACCCCACCACGGAGAGTATTTTATTCCATTTGCATGTCACCCCCACTGAGGAGGACCTTTGGAATGTGTAGCCAGGAAGTTTGTTTGAACTTTTGGTAAACTGAGACCAGATTGCACAGTGTCAGTCAACAAGTTTTGAGAGCTCTGAAGATGCTCTGCGTTGGGCTCTCGTGTCTCGACATGGGTGGCCACTCTAGTGGTGCTCGTCATGTTACTGGCGCCAGCGTTAGCTGCCCCGTAGTTCAGTTTGACGCAAGAGAGCGTCCATCAAAGCAGCTCTTCAGCTTTCGGTTTCTCAGACCGCCTAGTAAGATAGATGTAAACACTAATGAATTGTAATTGTAGGCGTATGTGCGTGCTCTGTTAAACAGAGCTTGTTAATGCTTGGTTAATGTCCTTAAACAGATACCTGCGGATATATACTGCTGTCTGAGGTAGTGTATGTCAGCCAAGGGTCACAAAGATAAGGCCTTGGTAACAATGGGGAGGACGGATATGAGATTTCAAACCCCCACACACTCGTACAGTTTATACAAGCAAGAGTCTGGAAGACCTCCAGTAACATAATATTTGACCATTGTTTGAATGTTTGAACCTGGTTTAATGGCGTCTGTGTGTACCTGTGTGTTTGTTTCAGTTCCGGAAGAAGAAGTTACGTTTTGGACGCAGTCGTATCCACGAATGGGGCCTGTTTGCCATGGAGCCCATTGCAGCGGACGAGATGGTCATAGAATATGTGGGCCAGAACATCAGACAGGTGAAGCAAACGCTCATTCAGGCATAACAAACACACTCTTAAACACCCAATTAGTCTAGCCTTTCTGCTTGTGAAGGAAATGGCAGAAGTACACACACACACACACACACACACACACACACATACATATACAGTGGGGAGAAAATGTATTTGATACCATGCTAAAGTTGTCTAACAAGAGGAATATAAAATCAATTGTCAAATGATGATTTTATATTCCTGTTTTAGCATGGTATCAAATAAATGTGCTCCCCACTGTACATGCAGTCAGAAACGTTCCAGTGAGTTAGATCTGTGTGCTCTCAAAGGTCATAAAGGGCTACTTCAGGTCATTACTCTGTTATTGCCAGGGTTCCCACAGGTCATGGAATTTCTGGAATATCATGGAATTTTGGAAAGTCTGTTCCAGACATGGAAATTCAGGGAATTTTAACATTTTTGATGCAAAGTTATGGAATTTCAGATCATCTATATTATATATAGCTACAAATATATTTCCATGCAAAATTGGTGTATCTGGTTGCTTTACTGCTTGCTTGAGTAGCCCAACTTTGTTTATTCAATGCACATTTATTCAAGCCTGGAAAACTGGATAACACTTTGACCAATGTTTACTTTGACCGATTCCGGACTTCGACACAATTGGATAAAACTACGACCAACGTTTACTGACTTTGGATGTTGCAGCACTGTCGTCATCAGTTTAGCTCGCCTCTGGCTCGCCTATATCAGATACACCGATGTGATTGGTTTCCCCCAATGCCTGGTGTAAAAGTAACGTGCATAATTTCTCATTGCCAGAGTATCTTGCACAATTCAAATTGTGCTCTCGCAAGAACTCTGGATTTCCAGGGTACATTTATTCATCTCCCGTTCTAAAAATGTAAAAGATTCTTGAACGCTACGTGGTTGCTCTGAAATTATTATTTTCGCTATATTTTAGCAATCATAGTAAGTCATGAAAATTCAGGGTTTTTTGTAGGTAGAAGGTCAGGAAAAGGTAATGGAATGTTACACAGGAATGGAAAATGGAATGTTGCATTTGATTCTGAGCGGGAATCCTGTATTGCTCAAGCTGCTTGTGGCTATCCGCCTTCAGTTTGAGCTCAGGCTGCCCACGCAGAAGACAGACAGGATTCCCACGCTCATGAACGACTACAAAAGCTTCGGAAAGGTTTCGCAAACGATGTCAGTCACAGTGGGAGTGAACCCAGAACCCTGTTATTCTGATGTGGAAATGTATCATTACAATATTTGTACAAGAGGGTGGTGTGTGTGTGTGTGTGTGTGTGTGTTCAACCCCGGTGTGTGTTTGCAGATGGTGGCTGATAACCGCGAGAAGCGCTACGCTCAAGAGGGCATCGGGAGCAGCTACCTGTTCAGGGTTGACCACGACACAATCATAGATGCCACCAAGTGTGGAAACCTGGCTCGCTTCATCAACCACTGCTGCACGGTGAGTGTCCCATGTGTAGCCCAACCACACACACACACACACACACACACACACACAATACAACCGCTGACCCTCACATGATACAATGTTGTGTCAGGCACTCTTAATTCCCCAAATGTGACTAGCTGCCTGTTGCACCTTTTATTGTGCACTCGATTGAGTATTACATGATCAATCTTGGACTTGCATTCCTATTAAGCACCAAGCTACGGTAAGTAGAATGTGTCCTTGACTGATATCATGGCTCGGAGGTCGTGGTCCAAGGACAGGAGATCTGCTGTCTGGGTCAGATTTCCGTGGGTTTAGAGTTCCCTAGTTGGTGTAATAAAACACCTAGGTTTCCATTTGAGGAGTGTTTTATGGCTTGTGCTTTATTGCGCTGTGTAGTTTCACTCGTTCACTCCCTCCTCTTCTGCCCCTTGTCTCACTCACAGCCCAACTGTTACGCAAAGGTGATCACCATCGAGTCGCAGAAGAAGATTGTGATCTACTCCAAGCAGCCCATTGGCGTCAATGAAGAGATCACCTACGACTACAAGTTCCCCATCGAGGAGAACAAGATCCCCTGCCTGTGCGGGACAGAAAACTGCCGTGGAACTCTCAACTGAGAAGCCTCGTGGCTAGACGGACCCCAGTGCTCACACACACACACACACACACACACACACACACACACACACACACACACACACACACACACACACACACACACTCCTATTCCTCCTGCCTGGTTAGCACTGCCTCGCAGCATTCAGATCCTAGGCCACCCCCTCCACCCCAGCTTCCATAGTGACACCCTCTTCAACAACAGAGAAAAGAAAGAACGAAAAAGAAAAAAAAACACCGTTTCTCATATCCAGTGACTACAGGCTACCTAGCAGCTGGTTGAACTCTGCGCCGACTGTCTGACTTTCTTCACAAGCTAAGTCAAGCCGGCCAACTCCAAAGCAAACCTACATGCCTATGACCCTCATAGAGACTTCTAGTCTGCTGCTCAATGACTGGAAGTAGAACATGGGAACACACACAGTCTCCCCCCCCCCCGGCTTACTGACAGTGTGTGTGCGCAGGCGCAGGCCTCTCACACAGATCACTCTGAGAGTGGCTCTGCAGGAGCGGGTCGATGAGTGGGCCGTGATCCAAAAGCCGTATTTGTTCAACACAAATTTCATCCGAATTCCAGGTCCTGGAATTTTCTCTTGCTGCAGTATTGAATGAGTTGTATGTGTGTGTGTGTGTGTGTGTGTGTGTGTGTGCATGAATGAGCGAGAGAGAGTAAATGTGTGGAAGATGTTCAGGTCACAGTGTTCTTATGCCCTTTTAGAGTTTTATTTTTTAATGTTTGACTGAGAGTCTGTGAGTTGATGATCAGGCCTTGTCTGAAAAGATAATGCTTCACATCTCTCTTTTTTTCTTTCTTTCTGTCTCTCTCTCTCTTTCTCTTCCTCTCCCTCTCTATCTCTAGTTCACTCACATGTTCTGCGGCTCTGTTGCTGTCTGCCAGGACAATGTTCATACCGTTGGCAGATGTTTCGTTTAGTTCCTTTCCTTAAGTGCTTATACCTTCAAGCGCACAGCTGTCAGTTGGCAGAATTGCATATTGCCATTTAAAGGGCATATTGAGCTGGCTGCATTCAAAGATGGCCATTTTAAAGATGCATTCTTAAATAATGCAAGACATTGGAAGAGCTAGGTGGTTTCTGTTCAGAATAAAGTTCGCAACATTGTTCTTAGATAAGGATGAACTTTTCAGCACTATAAGTATTATGCCTATACTACAAGGCTTTTAAAGTTTGGTATAAACTGTGAGAGCAGTGAAAGTGATCGTGTGCCCATCCTTAGCTGTGGCTTGTGATTGGCATGTTTCCGCTGCACAGTATGCAGAGTTTGATTTCTTGGCTCTGTCTTTGGTTTTATTGTCGCCTATTTCCCATGGTGGTTAGAATTGCTTCAGTTCACATGACATACCCATACTACTCAGTACTCAACATGTGAAAAACCAAACAAACTTTCACTTTAAGTGGAGATCAAAAGGCAGTGAGATGTGTGATAAGTGCAGTAGGCTTTATTTTTCTTTTTTTCCCTTTTCAGTGTTTATTTTTACCAGATTGGCAACCCTGTGAACTGAGAGAATTGTTTTTATGGCCTTTTTAAAACACTGGTGGTAGGTTATTAGAAGAAAACAAATCTAATTATACCTTTAAATGGACCAAGTTTGACCCTCATTTTATCCCCTGTCCCCAATTAAAGTGTGTGTGTTTGTGTGAATGGGTGGTTGTGCTTTGAGAGAATGTTTGCAAGAGATTACCTTTGTAAAGGAGGCAAGGTTTTGTCTAAGAATGACATTTTAAAGAATTTTCCCTGAAGTTAGGGGGATTGGTTGTGCAGAATTTTGTGTTCACCAAATGCGACCCAGCTTGACCGGACTGATCATTCAGGCAGAATGTTTAGTGCAACTGATGGAACGGAATGTCTGTGCTCAGGCCAAGTCACCAAGTGTGTCCAAAGTGGGTCGACTGTCATTGACTTTAATCTAAATGTGTGTTACAGTTTTATGTTTTTTTTTTATTATTATTATCCTGTCACGCGACCCTGTCAGCATTCACTTACTCTGGCAAGAGGGAACCCTGTAAAATATTTCTAGGCTCTGCGGCAGCCTTTCAGTGCAAACTGACCCTCTGAGGTGAAAGTAAAAAAAAGCATAAAGTCCACGAAAAACGTGTAAATATTGTAGAAGTGTTTGTTTCTCGTAGAAACACACGGGTTCCAGTTTGTAAATATGTCTTTCCTTTTTTCCCAACTTTCCCTGAGAGAGAGCGAGAAAAAAATCTGTACATACCTTTCACGTACCTTATTTTTATTGGGTTTTTTGTTTTTCTGTTGTTTTTCTCTCCTCCTAATTTGATTTTATTATTTTAATATTATTTGCAATATTGCTCTTGTATTAATGCGTTGGACCCTTTATTAATGGTGTATTAAAATATTTTTTAAAAAACTTGACTCTCCACATTCATCTTTTTTTTGTCTCAATTGCCATTTTAAGGTACTTCAACTGCCAGTGTACTTTAAATGCAGATTTTTTTTTTTCCATTTCTCGAGAGAACCATGACAGACATTGATCACCATCAGCATCAACACATAAAATTGTTATGGGCTTGAAATCGAGTATGATCGCTGACTATACCTTCAAGCATACTTAAACAAGCTTGATGTGTACAGTTGCACCAGTGAAAAGCTCTGTTAGTTGACATTTGAAACCTTACCAAGTGTTATTAATAATGACTATATAAAGAAGAATGATAAGCTTATCTTATATAGCACCTTTCTCAAACCCAAGGTCGCTTTACATGGGAGGGAAAAAACAGTACAAACGAAGACATAAGAAAATACAACACTGAAAATACAAAACTAGAAAAGCACTCAGAGAGCGCAGACCTCTGCCTGCATTGTTCTTAGGTTGTCATACATTTGAACCTGAACTGTTCAGAACGCCACCACCGGGGCCATACCATGCCATTTCACTACTAAGCGAAAATACATAAACTCCTCCGGAATCCCGATGGAATTACGGATCACTCCCAAAATGTAATTGTTTCTTCCTTGGGTCATTTATGACCTTCCCTGAAAATTTAATCGAAGTCCATCCATCACTTTTTGAGTTATCTTGCTAACTAACAGACAGACAGACAGACAAACAAACAGACAAACGCCGGTCCCTGATGAAAATTATATACCTCCTTGGCGGAGGTAAAAACAGGCAAACAATCCAACAAAGAGAAGCTAAGTGTACAGGGTTATGTGTTGAGTGTGGACGAGAAGTTATCATTAAACAAAAAGGTCTTGTGATGTGCTTTGAAGAAAGGAAGAGAAGGACAGTCACAAAGAGATTGGGGGAGGAAGTTCCAGAGTTTGGGGTCCATGGCACTGAAGGCCCTGCCACCCAGGGTGGAGAGTCTGGTGCAGGGGATAGACAGTAGGTTATGGTCAGAGGATCTGAGTGAGCAGGAAGGGGTGTAAGGGGTTAAGAGGTCACGGATGTAAGGGGGAACAAGGTTGTGGAGGGCCTTGAAGGTGAGTAGTAGCACTTGATTTGATCCGAGACGGAACTGGTAGATGGTGGAGTTGATGAAGAATGGGGGTGATGTGTGCAGATTGTTTGGTGTGGGTGAGGAGCCTGGCTGCAGAGTTTTTAATGTGTTGCAATCTCTGAAGGGATTTAGCGGGAAGACCAAGGAAAGTGAGTTGCAGAAGGCGGTTTTAATGAGTGTTATGATATGAGGATCGAAGCCAAGGGTGGAGTCAAGGTGTATGCCAAGGTTTTTGACAACAGAAGTAGAGTGAACAGGTCTGCATAGCAGTGGAGGTTAAGGCTGAGGCTGCGGATGATCTGGCCAAGGGGGAGGATTTATATGAGAAAGAGGAGGGGCACAAGTACAGAACCCTGGGGGACCCCACAAGGAATGAATATGGGGGACTGATGTGGACCAAGTGTGACAAACTGGTCTGTTGGTGAGCTATGACTGAAACCAATTTAGGGCTGTGCCAGAAACACTGGCAGACAGACGGGAGATTAGAACAGTGTGGTTGATGGTGTCAAAAGCAGCACTGAGGTCAAGGAGGATAAGAATGTTAAGGGAACCAGAGTCAGCAGACAGAAGGTCATTAACTATGCGAAGGAGGGCAGTGTCTGTGCTGTGAAATGAGCGGAAGCCCGATTGCAAGGGCTCATTTGATGCCGATTTGACCCGAATTGCAACAAGAGAAGGAAGACGACACCAGACCATCCGACCTACGGGATCAGAGAGACCTCGGGTTCAGATTTGATGAAGAATCGTCCACTGAGTCGTGACCTGACCCAAGCCTGCTGGAAGCCTGCCAAGAGGGAAAACTCTTCTTCTTTCAAGGATTCCCGGGACACTGAAAGACCGGGGTGCACGAAGCTTGGTGGGCATGTAGCCCCAGATAGCATAGAACCATTGTTGATCCCAACCCCCCCCCCCCCCCAACTGGCCTGGGGCCAGACACATTTTTCTGTGAATATCTCGAAAACCGTAGGCCTTGGAGGACCACCATTTTTGTATGTTGGTCTTAAGGGGCCATGTCAACCCATCCCATAACCACTCATTTCATAGCATCACCTAGTCAAAAATGAGAAAGCTAAAATATGTCATTGTAATCACAAGTTTCTTTGGTTGACATCAAAGCTGCACGAAAGTTGAAATGTAGGATCATTATGACACCCTCTGAATGTATGCCAAGTTTTGTGTAATTAGGTTCATGGGGGACCATACAATAAATGAATGAATGTGTGCATTTAGTGACTGTAAACACACACACACACACACACACACACACACACACACACACACACACACACCATTACCCCCACCACACACACTCACACACGAAAACTCACAGATAGAGAAGCACACATGCACAAAAGCAAGCGCACACATGCACACACTCATTTACATTCAGAAAAGTTGCAGCAGGGGATGGAGGAGGAGATAGAAACAAATCAACAAGCGTGATTCATTTTTGCAGAAAGAATGTGCAGGACTGAGCAGCAGTCATGTTTTGTACCGCTTATATTAAGATGAATTAGAAAATATATTTGGTGTTATTTTTAGTATGAAGAGACTTACTCTCTTGAAATATAATTTTGATTTATAAGAAGACTGGCGTATTTTAGGGAGCCTTCCGAGACAAATTTTCTCAACACATGGCAGCCAAATTTCCTTGTTTTCAGGAATAGAGGTCTTCAAATAAGTCAAGCTCTTTTTAAATGAAGTAAATTTATTTTATGAGAAAGGGTTAGGTAAGTCTCTTTTTATACTGAAAACAGTACACTATTCTTTGATCTTGATATGATAAATACTTGGTTAGATTTGATCAAATAAGCAGTTTTTGCAGTATAAGAACTGTTTACAGGTAGGCCTACTGTAGCAAGCATGTATGTTCAAGGTAAGAGGAATTTACTGGCTTGTTACATTCTTTCATCCCTTCCATAAGTCTATAGGCTTAACAACTGTTACCCTCCCCTTGTCTATCCGTGTAATACTGATTGATTGTACATCACTTACATTTCTTAAAAGTATTCAAATATTGGGCTATGTTATTTAGTGAGTGTATGTGTGTGTGTGTGTGTGTGGGTGTGTGTGAGAAAAATCCACAGATTACAGAAACACCGCACCCTGATTTCTGCAGAAATACCTTACAACCGATGATGATCTCTGAAATAAACAGTTTGCCTTTTTTCTGGTTTATGCCTATATTTGGTGTTTCACGAATGATGTTTTACTCAAACATGACTGCTTGTGCGATGGAACGTCTTGCTCTGAGATGGAACCTCTCAACATGCCATTGTGCCCATGAAGGGGCGGACTTCCTGGGCGTCTGCTTTCTGTCAGTGACATAGATCACACTTGTATGGAGACTTTGGGTAAGCAGTTGTATGGCCTTCAGTCATGGCCATTTCCTTCCTTGGTTATGAGCCAGATGAGAGGACAATCAAGGTTACCCGAGTGGGGGGGTGGGCTGTTTGTAGTTGGAAAAAAGTCAGACAGATGTGATGATGGCAAATTTAGCTTTTTCCCTCTTGCTTTTTAATGCTGTTCCAATGAAAACAGAAGAAGCTATCTGTAATTGCATCAGTTGCAGAAGTGGTTCGTTATCTTAAAGAACTGCAAGGGTGCTAATATGTTTGGCCTTGGCTGTCCACGCTTTGCTTTAATCTTGCTTACAAGGTTTTTATTGGCATGTTGGCTTAGATTGATAAGCAAAGCAATCACATTCATCAAATGTAAAACAGTAATTTTAAAGCTATGCAACAACATAGCAATTTGATGATGATTATGTGCACCAGACAGAAAACAAGGTTTGAAATGTCTTGCTGAAGAACACATTGATGCTCTTTCGGCGGAATCCAATTTTGAACATCTGAGACTATACCACTACTTATCATCATCAGATCTACCGTCCGTGACACTGATGTGCCGTGTATAAGAATCATTTTACCCAGTCCATTTTTACAACACTCAATTGCAATCCACTCACTGCAGGTTTAGACAGATTCAGAAAGAGCATGTTCTGTCAGCATCCATGCCATCCCTTTGTTCATTGTTTCTTCAAAAGCTTTTATATGGGCCACCCACATCACACTCCAAACAAAGAAAATAATTATTCATTTTAAGATTGTTCCCACTTAATAGCATTGCCCGATCCTTCAGACCCATCGGCATATGCATTCAAATATAAATTGGTCGATTATTGAACAGGTGGAAAGGTACCCTACAGGTACCCTACTTTACAGTTGGCAAACTCTTGTGCAAACAAACAAATAGCAAACTCTATCTCATTTTTATTTCACCTTATGAATACACTAAAGACTAATACTTGTCAACCACATGTAGTCTGCATTTCTTTATATTTGTAGAGTTCAGATGCAAAACCCATCTGAATGCCTATACCCGAATGCCTGCCAGGAATGGTGATGAAAGGGTGTGGCATCAACTCAACTGGATGGATCCAGATGTTTGAGATCCCTCATGCTGGCAGTGAGGGCATTAGCCAGAGGGAGATTAACACCTGTGGATCCATGGATTTGTGCCATTGCATTCCACAGTGCTGCAGGAAGATTCCCATGCAATGAAATAAGGTG
The DNA here is from genome assembly GCF_963854185.1 of Sardina pilchardus. Lineage (NCBI taxonomy): Eukaryota > Metazoa > Chordata > Actinopteri > Clupeiformes > Clupeidae > Sardina > Sardina pilchardus. The sequence goes on along the minus strand of NC_084996.1, from coordinate 12,230,242 downwards.
AAAATAAGGTGAAATAAGGTGCCACTGGTATGGAGACCAAAATGGTTGACATAAAGGGAAATTTTCCACCAAACTTGAGAAGAGTCCAGAGATGTGTGGAATGTACATTATATTCATTATGACCTACATTTTGTCTGCATCTGTTTTGGGCTGTCAACTAACTTCCTGTAAAATGAGGAAATGTCTGTGGCTGAGAGACAAAAATAAACTGAATTCAAAAAGACTCCGTCGCAAACAAATCACCAGCAACACAGCAAGGACACTTGAAACTGATACTTGAACAATTGAAAGAATGAAAGAAATCAACATGGAATGCCTGCACAGGAGAACAACATTGTTTATCATGGTAAATTTGATTGTTTTAAGAAACAGACTGTGCGTGTGTGCCAACGCCACAGTCCATGGTTTCCTGTGAGGCAAAGAGTTCTGAAATTGCATTTGTAGAAACAGTTTAACTGTCTTTGACATGTGTCCTTTACAGGGGATGTGGGTACGCAACAGCAGACAGGCATTACAGACAAGAAAAGACTGAAGAGCATGGCAAACAGGTTGAGAACTAAGAATCTTCTCATATTACATGTAGATGCTGTCTGATATGCATTTGTTTGCACAACGATGTTTTAAAGATAATTCATAATAGTGTATTTTGATTTCAGTGACTGCCGAAGGGCCCAGTTTAATCAAAGACTGGTCTAATCTTAATCAAGATTTTTAAAGTCATCTCACATTCAACAATCAGCAAAGGCACCAAGACCTCAGGCTACCAGAGATCCTGTGTGTTGCACTGGGGGATGTGGGAAATCAGGTGAGTCCATCCAAATAGAACCTTATTTTCAATTTATTTGGGGTAACATGAGATCATCATTGTATTCCTCAGTTACGCAGAAATAAACCTCTCATGACCAATTGTAAACACTGCATGACAGCATGCCAGCTTAATGAATAATTACTAACATTGCTTGGACATGTTACAGAGACTCATGAGAATTTTCTTTTACCAGTCTTAGGTCACATTTATATTCCATTTTCAACTTGAAATGGGAGACTGCATAAACAACATGCTGGCAAACACTGTGACAGGATATACATTCCAAAATGCTAATCAGATTAGATCAGGCAGAGACAAGTTTACAAAAAGTAATACCCCAGGCCTGCTTTAAATGTGGCACAATGAAATGAGAAGATAATTTAGTGATTGGAAAGACTGAATAAATATTGCTCTCTGTCACTTTGTCCTTATCCTGTATAACCATCACCCTCTTGCTTATCTAATACGTTGTCCTTGAAAGTGATTCCAGGTACAAAGTCATCTAACAAAACTAGAACAAGAACTTGACTTTGACCTGGAGATAGAAAATTCTGTTTGCTGTCCTTTCTACAGGTCAGAACAAGATGCATTTGCTGTTGCACTAACATTTATTTGTTCAAAGAGTAGGCATGTGGGCTTCAAGAGATGTTGACATTAATTAAATTAATGACATTAATTACCCAATATCAGCAATGAAAGCAACAAGGAGGACGCTTTCATGTCCCATCTAAGTCCATGTAGAGGGTGCTAAATGTTAATGATTTAGAGGCAAATTCTTATGAGCATTAGTAAGTAAAAAAAAGTTCCACTATTCCCGCACCTGTCAGACCCATAACGCTCAGGTTCGAAATCAATCTTATTTAGGCCAATTTAAAATAGAACCAGACTGATCCACCACCAAATTTGATACTGTAATGTTGTATCAAAATAATGTAACTTTCTAACCGCCATATATTTATGCTGCATTCCTAACAACTTGGATGCCAGAGGTCGGACTTCAATTCCAACCTTGAAGTTGGTGTAGATTGATTTACCCCGAGTTTAGAAGTGGAAACTCCGGCTGCCATTCCATTGTACTTTTTCCCAGTAGGCCTAGGTCAGAATTTTACATCTCTGAGTTTGTCTGGAATAAAAGTGGGAGATTTCAACTAGGAAATATCTGACTTCCGAGTTGTCTGGAATGCAGCATTAACTAGGCCTATAGGTTGGTCTTGGTTGGTCTTGGTTGATGTAGCCTAGGGTATTTCTCAAAGTAAAGAGCTCGTCCTTGATAGAATGCTTTCTTTCAAGTCGAGTGCTAGAGAGACAAGGCTACACACCTTCCCAGTACCCTCTCCAGCCGTCAAGATCACATGCAATGGAACAGCCTAGCGAGTGTGAAAGTGCACGTCAATTGTGCACGGTTCCGGCTGCACGCTTATAGAACTGTGGAAATTGTGCTGCTTTTACAGGAGTTCCGACAACTGCAGCTGCACTTTCTCTAAATAAACTTTCTGGAGTAGCCTACAGTATTTCCACATTCGACTTGGTCTTCACATATCACAATCCGTAGTTTATAATTATGTTAGTGTCAATGGAAAGTTATACCGGTAATTGGCAACAGCAACGGTAATGTTAAACTTCTACAAAGTTCGTATTGGGCGAAGTTCTGAGATAAATTAATAACAAGTCTATCACAACTTGTTCATGCACATTGACATATGCATTTATGATGAATATGCACAATAACTTGATATAAATGCCTGAGCAAATATACGATGGCATTAACAAAACACTTGATAAATCATATTTAGCCTACATTAACACACACTGCTTCTTTGCATCTACTTTCCATCTCCCTCTCTTTTTTTTTAAACCGCACCGTCAGAAAATGTCTAATTGTTCATACGCAAAGGGTTGTGGGTTATTTCTTCACTCCGAGGATCCATCGATGCATCCTCCAAAATTCTCAGAAATTCTCAGAACGAAGGACTCAGTACTTGCTAGAATTTGAAAGCATCCTTGACTTTGGAACAGTGCTTGACGAGATTTGATGACGTAACGTCCTTGAAAAAGTGGCTTGGAAGGAAACAATCCTTGACTTTGAGAAGCACCCCCAGTGCCCCAAAGAATTTTGCCGGACTCAGCACAAAGACCTATTATTAAAAAAAAAAAAAAAATGCCTCTTGCACTGTGCTTTGCTAGCACAGCATGGCCAGTTTTTGTGCATGCAAGCCGACAATAATGGGTTTCATAGCACCGCACTGGTAGCCTGGTCCTGACCATCCCATAATACTACCATTTCATTTCGTATTATGGTCTGGAATTTCTTTGCTCTGAAGCGCTTGCAGGAAGCGGGAAGTAACGCCCAGTTCTGGTTTGAATTGATTGGACAGCTCTCACCCAATCGGCGATAGCTGAGAACAACATAGCGCAGGCGTTTAACGTCATCGTCACGAGCGCCCTCCCCCTTTCGCCCCCACCAACCCGTCTCTTCGTTTATTGGCTGCTTTCTGGAGGGGGGGCGTTCTGTTACAATTCTACCGAGCAGAATGCTCCACAGAGGAGCACGGCCAGACACGTAGTGGAGGCAATCCTTGGCCGGAAGTACGTGGATGGCTCGCGAGGCTACCGCACTGGCACTTGCGCGTACAACCAAGTGGGAAAATTGGAGGATGGAAGTCAATAAACATTGGTCGTAGCCCTTTTCACGGTGATGTCAGACGAAGCGTTGCTGGGTATCCTCCGGCATGTCCAGCCGCCAAATACTACAGAAGAAGAAGAAGAAGTATTCATGGGTTTCATCAGGTCCCTTTCCACAGCAGGTGTATACAATCAAGCACCATGCAGTCTGCATTGATAATCAAGGTGCTTGATTGTATACACCTGTGGAAAGGGACCTGATGAAACCCATGAATACTTCTTCTTCTTCTTCTGTAGTATTTGGCGGCTGGACATGCCGGGGGATACCCAGCAACGCTTCGTCTGACATCACGTGAAAAGGGCTAATTGTGAGATTTTCAAATGAATGCTTGGTGCCGCCCCTTGATTTTGGGCCATTGTGGCCAGACCCTTAATCTTTCTAGATTACTAGGGTCTGGATTTTCTAGGCTACCATTCAAATGGTTTAATAATAAACATGTTTAGCCTTTCTCTGCAGGCCACAACTTCCAGAAAACGTCCCAACTTAAACGTAGCCTAAATTCTCAATTTAATTGCATCAAGATCTGTAACATTATGTGCTTAGGAATAACAGCTATTTATTTATTTATTATAGGCCTAATTGCATTCAAATTGCCCCAAAACGCCGGTCCTTCATGATGTTTCACAAAGGGGCCTATTCACCATTCCTAGACAAGAGTCATCCTTTGTCATGACCGGACATAGGCCTACTGGTTCCCTAAAGGTTGACATTGTGCGGCATTAGGCCTACGTGTTTTTTTGTTGTTGTTGTATTCAAAAGAGGTTCACAATGTAAGTGCAAACAACAGCGCTGCGATATGACAGACATTATTTCCACGCGCAGCCTGCCATTTTTCTTTACCGCTCTTGCGCGTGCCATTACCTCAGGGACATTACCTCAACCGAGAGCAACGTAGTGGCGAGCGCAGCAGATGCAGCTAATGTGAACCCGGCTTGACAAAGCGTAGGCAATAACTGCATCAGCGACCAGGTAAAGAGCGAAAGAAAGACTGAGGACTCGGACATTTGTAACCTAGGTGGTTCCGTGACACCAGTAGGAAGAACTTTTGATCATTTCAGATAAAGTTTTAAATGTAGCTTAATGTTTTTGTTTGTTTGTTTCTATGAAGAAAACCTTTCGCACTGAAGTTTGTAATTAGCCTTACGTTAGCCGAGTGGGAATATTCTATTTTGGCCACTGCGGCTATTCTTCGATGTAGGCTATGAAAGACAGCGCATAGGCTAGGCTACTGTTGGGAAACAGTTTTTAAGCAAAAATGATGAGGTCGCGAAAACTAGACAACGTTTCAATATCCAGCCTGTTTTGCTTTAACGCGAGATAAAACATGATAGACAGACTAACGTGTATGTGCGTGTGTGCTGCTCCTGCTGTCAAATTCATCCACGCCTCTAATTCCCTCCCAGTTTTCCCCATACATAGACACGTAACGTATCCAGTTGAACCATATGCCGTCTTTCTCCTTACAGGCACAGTTTGACTGGATAATGAAGAGATAGCCGACACGGACCTCTGCTAGTGTTAAAGGAGATATTCGAGAGTAAGCTACGGCTACCGAGTTCGAAACAGCAATCAGGGTAATCCAACCACCGACGACAATGTCCAGCGAAAGCACGGATCTCGTCTATTTGATCACCGGGGGATGTGGTTTCCTTGGACAGCACCTGTTACAAGTTCTTCTTGACAAGGAGGACCACATATCAGAGATTCGCCTATTTGATAAACACATTGACGCCAATATACAGGATCAAAGCACAGGTGAGATAGCCTACTCTTTGAAATGTGTTTGAATTTGGAAAGCCAAGTTGGTTAAGCAAACAAAACAAGGATGAGCAAAATGTGTGTTTTTTTATTATTAGGCTATTTTTTTTTTTTTTTTTTTAACAATTTCAAAGTAGCTTCAAGACTGTTAAAGAGGAAGAGATACCAGCCTGGAATGTAGTAAGCATAGGCTACCTTTTATTTGTTTGCATTCACATGTGTGACTGGACTTGTTGGCAGTTGCAAGAAAAGCCCCAGATTCTGGTCCAGCGAGAGTAGCCTAGCCTACATTCTTGGGCCTCAGCAGAATAATTGACTGAAATGCTCGATTTATCGTAGGTTGGACCTATTTCAAATAAATTAAATTGTAATTGTATAACATTAGCCTACTCTACAGAAAGATACAGCGGGGAGGTGTTTGATTGGTCTTAATAAACATTCTGATGTGTCAAATTTTGGCAGAGAGGTGTGTGTGTGTGTGTGTGGGGGGGGGGGGGATTCACACAGTAGGCTATGCAGAACAGGATGGTGACATGTAATTTAAAATTTCAGACGAAAGACCATAGGAAACCACTTACGTTGCACACCTTAGTGACGAGCATCCTTGCGGATGAACGCCATGGGTGTATGGTCAGTGCCAGGATCATTTCCTATTCCTCTCCAACATATCCTGCCCTGTTGGCCTGGTGCCTCCAGATTTTATTGGCTGCATGGAGGCAAAGTCATCAGTGTTTTCTCAATAGATTTGACCATATTATAGTATGTGCAGAAAAAAAAATACTTTTAATGCTGTTCGCCATGTTTAGCTTCATGTAGCCAATGCCATGGCAGGTCATGCCCCAAGATTTACCTGAAGCAATCTCTGTAATATCGCGTGTTTGGCCATAATGACTGACTGATTCAGCCGTCAGGGCCTTGCAGTATCCACTTAAGTATGACACAACAGTACAACAGTTCAACAGTTCATGCAGTCCAACAGTGCCTACGATTATCAGCCATACTTCCACATTATCTCATCTAAGTCGGGCCTCCAATGTAGACTTGTCTGGATAATTGTGTCTCATACAGTGTAGGAAAACATTTTTGGTCCTCAGAGGAAGGTAACTGACTAGCAAAAAGGTTTTGAACTGAATGTATTTAGAACAACCCAAACAAAAAAGAAACCCAACCCTCATCTAGGGAATATCCCCACAATCAGGGGTCCACTTTGAACTCTTTCAGAGAACACCTCAGTGGAGAGACATCAAAGAGCAGTGACTTATGAAACTGCCTTTGTGTTTTCAGTTCAGTGAATTTTATAATAGGCTGTGGGCTTGTGGAGATAATTTTAAGTAAATGCCATGTGGACACAGCAGCTTGTCACCCAACACGTCGTTGCTGCTCCATTTCAGCCCAAACATTATGTGTGAAGATGATGGGTTGTGTGGAAGTGTAATGTGTATTTCTGGAGCATTCTAGGGCGTCAGAGGGCGTCTATGGCCAGAGCTGCCTGGAACTCTGTGTTTTGTGGGTTGTTTATTATTGAGTGGAAGTAGTACATAACAGTGACAGGAGCTGTTTGTCATTTAAGAGGACAATGCGGATGCGATGCAAATGGGTAGAGGAAACAAACTTCAGGAGAAATGTTGAGGCACTTGCCAGCACGCTATTTCAGGCTGACACACTTCCAGTCACGTACTGTAGAAGTTCAGGTCAGACGGAAGTTTGTGGGTGTGTAACAGTGTGCAATTTCTGTTCCCTTTAAAGAAAGCGGTAAATAATCTAGTTTACAAGAAGCAAACAAAGACATAGCCACATTCCTCTGTAGATTTCCAGTCAGTATATCTGCAATTATGGTAAAGAGCACACAGGTAAACACGAGTGTTGGTTTCTGGGGACTGTTTTAAACTACTAAAACATGTCTTTTTAACTCCATTTCATTGACAACAATCAACCATTTCAGTTCATTTAAAAGGGCACTCACAACTATCTACTTGAAATTGCTTCAATAAGTGCTGCTATACTGGGTTCATTGAGTTTTAAATGTTGCCTTGGGATAGTAGCTGAAACCCTCAGCATGGATACTTCACCGTCATTTATTTTGTTGTTGTTGCTGGCTTCTTCCACACAGTCACAATCATCTGTTACTGACCTCTCTCTCTCTCTCTCTCTCTCTCTCTTGCTCACTTGTACTCAGATCGGGTGAAAGTGACTGTGATCCAGGGAGATATCACTGATTACGCCAGTGTGGTGGATGTCTCTCGGGGAGTCGACGTGGTCATTCACACAGCCAGCCTGGTGGACGTTTGGAACAGAGTCCCTGAGAGACTAATACAGGCTGTCAATGTGCAAGGTGAGATACAACGAAAAGGCTTGGAGAGGTTGAAAGAGGGGACAACAAAGGAGAAGGGTGTAGCAGACTGGCATAATTGTGTGGTGAGGGGTGGTAGTGGTGGGTGGGGGACCGGATAGGATTAGAACGGGGAGTGGAATAATTGCAGAGAAAGGGGGGAAAAAGGCAACTTTGTTGAAAAAGAAGAAAGAGCAGGATATGGTGAACACAGGAGGAAGGAAGAAAGGAACAGAGAAGCAGACTTTTGGAATTTGCATTCAGGGGGGAAAAAAGCCCTCCTTCACCTCAAGGCAGTTTCCACATTTATAGTCATTCGGTTCCCAAAAGTCCATTTTCCAGTTTCCGTGTGTGCTTGCATCGCTTGAGTCAACTCCTCCTCAGGCTCCTGTCTATTACCGCAGTGTCACTTAAAGGTGCTCTAGGCGATGTTGAGTAACTTCTAATGAACAGCTACAGCTAGCTTTCTACTCCCTCCCCCCTCCTCCTGTGCAATTGAAAACACGCATCTCATCAGTGAATGGCTGGAACAGTTTGTTATGTTTTTTATGGTCCAGGCTGGACCAGGTTGTTTTTGTTGCCTTTCTTTGGTTCCTGCCATGTTCAGGGCCCCAATAGACGTATTTTTAGAATGCTCTTATGAGGTCACTTAACTTATCTGTTAATGAGGCACTTTTTAATAATATGTTATCTTAGTTACTCAACTCCACTTCATAATACAGTAGAATTAAGTGTGAAGCAATACTCAAACTGCTAAGGTCTATCGAATCATGTAAGCTGTAGTGAAACAGATAGTTAGGTTGAGAGTAGATTTTTTCTGGCCTGTAAAAGTAAAGTGTATTGTGAAGCGATAGCCCTTCCCTGTTTTTCCAGACATGGCACCGTATTCTGTCTCATGACTGAGTTAGTATCCGAGCGTCATGTGTCCAACAGGGATTAGGTTATTTAGCCAGCATGACTCACTGAGGTGCACTCCATTCGTGCCTTACACAGAAAGCCATCTGACTACATGGAGGCCTGCTGCATATATAAACACACATGTTGCATACTTAAAGGCATATACACTGAACTAAATGGAGCCAAAAAAGCAATATTCAGACTGCTTATTTCCCCTAGTCGAGCTCTGCCGACCTGGTCTAAGGCTGATTCAGCGGTTTTAGAATTAACCTGAGGCCTGTACCCAGGATGCAATGACCATATACAACCCCCAGTGGAGTATGACCAGACCTTGTTCACACAGTGAGCTGGGGACTGGTTCCACTCGGCTACATTAAATGTAGTACATTTACCCAGATGAATAGAGGTTTATTGTGTTTTGTCAGAAATGTGTTTGCCATCTGTTGAGACTTTTCAGTGAACACAAAAGGTTTTTCACGGCACCAAGACAAAGACTCATGATTGATTTGTCACTCTGTCTTCAGATGTGTATTGAGTCTTTCTATGGGTTTTATTATTGAAACTGGGAGCTTAAAATATTGAGGTAGACTCAAAGTGAATGCTTTAATGACAATATAGGCTGTGCACAATGTTCAGACAATGCAAATATTTGCAGAAAATATACAGTATACTACAGTATAGACAATATAGACAATTCACATTATATCAACAATTTATATTGTATTTATAAAAATGACTTTACAGACAGTGGCCAGATTTCTTAAGAAGCTCTTAAGTGCTAAGAACTTCTTAGGAGCGTTCTTAGAACGTTCTTAGAACGCTCCTAAGAAGTTCTTAGCACTTAAAAGCTTCTTAACGAATCTAGGAAACCCGACCATTGTTTGTAGACTGACGTTTTCCAGCTAGTGTTGTTTCCAGCTCCCTAGCTCTGAGGTCAGACGTTCCACGTGGAGCTCAAATTACTCTGTTCATGCCAACATTAAGTCTGACTCATTCGTGCCTCTTATCACCTTGGAGCTTCCAATTTCCAACAGATGTTATTATTTGATGCATTGTGAATCACTTTGGTGATAGTCACAGTTTTGTGTATCATTAACTTGATTTGGAATGATAAGTTGTATATGTAGGTTTTCTCTTTTTGCTGAAGCATTCAAGCATTTTTTATTTTTTTTTGCACATGGTATTTGATATGTCTCTCTCTCTCTCTCCCTCTCTATCTCTCTCTTCAGGCACGGAGAACATGATCAATGCCTGTGTGGAGAACGGGATTCAGTATTTAGTGTACACCAGCAGTATGGAGGTGGTGGGGCCCAACGTGAAAGGAGATGCTTTCATTAGGTGAGTTTCTTTTGCATGAACTGGGTACTGTTTTGCCGGGCTCTTCATGCCTACATTTGAGCTGCATCTGCCTCCAATTTCCTGTCGTACAGTATATCCCTGGGAGGGAGTTGCGCGTGGGTCTTGTTGTCTGTTTACACATTGCTTCATAGCCGTGCTTGCTGCCTGGCGCGTGGCCTACATCATGTCATGAATCCACCAGAGACCTCTAGCTTATCCACCCTGCCTCTTTGGTTTCAAACTGTGTGGGTAGAAAATGGATGGGGGGTATTGGATCATCTTATTTGGGGTGGAGGGAGTCTTGGAAGGAAGGGTTTTCTCAGTAATTGTTATTGTGTTTTCAGTTTTGAACAAAGTCCCACCTCTTGTTGCTCCACATTGAGGGCCCATGGGGAAGGGAGCCCGCAGAATGGGCCACATTTTCCACATAGTTGAGAAGCCTGCCATTATTGAATGTCGTTTGAAAGCCTCAGAACATTCCAGAATAGACAGGCTGAAGCACAGCGAGGTCCAGAGACGTGCAACACAGACCAGAAATCTCTCGCAGTATGGCATAGTAGCAGTATCATTAGCTTTTTCTGCCTCCCACTCTGCGTTCAGAAGTGTAATTCCTCGCCGCCAAATGTCATATCTGCCTCCACATATTTCTTGATATATGGAATTTCAGTTATGTCGCACAAGATACCAGACCCTTGCAGTTGCAGGGGACCAACGTTTCAGCGTTTGTGCAGCACATCTGATGAGCTAAAGTGTTGACATTAGAGTGATTCGATGTCAGGGCTTGTAAGGGAGAGGTCTAAGCCTGCCTCTATTAAAGGCTGTGTGTCATGATACTGTTGCATAAGCTCACATTTAACACATTACTGATAAGCAACATAAGAAGCATGATTTTATTCAGTCATGTGTATAACTCAATTTCAGAAGTCAGAGATTACAGTTACAGATGGTTCCTATCTTACTGCAGATGTTCCAGACTGTTATTTTAAATGACTTAATCAACCTGTTTTGTGGGACCTGCCCTGAATCAGTTGGTATCTGTGCATGTGCAGGCCTGAATGTCCTGCACAGCACAGTGAAACAATGAGTTTTTGTTGTTACCTTTTTCAATGGCATTGTGATGTATGTCATCATAGATGGTGGTTTTGATGGTCTGCGCGTGTGTGTGTGTGTGTGTGTGTGTGTGTGTGTGTGTGTGTGTGTGCGTGTGCGTGTGCGTGTGTGTGTGAGAGAGAGAGAGAGGAGGAAAGAAAGAGAGAGAGAGAGGTATTAAATCTATGCACTCTGTGTAGACATAAACACACGTTAAACCACTCATTCCAGCTATGTTTGTGTCATTGACATCAAAGACTTTTCAGTTCAGTAAAACACATGCAGAGGTTATCAACATAAACAATATTGGCTGCACAATATTAATTATTTCAAGGCACTGTCCAGCTGGTCTCCTTTCATCTCCCACATGTGGTGTTTGAGTATTATTTCCACACATTCTTTCATTGCATCTGGTGTCCACTGCAAGACCTGGCTCCCAATCGTTTAAACGCTTACCCTTATGTCATCTTTTCTCCTCCGTTTCTTTAATTAAAACCTTCCCTCCTCCACACACATCACCATCTTTTCATCACTGCACTTTGTTGCTACAGTACACGTCCTGTCTGCATGCCCTGCCATGCCGTGCCATTTGTCCATCCCTCATGAGGGCCTAATCTTCCATCTCTCCTTTCAACAGGGGTGACGAAGATACAAAGTATAACATTTTCCATGAGATGCCCTATCCCAGGAGCAAGGCGGCCGCAGAGAAAAAGGTCCTGGAGGCCAATGGCACAAAGGTACCGATCCATTTGAGGTGTCTTTCAGGCTTCACACTGTATGTTGTACTGAACCAATTTGGTGGACATCCCTTACAAAAATGAAATGTTTGCGGCTGTTTTGCAGCAAGCTTGTGGGTGATTTGGGAAAGGCAAATAAGTTCAGTAGAAAATATTGTCAGAGGTTTGCCAATGTTGGCTGTTGGAGACAAACGTCCAGCAAGGTACTGGCAACAATGAAAAGTTTGCCACTAGTGGCAAACGTGTTCACCAGTGAACTGCCTCCACACTTACATGTAGTCAATAATGCTATAGCCAAACTTCCAGTGAACTGGTGACAAACCTAATTTGCATAATGACATTGCATCATTGGCAAAAGTCAACTGCCAGAAACCTAATTTGCTTTTGCATTTCAAAATATGAACTTTTTTCATTTGCCGGCAACTGTTCGCCAGAAACCTGAAATGTCTTTAAGGGATCTTGCAATGTAAAGTGACAATTTGACGTGTGGAGGAGCACAAAACAGCTGGCCATGTTACTGCTAATACAATACAATAGTAAACAGCAGGTGTCCATCATAAGTTCAGGATTAGCAGGATTATCTCATATTATGTCATAAGGGAGGACAGCAAAGGGGTGAGGCATTCAAGAGTAGTTATATAACCCTATTCTAAAAAAGCATACCATAACAATACGCTCCACTCCACCCAGCTGTTAACATTTGGCTTCTCCCCTCAGGAAACGGCACCTTTTAAACCAACTTTAATTCCCATGAAAAGTGACATTATTTCCTACCCAGTGACATTGATATCTTGTTTCTCTCTCTCTCTCTTTGCTGCAGGTTAAGGGTGGAGCCCCTCTGTACACATGCTCCCTCAGGCCTACCGGTATCTATGGTGAACAGCATCAGCTCATGAAGGAGTTTTACCAGAATGGGGTGCGGACTGGAGGTTGGCTGATTATGGGTGTCCCCCGCGAAACAGAACATGGGCGGGTGTATGTCGGTGAGTCCCATATATCTGTCATAAATAACGGTCAAGTTCGTATGTGTGTGAGTGTGTAGTGTGCGTGTGAAGACGGGTCCTTTCATTTCCGTCCTGCTGGGAGTGACCTCTACATTTTTGTCTGGGAATGTTGTTCAGTTTGTTGTTCAGCATTGTGCAGTGATCATGTCTGCGTATATACCCTCTGAATGTCCAATGTCAATACCATCCAGACAGTCCAAATGTCTGGCCATGCTAGGAATGGCAGGAATCCTGTAGCTGTTTTCCTTTTCGGTTTTCTGCTTGAGTTCTTTTTTCAATAACAGAAACAGAAGAGAACTTTGTACAACTAAAACCACTAAAGTACACACAGCGCACTATGAAAACAAAGTGGAAATCTGAAAAAGAATAGCAAAAACATATAAGAAAATGGGCCGATACAAAAAGAATAAAGGAAAATTCAAGAAATATGTTGAGCTAAATAAGAGTACCATCTGTCATTTGGCTGAAGCAACCTCATTATGATTTAATTTTCAAATCTGCTTTTCAGGCAACGTGGCTTGGATGCATTTGCTGGCGGCCCGTGCGCTTCGTGAGCACCCTGAGAGGTTGGGAGGGGAAGTGTACTTCTGCTACGATGACTCACCCTACAAGAGCTACGAGGAGTTCAACATGCAGTTCTTGTCTGCCTTCAACTTCCGGCAGCTTCGTATGCCAGTGTGGCTCCTGTGGTTCATCGCCTGCTTTAACGATCTCCTGCACTTTCTGCTCAAGCCGGTGTGCTGCTACGCTCCTCTGCTCAACCGCTACACGCTGGCTGTGGCCTGCACCTCCTTCACCGTGCGCTCCGACAAGGCCCAGCGGCACTTCGAGTATCGCCCGCTCTACGACTGGGAGGAGTGCCGAGCCCGAACCCAACGTTGGGTAGACACTTTCCCTCTCACAACAGAACATGCCAAAAATGCCTGATTTATGGCTCGACTCTTAACAGGCATTCTGTTTGTTCCTCTTTATTTTGTAACTCATACTCTATTGTTTATGAGGACACACACTTGTCATGATATAATCAACTGATTGAATACTGGAATGAGTTTACAGGAAAGTAATCAATGCCATTTGATGCTCATATAGATGACTGGTGTGGCAGCACCGGCCAGAAAAACTTGGCAATAAAATGTGTTCCCAATTGATTAATGAATGTTCAACAAACAAACAAAAAATGGATTTGGGGTTAAATCAAGCACATTAAAATGTCCTTTGATTATTCTGTGTGCAATAACAAGAAAACAAACAGTGCAGAAGATCAGAAAGTCTGAATCACTCTTCAGAAAAGTTTGAAAAGAATGTTTAAGAGGAAGAATGTGTCATAAGTATCTGTATTGTATTACTATTTTATTGTATATCTATTTTGTTCCATTTCTTTTTCAGTCTCAAGTTGGTAATGTGAAGTGAACTGTGTGTAGCCCTAAGGTTCTCAGAAAAAAGGGAAACAATGTGAATGACAGAATGTTGTTGTATGTATGTATATTTTTAATGGTTAAGAAAGTTTGTTGTTAAGAAAGTGTCTATTTTTCAGATGTTTTGACTGAAGTGAAATGTTTTCCTGAACATTTCCTGAACTGCAGTATATGGTATGCCACTAGTGTGTGTAAAACAATATTCCCAGATGCCATTGAGATGAAATTGTGGTGAGTTTGGAGATTCGGGCAATACATTGCACTGCGACATCGTTATTCCTTTTTGGAAATTGCAGTTGAAAGATTTGGTTAGAGAAGAGACTTGTGTTTTCATCCATGAACTGTTTATTTCTTAATATTCATCCATTACCTCAGTGTCATTGTTCTCATCCATAGCATTATCAGTCAATATATCATCCCTTAGGCATAACAATATGTAGAGGAAATTGATTAAGATTTGATTATGTTTATATCTGTCTTACTACAGTATTACGTTGTAACCATATTGAAAAGGGAACAGAACGTCTATGACCATTCCAAATGTAGTTTTCTCTACAATGCTTGAAGTACTTATGCTTGTCAGGTAAAGGACTTCATGTATGTCACCATACATTTGACATGGACACAGAAATGTATTCTTGTTATTAAAAGTGTAATTTTGTATTGTATAATTGAAAAATATATTTATTGTATTGTTATTGTATTTATTTCAACTAATTATAAAGACAAATAAATGATTTTATCTTTTCAATATTGTGATGCTTTGTGTTACAAAGTTACATTTTATGTTTCGGACAGTGTGAACTACAGTAATTAACATCAAAATATTGGCTCACCATTTAGAAAACAACAACAAAAATCAACAAACAAACCAAAACACCTGAAAGGAAATTATTCTGGACATGTTCTGGATATAAGACCTTCAAATACTTCAATGACATACATTTCTGGTGCTGCTCATATAGCGTACCACTTGCTTTTTTTTTTATCATTCGCCATCATTTACCAGTTTACTAAATCAAGATAGGTGATCATTTTTACATTTTATTGCTGCAGTCTATTAGCCTGAAAAATCCAGACCCTGTAAATCTGTCAGATTAAGGGTCTGGCCACGAATAATGTAATGGCCCAACTCAAGGGGCGGCACCAAGCAAGCATTTGAAAATCGGATTGGATAACACTTATTCCGGATTTACACTGCGACCAATGCTTGCTGACTTTGAACATTGCAGCGCTGTCATCATCAGTTTAGCTCAGTTTATGATTGGTTTCCCTCGATGCCTGGGGTAAAAGTAACATGCATCATTGCTCATTGCCAGAGTATCTTGCAGACAGACAATTCAAATTAGGCTCTCGCGAGGACTCTGGATTTCCAGGGTAGCTGTCTATGTGGTGTAGCCCAACCAATAGAGCCTTACTTAACAATACATCTTCTCAGTAATGATTTGGCTGACCAGTTACAGTACCCTCCAGAATTATTGGCACCTCTGCTAAAGTTGACTAAAAAAACGGTAGGACATAAGAAAAGGTATCTGTTGGTGATTTATTGTCATTTTTCAAACGAAACAAAATGAGGAAAAATCCAACATTGAAAGGAAGCAAATTTATATTGAGAAAAAGGAAAATCTCATAAAGAAATAAATATTATTTTACAAAAATACGTTGCTCACAATTATTGGCACCCTTACTTGTAATACCTTCTTAGCTCCCTTTACCAATAAAACAGCTTGCGATATTCTTATGACACCCCATAAAGATGGAGAATACAAAGCCAGAAATTTAAGACCATTCGTCTTTACCAAATCCCGGCCCAGATTCCTAGGTCCACGTGCATCCTCCTTGACTCACTCCACTGTTTTATGGAGATTAGATCAGGGGACTGCAATGGCAATGTCTGAGGCTTGATTTTGTGTTCAAACATTTTTGTTTAGATCGGGACCTTTGTTTTGGTTCATTGACCTGATGAATGATCCAGTCATGATCAACCTTTAGGGCCTTGGCAGAAATCGACAGATTTCCTTTGGAAATGTTCAGGTTTTTCTTGGTGTTCATGATACCATGCACTTTAATAAAGTTCCCAAGGCCTTTGGTAATAAAAACAGCCCCACAATAGCACAGGCCCTAACCATAATTCTCATTAAGCATGGGAATCTTTTCAGTATGCCTCTTCTATGTACGGCAAACACACAGCCAAAGAGTGCAATTTTCATTTCATCTGACAACAGACCACACTCGCAGACAAAATCACGGTACCATTCAGTAACTCCTGCCATTTACACTGTTAATGACTGGATTGGATTTCACCTGACATGCAGTCTAGATAATCTATTAGCAGTAAGGTCACTTTTGAAGATTTTTTTGGGGGGATTTAGTGACCCAAGATGACAGCTTTGTCTCTCTATTTTTTATACCTGTTTTTAGTCAAGGTGCCAATAATGCTGGAGGGTACTGTATGTACTGTAGCTATGTCTAAACATGAGGCAATTACATAATCGTATAGCAATCATATTGTGACTGTGATAAACACATGGAAGAGAACATTTCAATCTCTTGTGAAAAAAAATAACTGAGACAGTTTAGGCCTATCAGATTAGCAGTTGCAATAACAATGTACAGCAATAGTAATAACCATGTTGTCAAGGTTTTTAATGTCCGTCTGTGTTTCAGTTCTGTAACGCTTCAGATTTTCCATTTTTTTTAGGCGGGTGCTGAGTACAGGTCGTCATAGCAACACATACGCATACAAGCAAAACACAAAGAAACTTGGGATTTCCTTCCCAAAGCAGAGAGAGGTGTTCCCCCTCGTCGAGTAAGAGGGAAACCCTCAACTATGTGACTCTTCAGAGTGGCCCCTAGATTTTCCACATTTTTTCAGACGGGTGCTTAGTACAGGTTGTCATAACAAAACATACACATACGAGCAAACCACATAACCTAGGATTTCTTTCCCAATACACAGCAGGGTGTACCCCTGGTAGAGCAAGAGGAAAACACTCAATTATCTGACCGCACAATTTAACTGGAATGACAAACTCTTTCCGTCACAATCCTCATAATATTTACGCTGTATGCTGGCAAGGGGGACAACAGAGAGGGAAAAGCAAACAGAGATACTGAGTCATACATGGTCCTCAGTGTTATGACAAATGTTACTGCTTGTACACATTAAGTCAACTTTCTATGATTGTATGTATGGGGTTAGGGTTGGTATTGCCTGCAACCTCACAATATGACACACAGAATGATACAGAGGCAATGATATGATACGTATCACAACACAAAATTCAGTCAAACAGCTATTCCATAAAGCAGTGAAGGCAAAGCCTTAACAATTACACAACTTTGCCTACTTAAAAAACAGGCCTAAGCACTATCTGCATTGATAAATAGCAGCAAGGCAACAATATTGGTGTTGAATTGATTTCTTTTAATTGGTGGGTACTAGATTATAGGTGTTGAACGAAGCTGATTATTTATTCTGTTGTGAAACATTGTTGCAACAACACTGACAACAGGCCAAACAAAGTTTCCTCTTCAACAAATATTATAAAGGAATACTGTTGAACATTCCACGGATGTATGAGGAGGGACTCATTTAAAAGCTCTTCCCAGACTGAAGAAACAACGACTGGTCTTAAAGTTGGTTGGTGTTAATATGCTTTTGTATCATGATCAACTGTTGTGTAGGAGACATTGCCTAATAAAATGCTAACACTTTTGCCACGTCACACATGTCAACCTGTCTGCCTTGTATATGTTAAATACTCTACTGCATGCATCCACATTGCAGCATGCTATATTTAAAGGCACAGTACTGTAGCATTCCCCCTGCTGTCCATCTGTGTTTGCCCAAAAACTCCTCTGATTGTGCACAATCCTCTGTAAATGGAGAGTAAACAAAGTGGCTCGGATAAGGTCATGCAGTAAGACTATGCTCATAAATGTGAATGCTGAGGGTTGACATGGGCAATACAAGTTAACTGAGTTAAAATATGTTTATGATATGAATGGCAGGAAAACAAAATCTCCAGATCAGACACATCTATGTCCACAAATTTAATTGATTAAATCATGCATTAAAGGCATATAGTCCCAAAGAACTGTTGATTTTTGATCGATTTTGTTAAATATAACCTACAGTCTATCATTGTCAAGTTGATTACCTGAAATATCTTCACCTTGAGAGTGCAATGTGTCTCTTTCAATGTTAAGGATTAATAGGCTCATGCTTTATCAAAGTGTGACATCTAGCCTACTAGGCATGTTATTGACAATTTGAGAAACATTACCGCCATCTTTGAACCTGAAGCATGATCCTGGGATGTTTTATTTGTAGCCTATGAAACTAAAGTGACATCTGCTGGCAGTAGGTATTTTGAAATAACTATTTCCGCTCTCTGTCTGTAGGGGGCAGCAGATGACCGCATTTTTGCTGTTATTATCTTTACCCTCAGCTCACGCCGTTCTGTATATCAATCATAATTTAAAAATTAGGCTACAGGTCCTATTTCCAATTGTTATATGCCTATGTGATAATCTGGACTACTATACTCTTCACCATTTATGTAGGCATAGACCAGGGAGACAGTGTCTGCAGGCGCTTGACTGATGTTGTTTATTCTTTTTTTGTTAATCTCATGGAAATTATTTCAAATCAAGTAAGTAATGGCCTTATAAACTACATCCACTGCAATTTGCGAAAAAGACCAAAATAATTGTAACGAACGTGAATTGTATCCGTCTGCAGGAAGGCTTGGCTTCCAAATCCACGCAACCACCATCCTGCCCTGTAGACCAATGGACATGCAGATAGATCCCAACGTTTTCTAAATGTCCCTCGGAATAATTGATTGATCCTAAGGGAATTTTAAGAAAAGTGTCTGGCTTTCATTGATAATGCTGCTGGATCATACAGAAGTTTAATACCGGGATTGTATTGGCCTATCCGTAGGCTAGCCTACCTGCTTTCGTTTGTAGATTCTGTCAAGGAGGAGCCAAATCATAGTAGGTTTGGCATTAACACTGCCTTCGTCACAGTTATTGAAACCTTCCTTCTAAAACAGCAAATACTTGTTAACACTCCGCATTAATTTGACCGGTGTTAGGTAAATTAGGAGGATTTTTTCCAAGTGTGTAACTTTTATTTAGCCAAATGCATTTTCCCTGTGTCTCTGGATAAAAGGATGTAACAAGTGAACAATGCGCGAGCCTGTTTGTCTGAGTGACATATGAAAGGACCCGGCTGCACGTGCGGGGGCGCGCACGTCGCTGTCAGAGTTCCTTCCAGCAGGAAATACAGACGGCCAGTGGATGTGTCAAATCGCTTCACCATCCTTATGAACCGAACAGACTCATTTGAAAAGATTTGTCCAAGAAAACGCGGGTTGCACGATCAAGGACCTGAACATGGACTAAAGGATAAGCCACCACTGTTTTGTTTTCACCTGCAACGATGCGGAACCCACAAGCAAGCTTGTTAGCTAAAGTAGCAAACCACCCTGCCTGTTAGCTAACACTGCTATAGGTAGCTAGCCAGCAAACAAGCTAATCAAATTCGTGGTCGTGGACATTTGTTTTGTTCAACTCATCTTTTCAACTCCGGCAAGTCCAATAAGTAATTCTCACTGGATGTTATTTGTCCATTTTGATTTCATTGGTTCGTTTCGATTCACATAACGGAAGAAGCAATTCTTGAACCGGAGCTGTGGGGGGGCCGCGGACAAGACCCCCCTGGGCGTCCAGGCGGACTCAGCAAGCAGCCACGCGGGACGTGGGTGAGTTGATGGGAGGAGAGAGTCACATCAAGGTCGCTGATTGTTTTCGGGGCCTGTTATCGGAAGAGTGAGCTGGTCGAGCCCAATACGTTAGCTGACCAGCGAGTTTGTGGGTGATCTCATTTTTGCGTTTTGAATTGGGAAGTTGTGTGGGTACAAGTTAGGCCGCAAAGAAGGATATGAAACCAGTTAGCAAGTCCGATTACTAAGAATAACCAGTGTTAATGAAAAGTTGCAAAACGCCCATCCAGCTTAATAGTTGACAATGTTCACGTTGACTTTTTCATGTGTTAAATTCTTTGAAGCGACCCCATGTTAGCATTCCGCCGTGAAGGTCCTATTTGAATAACAAGCTAGCCGGTTAGCTGTACAGTAGCAAGCTCTCACAAGCTAGTAAAGAACTTTGTAACCATTGGGAGACAGTAAATTAACTTCTCTTTATCTGAAAGGATATTGACATATGACCTGTTGGTTGGTGTAGACGTCCAATTAACCCGTTTTTTAGAATATATACATACGTTTGGTTTATTAATTTGTTTTGGTTGTGGTGAATGTAGTGTTTCCCAGATACTGTTAGCGTGAGTATTCTACATCTGTGG
This sequence comes from Sardina pilchardus, assembly GCF_963854185.1. Lineage (NCBI taxonomy): Eukaryota > Metazoa > Chordata > Actinopteri > Clupeiformes > Clupeidae > Sardina > Sardina pilchardus. The sequence continues at coordinate 12,209,811 of NC_084996.1, read as the reverse complement.
CATAATGATAAGGTAGATGCAACACCATGAGCGTTGTACCTCAGTTTTTCTAATTAAGACATAAATAGACAAGTCATGAACTCTCGCCACATTCACGATAGCCTGTTTTGCATACATCAGCGTAGTGCTTACCGCATGTTTGGGTGGAGTCTGATAACAAGTGTATCGAAATGCAGCCGGTGTTCCTTTTGTTTGATCAAAATGTGCTTAATGGCATCGCTACTTTAGAAAATGTTGTTTACTATTCTGTAGGTAAACGTAATTTATTTATAATTTATATTAATATATATAATTTATTCACTTATATTTAAGCAAAATTACTAGAACATGTGTTGCATGGATGTGTTTCACACATTTTGTCATTGTGATGGACACACCCCTTGAAAGTAATTTGCTTTTGAAGTAAATATCGCTTCTCATATCAGTAGGTGTTTCCCAACTGGTGTCATTTGCTGTCGGTTATAAAGTACTATACATGGATGCAGATGGCACGATCAGTGGTGCCAAGCATTTCATCATTAGTGCTCACCTTATCACCCATCCTGGTGATTGGTCAGGTTTCGCCCATGGCATGGGAAATGATTTGCTGTGGTTTCATGCCTTTTGCACCTTCCCCATGCACACCTTTCTATGTACAATTGAATTTCTTCCTATGCTAGTGATGCATAACATCCACCTTGTTACGCTCTAGCATTTACTCTCTATATCGTATCTATTGACGTGTTACCAGTGCTACTGTAAGAGAACTACAAGCCTTTTTCAGAAGTTGCCGATGTCTTTGGTTCTGTGTGGCAGACCTTTCTGCATAATATCCCTTGTTTGTGTTCAAGTATGGTCACACATCAGCAGCAGTAGCAGAAGGTGAGAGCTCACATTCACTTCTGTGAGAAGTGCAGCCATATCAATTCCCCTTCATGAGTTGCTCTGCTGCAGCAGTCTATGGTGGAATCACTGGCACAGAGCGACCCTTGAATTAGGCTATTTGTTGGTTCTGATGGCTCACATTATGCATGCTGAGGACAATCTTGAGGTGAGGTGCTTGCACGAGGGAGTGTCCATACACGACAGAAAAACTTGCGTCGTGTATGGACACTCCCTCGTGAAACTATTGTTTTTGAGTGAGGCCAACATGCACAAAGAATTCTTGCTTCCTCACTAACATTTCATGTCTGCCCACGCAATATGTGATTGGCCAAGACTACATCATCCTGGTTCAGTTCACTTTTATTCTCAATCTGAAGTATTTAACAGAAGCCATAAAGAAGACCCGGACCCTCGTTTGAGTTTATGACCGTGTCTGAACTGTTCTTTTGGAGTTTACAGATATACTCCTACCACTCAGCACATACCACGCACGCAGTGTGAACTTAAGTAATCTGCTCCAGGCACAGTACACGTGGGCCTGAGAATGAACTGTGCACACGTCATGTAACACAAATAAACACTCTAGTTGTGCTTTTTTCCAGCCCACAATTTTCATCTATAACTGTACCCATGCTGTGGTTTTGTGCTTGTGCTTGTTTGCGACCTCGCGCGACTCTAGACCTCCGAGAACTAAACCAAGCAAACACCTCTCGCTGCTCTCTGCGCCCTGACCTCACGCGACTCAAGACGGAGAACTAAACCAAGCAAACGACTCCTCACGGCTCGGACGATCTTGTGACTCCACCTGATGGGGCGGCTGTCATCAGAGAGGCCAGACTGTAAATGTATGTTGCTTGTAGGGGCCCTTTTTTAACAAGCAGCCATTAAGATCTAGGCCCTAGAGGTTGTCTGTGATGGGCATGTGGTCGTATGGACACGTGTGCATCTCTAATGAGTGTTGCACTCTTGACCCCAGCCCCATTCCACTGGTGATGGTGTATTCAGATCCACAATCAAAAATGAGTGTGAATTCATGATAATGTCGCTGCGGTTTGTGCTTGACCGTTGGAACATCTACTGACAAAAAAGCCAAAGTTAAAAGTCAGAGAGCTCTGAGCCGTAAGCTTGTCATGTTCAGCTCTCCCGAGTGTTCTGCTGCATTTTTCGTGTCTGTTCCTTGGTCAGTTCTGTTCCCTGTGCATGGCCGCACAGTGTTGGCTAGGTGACAGGCAGGAGTGTTGGCACAGACATTTTGAATCCTCTAGCAGGGTCCATCCAGCTCATCCTCCTTCCAACCCCCACCCCACCCCACACACACACACACACACACACACCCTGCCCTGTTCCCTGGACAGCAGGTCTGTGGCTGGAGAATGCTGTGTCAGACATGAATTAAACTCCACTGCTTTATCTGCTGGTTTCAGACTACACCCCTACCCTCACCCCCCAGCTAGATGTAAGGCCTTCATGTAGGCCCCTAGAGCACTGTGGCGTGAACAATTAGCTGTATTTGAGTTGTTATTCTACTGGCTCTAGAGATGTGCCTGAAGAGCACCATCCAGTTGTCTGAAAGAGCAGTAAAAGGGGAGGGCGCCCCGAAGCATGCTCCCACATAGTTTTTTTTTCCATAACATAAAAATAGCAAGTTACTTCTTTATTTTTTTGTTTCGCCGGCTGTATTGTGATAAAAAAGGAAGTGGCTGTGGTCACAGCTGTAAATCAGGCACCATAAAAAAAGTGCGTGCGTGTGTGCGTGGGAGACTGAGACACGGGTGGTTCAGCGCTGGTACTAGCAGGGTCTTGCTTGGGTATTATAGCATCTGATCAGAGCCGGGTGAACTTGTGTGTCATCGTGTGATGAATCTCAGTATCCAATATTGGTTATGGACTAGAGGAACTGGGCTTAGGGATACCCGACACTAGAGAATCAATGAGAGAGCATACTGGCCTTTTCTCATTGTAATAATATGTATCTGTGGTATATCCCCAAGCTGTTTGCTAAAGAGCACTGAAAGTAAATGGAATTTGATCAAGCTTTACACAGTTATATGTACAGACCACAGTCCATTTAGGATTTAAATGAATTAGCAGCACTGTAGAATGTAAATCACATTGTACATTCTGGTACAGTGCAGTAAATGGAATCATTTATGTGTAAAGTTGTGCATGGTCCTTAACGTATGTAATGAATTAAAAAAAAAAAGGAAGTACAACTATATTGAGAGAAGTGGTTCTATAATGCGTGCATTTGTGGAATGCAGTGAAGTCCTCTTCCCTCCTTCACTAACTTCTCTCTCTCTCTCTCTCTCTCTCTTCCCCCTTCGGCTCAGACAGTGCCAGCAGTGAGGAGCAGCCATGGCTGAGATCTCCGCCCTCACTCCTTCTCCTCCAGGCATGGGCGACCCCTCCCTCCCTCCTGCCCCCTCCTCTCCCCGCGCCCTGCCCAGCCTGCCCCCCTCAGAGTCCCCAAAACAGGCCCTCATTCCCAAGTCCGCCTTGTACGGTGACCGCACCACGATGGGAACCCCGACTTCCCCGAGCGCAGAGTTTCCCACGCGTTCACCGCGGGCGTCCTTGTCGGTGGCTGTAAGCGTCCCTGAAATAGCGCCGCTCTCTGTCCCCGCTGAGACGGCTGTCCCCCAGCCTGCGGAAGGCGCCGTGCCCCCCAGTGAAGAGAGTCGCGGGCCGGACAGCGCGGAGCAGACGGGCAGCCCCGAGGTCCCGGGCGTGGCAGGGGGGGCGTCAGCGGACCCGGGGCAGGAGCCACAGCAGAAGGAGACCGCTCCCTCCCCCGACGGTAATCCCAGCCCTAATCTCTACCCCAGTGTCCACATCAACCCCGCGAGTGCTAATCCCGCTCCGGGGGACAGCCAGCCCCCCTCCGAGCCCACTGCTCAGACCCCCCCTGAGGTGGCAGCAGTGGCCCCCTCCAGCACCCCTGCTCCTCCTCCTCCTCCCTCCTCCTCCCCCAAAGACTCTGACTCCACCCAAAGTCAGACCAGCGCCTCTGCACCGACAGCAGGAGCACAAGCAGCAGCAGCAGCAGCAGCACCAGGTGCTCCCTCACAGGCGACGCCCCCCCCACCACCTCCGCAAAATGCCAAGCCAAGGGACGCCGACGCCACCGCCCCCTCAAACCCGTACCCCGCCCCCGCCCCCTCAAACCCGTACCCCGCCCCTGAGCCCAAACCGGCCTCTCCCGCCACACTGGGTGCCTCCAAACGGGCCCTGGAGCCCCCGGGCACCCCGACCTGGTCGGAGCCCCCCGCCCTGGTGGTCCAGGAGTCGGCCCCCACGCTGCCCCTGCCGTCGTCGAGGCCGGCGCCGGACACGCTGAGCTACCTGGAGTCGGCCAGCCTGATGTCGGGCACGCTGGAGTCGCTGTCGGGGCTGGGCGAGGACGGCAGCTCGGTGGGCTCCGACTCGGAGATCAACGGCCTGGTCATGCGCCGCACCGACAAGTACGGCTTCCTGGGCGGCGCTCAGCACTGCGAGGCCAGGTGGGTAGAGCACCGACACGCAGGTGCACACACGAGCACGCACGCTTCACACAGGCAGATGTACACACACACACACACACACACACACACACACACACACACACACACACACACACACACACACACTTACACACTTTTAGAAACATTCACAGAAATCCACACGTAACACAATCCAGACACACTTAATCCAGACATACTTAATCCAGCAACAACAAGTATTTAGTGGTGACATTTTCTAATGTGGCTTGTTAAAACCCCTTTAATGTCATCCAAGGTTAAATGGCAGTGTCTGATATCAGAGTCCTTATTTACATCGTAGCAGGACACTTGCTTTAGCATGTAAGGAAGTGAGCGCCAGCTTAGATTCTGTGGCAGTTACATAATGTGTCAATGAAAGTCCTCACACATTGGTCATTACTCTGCCATCAGTGAATGTGCATGCTGAGCAAGCCTTGGCTCATGAGTGAGGACAGTCTCCAGCAGTGGTGGTGTTCGGTGTCTGCCAGGAAAGACAGTGTTTTTGTGTTTCTGTCCAAACTATAATGTTTGGATGAGCTTGAGCTCAGTGCATATAGTGCATATGGTTTGTGTTCAATCAGTAGAGCCATACTCCAACCCGCTTTGACTAGGCTGTCTTGATATAAAGCCGGTGGGTGCATCAGCATCTCCCAGTGTTTTGATCCAAATCTCTGTGTGATACTGCCTGTAGAGCCTCTTTCTCAATCCCACTCCACCCCCCCCCCCCCCCCCCCCTCTTGCCCACATGCTTCCTGTGTCTATGACGTTTGTTATTAGTGCTATCAGCAAGATCACTGCTGTGCTGATCAACATGTCCTCCCTCCCTGTGGTCAATAATACACCACTTAGCTTTGGGCACTTGACCAATTCTCTTGGATTATATTCTCTCTCTCTCTCTCTATCTCTCTATCTCTCTCTTTTTGGGTTGATCTGTCTCTCTCTCTCTCTTTCTTTCTCTCGCCTCTACATGACATGCATATTCTTACGTTCTTAAACAATTGAGTATGTATCTTTGTACACACACGCTCACTTATATAAATACATACATGCACATGCATGGGTATTGTGTTTCCATCTCCCCCTCTGACCCCCCCCCCCAGTCCTGCTGTATTGGCCTGAGTCTGTCTGTGTCCTTCATCTCTCCTTGTGACTCAGTTAGTGCTGAGGCTGCCTCTGACTCGCTATTTGAAGGCTGGCGCCTCTCTCTCTCTCTCTCTCTCTCTCTCTCTCTCTCTCTCTCTCTCTCTCCCCCTCTCTCTCTCTGTTCTTCCTCATATCTCTCGCAGTCGTTCTGTTTCCCCCCCATTACACACGCCCAACTCACTCCTTTCTCTCTCTCTCTCTCTCTCTCTCTTTCCTCCCCTCGCCATGTTATCTGTGATTAGCACCTCTATCTGGTTCTGCTGTCTGTTTTTGGTGGTGCTCACTTGTGGGAATGACTGAAATGAGTCATTTTGCTGACCCTTCAAGTGTTTTGTGTTCCTGCTCCATAAATGGACATTTGAGTCTGTAAGAGTATATGTGTGTGTGTGTGTGTGTGTGTGTGTGTGCGCGCTATGGTATGACTGCACACACCGTATATTTCCCATTGTCAACCCATCATAATGATGTAATTTTGGAATTGTGTTTTTATTTGTGTTTGTGTGCATGTCATGATTAGTTCTCATCTGGGCAGAGTATGTGTGTTTGTATGCGTGCGTGTGTGTGCGCTTAGGTGTGTACGCATGTGTGTGTGTGTGTGTGCGTGCGTGCGTGTGTGTGTGTGTGCTTAGGTGTGTACGCATGTGTGTGTGTGTGTTGTTGTTTTTACCTCTTCCCTTCTCTGTTTGAATAAACGTGAAGTCAGCCTTGTGCTTGTGTTCGTCAGGCGCTGAGAGTGGCACATTGCTGTGGTCACCACCGGTCTGCACTGACTGTCAGATGAATGTGTAGTCACTCAGGCTGTAACCATGGGCCTCTCTCCCTCCCTCCCTCCCCCTTTCTTTCTTTCTTTCTTTCTCTCTTTCGTTCTTCCTTTCTTTCTTTCTTTCTGTCTTCCTTTCTTCCTTTCCCTCCCTCCCTCGCTCTTTCTCTCTCTCTCTCTCGCTGACAGTGAGAAGGAGCTGCGAGTGGAGGTGGCGCGGCAGAGGGAGATGAAATGGCTGGACATGTTCAACCACTGGGACAAATGGGTCACTCGGCGCTTCCAGAAGGTCTGTGCTGTGCACCTGATTTATGATGGTGTTTGGGGGGGATTGTGTGTGCTTGCATTTATATATGGAATATCAATTATTTTTGTAGACTGGTCTGAATACCTTAAGAGTGTGTGTGTGTGTGGTGTGTGTGGTGTGTGTGGTGTGTGTGGTGTGTGTGTGGTGTGTGTGGTGTGTGTGTGAGAGACTGCCAGCGTATGTATTTCTGCATGTGTGTGCATTCATACTTTTGTGTGTATGCATGCCTCTGTCTTTTCCTGATTTATAAACCAATTGAATGTGCTGACATTTGTGCCTATCTGTGATTTATGGCCAGAGCTGGTTTGTGTGATTAAGTTTGCTTTCACACTAGAGCTTTTGATGTGGACTGGGGTCCACTTGAATCGTTTAGTGTGTGTGTGTGTGTGTGTGTGTGTGTGTGTGTGTGTGTGTGTGTGTGTGTGTGTGTGTGTGTGTGTGTGTGTGTGTGTGATTAACTTGTGTGTGTTGTTGCAGGTGAAGCTGCGCTGCAGGAAAGGAGTCCCATCCTCACTCAGAGCCAAAGCCTGGCAGCTGCTCTCCAACAGCAAAGAGCTCCTCGACTCCAACCCTGGGAAATTTGATGTACTGAAACACACACACACACACACACACACACACACACACACACACACACACACACACACACACACACACACACACACACACACACAAGAAAAGCACATGAAAAGTGCACCAAAGATACACCTTAATTTGCCCACATCCATCTTGGCACTATTGCAAACAAATTCACCCTGTTGCCCATACCTTATATTGATTAGAATCCCGAAGAGCAAATCTGTACTTAAGCGCAAATTTACTACTTGCGCTTCATTGATAAAAACCACAACAATTGTGGTCTGAATCTGATGTGGAGTAATAAGCATGGCCAGGCCCACAGTGCAGTGTTGCTCTAATCACTTCCTGCTCCGGGAGCAGCTAATTAAATCCTCCTCAGTTATGTATCCAGCCCTCCCCACCAGTCGCCCCTTAAATCTCCTCTAAGCCCAGCCTGCTTGATCGTCCAAAACGTCCACACCTAACTGTCGCCTGGAGCAGCGTACAACCTGCTGCAGCGTCCTTCCAACTCCCACACACACGACACACACACAGGGTCAGGACGTGGCCACACTGTCCTCTCACACCTCCCAGAAAGCTCTGGATTGCTAACGGGGGACCCAGACCGTCTCCCCGAAAAAGGTCCCCGGTGGACCTCATCCCCAAGGCAGCGCGGCAAAGACCTCCCCAGCTCTAATCCTCTTAGCCTGGAGCAGCTAATCCTGCCAGTCTGGGCCCTCTTCCACGGCTTGGCAGGCGACCTGGCCTGGAGCGTGGGCCTTTTAGCGGAGCAGGCGAGATCCACAGTGGCCCTCTGGCCCAGTGTCCAGTGTCCGGTCGCGCTGCGGCGCGTTTGTAGGGCAGAGGTAGAGGGTGACTTGTCACGTATCAGAGAGGATCAATGTGACCCACATATTCTCCCTCTCACAGACAGACATGCACATCTGTTTCTCCCTCGTCCCACTTGCACAACAAACAGCATGCTCTCTTATAGAAGTGCACCATCAGCCAGTTTCCCCATACATGGATTAAGCCATAAAACTTTTTTTTTTTTACCGTTCTATTCTAGTTCTGTTTTAGTTCTATTTTAGTCCATAACTATGCATAGTTTATGTATTGGACACTAACTCTGTGTGAACACCATTCTATAAACACACCTTCCAGTCAGAGGCACAAATAAAAAGTTATTTATTGATCATTATTTCAAGTTTATTTATTGTTTTGTGTCTTCTCACCTGCTGTGCAGGAGCTGGAGAGAGAGCCGGGCGACCCCAAGTGGCTGGACATCATTGAGAAAGACCTGCATCGCCAGTTCCCCTTCCATGAGATGTTTGCTGCGCGCGGAGGACATGGGTAAATATGGGCTTCCCAGCTTTGGCCTGGTTTGCACAGGCTTTGAAGTAGCCCGGCTATCGCCATACTAAGCTGTATACAACCAGTCTGGGGAGTCTGCGCTTTATTTAGCTTTAGTTCAAATGTATGCTTTTGGTCGTTCAACAAGTCAGACCGACGATCCGGGGGCGCCTTTTGGATAAGCTAGTTTGTGATTGGAACCAGATTAGATGTGGACAGGAAGCAGGAGAGATAGATGTGCTGGTTTCCAGCCTGAGCTGCGGGGCGAAATCCAAATTGCCTGCAGATCAGGCAGAGTTTACCCAGCCTAGCTTTGTAGGACTTTAATGTCTAATTTGGTCATTTATTTAAGTCTGTCAGTAAAATTATTGCTAGACGGTTTCTAGCCATGGTTGTTCTCACTGTTCTAAACTTTCAATGCTTTGTATTAAATCATGTTTTCTATTAGTTTATTAGTTACTGAAAAGCCTGTTTAAACACGCTGTGGACTCTGTAAACTCAGCAAATGCTGAACTTTACAACGGTCATATAACTTTATCTTGTTCAGCCTTTTGGTTCCTTATGTTTTGTTCTGTGGCTCTCTCCCCTGCAGGCAGCAGGACCTGTACCGGATCCTGAAGGCGTACACCGTGTACCGGCCGGACGAGGGCTACTGCCAGGCCCAGGCCCCGGTGGCGGCCGTGCTGCTCATGCACATGCCCGCTGAGGTGAGCAGAGAGTAGAGGAGACGTGTGTCTGTGGGTGCCTCTCATGCAGCGTTTATACGTCCTCCCTCGCTCCTCGATGCCTCGATCCTCACTGATCTACATAAAGAATGATGGGGGGGAAACAATGGGATAGTCTATCCAGTGTTAGTTATAGATCAGTGGGAACGCCCCTCGAGGATCGAGCATCGAGGATCGAGGAGGCATGTTGAGAGGCACCCTATGTGTCCGTGTCTGTGTCTGTGTGTGCGCGTTCGTGCGTGGATGTGTGGCTGAGTGTTGCAATGCAGACAGAACACCCACTCACGCACACAAAAAAACCCCCACAAGTTCTAACAATAAACTTTCATGGGAAACATGTTCTCTTTGGTGTCTAACCGGTGTATGACTTTGTGTTTTGACAGCAAGCCTTCTGGTGTCTGGTACAGATTTGTGAGAGATACCTGCCAGGGTACTACAGCGCAGGACTGGTGAGTGTCTGCAATGACAACCCTTCAACAGTCTCCCTTTCCCTACATTATATATGCTAATGTGCTCAAGCTGACATCTCTCCCTTTGATCTCTTTCTTTCTTTCTCTCTCTCTCTCTCTCTCTCTCTCTCTCTCTCTCTCTCTCTCTCTCTCTATGTCTCCCTCGCTCCATCTGTCCATCAGGAAGCGATTCAGCTGGACGGCGAGATCTTCTTCTCTCTGCTGCGGCGCGTGTGCCCAATGGCGTACCGGCACCTGAAGAAGTTCAAGATCGACCCCATCCTCTACATGACCGAGTGGTTCATGTGCGTCTTCTCCCGCACGCTGCCCTGGTCCTGTGTGCTGCGCGTCTGGGACATGTTCTTCTGCGAGGGTTAGGAACATACACACACACACACACACACACACACACACACACACACACATGTACGTGCGCACACACACACACACGTACATATCGAGGGCTGAGAACTAAAGGGGCGTAAGTGACATATTGGTCAAAATTGAGTTATATATATCACCTGAAAGCTCTTGATGAGCTCTTTCTAGCTGACAAAATTATAGAAGTAAAATATTTATAAATATAAAGTTATTGAACAAAAACCAAAGGTCTTTAACTGTGAACATATAGTAGCAGTTAGATTTGTTTTGGCTCTCCTGTAAAGGTGGTGAAATGTCACTTACGCCCCTTTGGTTCTCAGCCCTCGATATATTCACACTCACAACTTGTGTGACATACAAATTAAATAAATACATACATACAGTAGGTTTTGAGGGCATATAGTGTGGGTGTATCAATGGGTGGATGCCGAGCTGATTGGAAATGTCGTAGGTAAAGTGAATGTGTCTAATAATCTTTGTGTGTGTGTGTGTGTGTCAGGGGTGAAGGTGGTGTTCCGTGTGGGCCTAGTGCTGCTGAAGCAGATGCTGGGCTCGGTGGATAAGCTGCGGGAGCTGCAGGGCATGTACGAGACCATGGAGCGCCTGCGCAACATCCCCCCCGAGTCCATCAAGGAGGACCTGCTCATACAGGAGGTGGGTATGAGGCCTCTGGCAGGCTACGCATTCACTCTCACACACTCACTCACTCACTCACACTGTCCCTTACTCTCACACACTCACTCACTCTCACTGTCCCTTACTCTCACACACTCACTCACTCACACTGTCCCTTACTCACACTCACTCACTCACTCAACCACCCACCCACCCACCCACACTGAGCCACTCACCCACTCACTCACACACACACAATCTCACTCACTCACTCACACACACACACACACACACACACACACACACACCCTCACTCAAGGCCTGAGCCCACTGGCTACGATGTCTGGTGAAGCATCATGAAGTGCATCCATGTATGCAAGGGACTGAACCAATGGACTGTGATCATTTAGAGCATACCAAGGCATATTTATTCATATTTATTACCTAACTACAGTAGGCCTATGTGCTGGTGGACACTAGTTAGTTTGGTTTCCTAGCAACGGTTGTGAAAGAAAGAAGTCATAGTTGTAACCACTAAAGCCGCACAAGTTGGCTAAAATTGTTGAAGACCGTACAAACACATGGATTTAAAACCGAGCCAACAAAAACAAACCGTTTCTATGAACCTGGCATTCAAAAAATAGGCCCATCTAGTTGTAAACACTGGTGTCAACACACATCAACACAGATGGTTGTTGCCCCGCAAAAAGGAAGAACAAAGTTTTCAACTCTATTGATGCGTGTCAGTCTCTGCTAGTGGGTGTTGCCCTGTGAGAAGGAACTGAGTTCTAAACGGCAGTGTGTGTGTGTGTGTGTGTGTGTGTGTGTGTGTGTGTGTGTGTGTGTGTGTGTGTGTGTGTGTGTGTGTGTGTGTGTGTGTGTGTGTGTGTGTGTGTGTGTGTGTGTGTGTGTGTGTGTGTGTGTGTGTGTGTGTGTGTGTGAGGCTGTAGTCAGTGGACGAAGTGTCCTATATGAGGAAGGCTCGTGAAGGGGGCACCTCCCTTAGCACTGTTAGGGTTGGTGTGGCCAGTCTGCTCATGTGCGACTCACGCTGCTATTGAGAAAGCCCTCCACCCTCCACACTCCCCCCCCGGCCCTACGCCCTACGCAGACAGCACAAGATAGATCACACCAGATCACACCAGGCTCATGGAGGCATGACTCATGTCTAGACCAGCATACTTCCCATATGCACTTTCCATTGTGCTGTTAGAACACCAAGTACACTTTAGCAGTCTTTCATATATTTTCTTGAAGAAGGTTTTTTTTCAGGTTTTTTTCATGTCTCGAACGTGTGGATTTCGCTGTGTCCCTACCTCAGAATCAGAATCAGCTTTATTGGCCAGGTTTGCGTAAACAAACAAGGAATTTGACTCCGGCTAATCTTTGCGCTCAAGTACCTGTGTGTATTGTTAATAGTATATTGTGTGTGTGTGTGTGTGTGTGTGCAGGTGATCACCCTGCCGGTGACGGAGGCTCTGATCGAGCGCGAGTGCAGCATCCAGGTGCGTAAGTGGCGCGAGTCCCGTGGCGAGCTCACGCACCAGCCGGCCCGCCGCCTCCACGGCACCCGCGCCATCTACGACCAGAAGCGCCGCGCCGCCTCCATCAGCTCCGGCGGCAGCCTGTCCTTCCTGGGCGTGGGCGTGCCCCCGCCGGGCCCCCTGCGCGCCTCCTCCAGCCTGCTGTCGCTCCCGGGCTTCCGCCGCTCCAGGAACCCCTTCCAGTCGCAGCCCAAGAAGGGCTCGCTGTCGGGGCCCTCGGCGGGGGGCTCGGACACCGTGTCCCTCCACGAGTTCAACACGGGCGGCGGCGGCGGCTCGCCGTCCCACCACGCGCAGCACGGAGGCGGCGGCGGCGGGCGGCCGCAGGGCAAGCACGGCCCGAGCCCGCTGCTGGCGAGCGCCCAGGCCCAGCCGGTGGCGTTGTCCCAGGTGCCCGCGGAGCACCAGCACCTGGCCACGCTGCCGCCGTCGGGCCAGAGCCAGCAGGGGACGCCCTCGCGCGCGCTCGCCCCCTCGCCCAAGGTGGTGGCGGAGCAGGTGACGGCCACCCTCCCCTCGCCCACCGCCAACAACGCCCCTCTGCCCCCGGCGAGCGGAGGAGGCGGCGGCAGTGGAGTGGCCTCCGGAGGTGGAGAGGAGGACGGCAGGAAGAAGAAGAAGAGCAAGGAGGAGAAGAAGCGAGAGAAGGAGGAAGAGAAGCAGAGGGCCCGCGAGAGGAAGGAGAAGGAGAAGTCCGACAAGGAGCGGCAGCGGAAGGAGCGCGAGCGGGCGGAGAAGGAGAGGAAGAAAGGCGGCAAAAAGAAGGACAAGGCGGGCAGCGCAGGGGCCGAGGCGGAGGAGAAGAATGGAGCGGCGGCAGCGCGAGATTTGGCCTAGTTCCTGCCCCCCCCCCCCCCCGACCCCCCCTCCCCTCCCCTCCGCTCAGACGTCCGGCCTGGCCACAGGGCTGAAGCCCCGGAGAAGAGGAATGGGGGGAGGAGGGGGAAAAAAAGAGGACAAGGGAACAAAAGACCCACGGAAGGGTGAAGAAAAGAATGAAAGGAACACGGCTCTCCTGTTGAAACGCATTTCATCTCGTCAAAAGGCATCGCCATCATCAACTGGACCACATTGCCCGGTCACCCCTGGCTATGGTCCACCTATTCACCCCTCCTCTCCCTCCCCCTGCCCCCTCCCCCCTCCCTGTCTCCCCCTCTTTTTTCCCCCTGGTCCAGTGTGTATCTATTTCCCAAACCCATGTTCAGACATCCTGGAAGGAACAGAGTGTTTGTTTGCTCTCATGGTCCTAATCTCATTTCATTGGACTGGTTTCATTTCTGTGGACGCGTGTTTAATTTTCATTTGCCATGTGGTGGTGTTCATGAAGGACTATATGCAAAAGGAATCAAATCGGACTGTGAAGACATGCGCTGAAGCTGAGGAGGTTTACAGTGGTGTATGACATAGGCATGTATATAGGTTGAACTCTACATGGTTTAAGGACCCCCAACGCCCAGTGGGTGGTGTCCAGCCAGAATGCCTGATTTAAAAAAAAAGAAAGAAAAGAAAAAAAGAACATACTGTATAACAAACTTACACCTGGTGATGAATCTATCAGCGGTTGAAGTAGCCCTCAAGCCCTCAAAATATAATTCTGGGTGGTCTGTTGAGTTGTCGGATGTATTTATTCTAGAACTGTAGCTCGTATGTATGTACTGTATGTATGTATGTATGTATGTATGTGTGTGTGTGTGTGTGTGTGTGTGTGTGTGTATGTATGTATGTGTGTGCCTTCGTAGATTAGTATAGTGTAGTCAGGTCTTGTCTAACTAGTCAAACTGCTCCTGTGTGTCTTTATCGGTCTCCCATGTTCCCCCATCACTTACGTTGACCCCCCTTCTTAGTGGAGGTATTAAAGGGGTGGGTTGGTGGAGCAGAGGAGGTTAAGAGAATTTTAACAAGGGAGTTTTGAAGTCGACCCGGTGCATGGTGTTGTCCTGGACTTATGAAATTGTGGGTGTGCTCAGTGTTGTCCTGGCAAGAAAAGAAGAAAAGAGAAAAAAAAAAGAAAAACACCTAGGGAAATAGTCTTTTAACATTTATTTTATTTTTGAAGGAGTATCATTTGAATTATTTTTCTTATAGTCTGTTTTGACTCGACCCATGCTTAGCTTATGTCTCTGTTTACAGGTTATTAACTCAATTGCTTAATTAAAGGGGGGGGTGGGCAAAAAAGATGTTCCTCCTTATCACCTCAGGCTACAGAAGAGAGCAGCTTTTTTTGCCCCCCCCCCCCATAACCCCCTCGCCTCACCAGTCCTTCTCACTTTTTTGACGAGTGAAGATGAGGAAGTGCCACTGATGGGCTCATTGGTCATCATTGCGTGTACGTACGGTCACTCTTAGCCACCACCCCATCCTGTACTGTAATGCCATCATGGTCGAATTCATCTTCATCATCAACGTCATCTTCATCTTTTTGGTTTTGAACTGGAAATTATGGTCAGGTCTCATGAGAATGCAACTGGCTGTTGTTGTTTTTCGAGGAATGTATTGTTGAAAACAGTGTCCCTGTTTGGAGTTGAACTCTCTCTGGATACTGGCTTATCAGGTGATACAGAGGTTGATAAGAGGTTGATATTATTATTTTCTCGTTGTGACGTAAGCAGGAGAGAAAGCATTGTGGTATTTTCCAAGCTTGTTTTCCTGGTGAGGCGTGTCCGAGAAAGATTCAACAGTGTATCTACAGTTTTTATTTTGTAAATAGAAAATGCTATTTATATGGGTGAAGGTTCATAGTACTCTGTGAGAGGCAAGAGGCTCGTCAGAAATGCTTGTCAGTGTTCCAGATAGTGAAGGATTAGTTTTAATTTTTGCACTGAACCCTTGATCGATATTGTTATTATTATTATTATTACATTTTGAATCAGCTGAAGGCCCCCTCACTAACTAACCACTTCTGTATCTAATGCACAGTAGGTTTATTCAGCTGAACCGTTTGAGTCCTTAACCCAGTGTGCGTTAGGACCCTGTTGTGGTCAGGCTTGGTGCAGCATTTGTAGCATTAAATGCCTTCTAACCTTTTGGGTTTGTAATGTATCAGTGTATAAAATGTGTTAATTTAAAACAGATCTGCTATATATTGTATACTATTCCTACCCTGAAGCTTACTTAGGAGTTTTTTTTATTATTATTATTTGTATTTTTTTATGGCAGCAGAATGGATGCCTGCTGGACTGGAATATGAGTTGGAATCTTATGCTTTTCGTTTTTGTTGTATTTTCTTATTTATGTATTTTTTTTTTAAAACAAAATCTCACATTTGTTTGCACATTTATATCCCCATAATTTGGAAGAACAAATCCCCTTTTGTAGGTCGTCATCATATGTCCATGAATAATATTTTTTACACCCGACAGTATTACAGAAACCATGCTTTGGCTGAGGGTGTAATTGGAGAATGTGTTTCATCATATTTCTTTAAAGGTGGACTATGCAAGTTTTTTAGCTTAATTTACCTTTACTGATTAGCTTCGGAGTCATTGGAATGGTTATTTTACTTATTTCGGGCTGAATGATGGCTCGCTTCCCCCTAGCGCCTATGAGCGGATTGTGCCACTGGGCCGGTGGCATGACAAACAGAAAGTGTCGATCATGCTTATGAAAAGGCAGACTGACCAATTGAGGAGTGTTGTAAATACACGCCAAAGCTGTAGGTAAAGCTCTCCAGAGAAACCTGCAAGCGTCAAATGAGAAAACAGTGACGCAATCGCCAAACCTGCATAGTTCCGCTTTAACGTGATGTGTTTGGGCACACCTCATATGCATCCCTAATTGATATAAGGAGACTGCCTTGCAACAGCAGGCGAAACCAATAGGAAATTGCACTGGCGCTCCAAACATTTCTGTGTTTTAACTGGAAGCTCCTTTTGCCAGAGGTGAACCCCACAGAACAGATGCGTGTTCCCTCGCATCGCTGGCATTGTGGTTAAGAAATCACTGTATTAAATTCACATGTCCCCCATCAACTCACATTACCTTTATTTCAATGTCGAGTTGCAAGCAAAGTCAATCAAACAAAGTGTCCAGTGCATGAAGTTAAGCTATTGCGTGGTGTGTGGGTGCGTCGCTCAGAGCCCACCCATGTTTGTGCATACGATCTTAATGGTATTAGATTAGCGAAATGATGATTTTGTTTCATGAGTTTATTAAATGAGCTTCAGTTCATTTGCACTCGTTGGCCTGACTTTGCTCTTAACCCGTCACTGAAATTAAGACACACATTGTTATTTGTCACACACACACACACACACACACACACACACACATATACGCTTGTGCTTACATGATACCCCTGATAGGTGTGTGTCAACGGGAGGCGCTAGTGGTTACTGTAACGTAGATTACTGACACTCCTCTAACGTTGATCTTGACTTCATGACATCTGTTGTTGTCGTGCCAGTGTAAAGAAAACGTAGACTCTACTGTGCTATTCTCTTTCTCTGTCTGTCTCTGCGTCTGTCTAACTCGTGTTTGGGGACTGGTGTTGGGGTGCGATGCCGTTGTTTTTTTGTTTTTTTTTTTGTCCTGGTACACTCTTTTTATTTTTTTATTTAATATATTTTGTTTTTCGAAATTGTCACGACAGCTTTTACTCTAAAAGTGTTTTAACAGTGCTGAGGTTTTAGACATTGTGGATGATGGCCCACCTGATAAAGCCACTGCTGTTTGCTGATTGATCAAATTGTTACTATGCAACCCTTACCACCTCGTAATGATGAGCTCATGGGTGTCACCTGGGATGCCTGAGCTGATGTTGTGGCTTAAGCAGAGAACGTTGATGGTTTCTGTCATCATGAAATGCCAACTGAACATTCAGCTTCGTCCCCTCTTGGCGGAAGGGGGCCGTAGCCTATGCCATGAAGAGCAGGCTCACTCAATGCAGACCGTTTAAATGCCAAGAGGAAAAGATTCGGTGTACAGGACAGAAGGACTGAGAACTGCTCCTTTAGCTTGTTGAAGTTGGAATACAAATGAAATTTCATGGACACCAAAGCACACAAACGTACACACACACACACACACACACACACACACACACACACACAAAAAGCACTGTCACATGCAAGACAGGAAATGCATCATCTCTTAATGCACACCTGGCACATGGAGGAGTCGAATCGAGCGCCTTTAAAATTAGGGCCATTACATTTCTTTGAATTTGCCATTTCAATATATGTAATTGTTTTCTTTTTTTAGCACTTGGCACGTCTTCCACTCCAGCCTCCCATGTATTTGTGTATGTGCTCTCTCTCTCTCTCTCTGTTTGTTTTTGAGTTTACATCCAGTACATCAGTGTCAGAAAAAATGGTAGATTAAGAATCATTCCTTAACAGCAGAAGATAATCTACACATGACGTATTTAATGAATAATTATGATAATGATGAACAGTTGTGATGAAATAATAATAATAATAATAATAATAATAATAATAAAAACATAATTAAACTGACCAAGTGTTACTTCAGTGATTTCCTTTATTGCACTCTAAAAAATGCTGGGTTATTTTTTCAACCAAACCGCTGGGTTGAGGCTGCTGGGTCATTTTATTGGGTTGTTTTAACTCGTATTGGGTCATTTCTGCAACCCAGCTTGTTGGGTTGATAGTACAGCGCTGCTGGGTTGACCATTTAGGACTGTGCCCCTCCTCTCCCCCACCTGATGTGGAGCACACTTCCCAGCACCTGGGTGACTTTAACACAGCTGCATAGTTATTTGAATGAGGTTGAAGAAAAAAATCGGTAGACATATTTTCAACCGTCCAGTCCTGCAGCTGCTGCCAACAAATGCAATGGAAATCAGGCGATTTCGGAAGGTATGTATCTGTTTTTAACTTCTGCATTGTACAAAGAAATCCATACGGATTTAAAAGTCCACCCAGAGACATACCCTTTGTGATATGAATGAATATTCTGTCTGACGATTTCATTCAGCCTCAAGCATGACAGCTATATTAGCTAAGCTAAGTTAACATTAACTTACAATATCTGTTCATGTTAAATCTACACAAAGACAGACTCATAAAAAACACAGTTCTGTGTTCACTGGGTATGAACCGCTGAACAGAAACAAAACGAACTTTTACAACGAACTAAAATTAGCATAACAGCTGTAGGTAATGTTAACAGACAAGTAACAAAATTATGCTTTGTGGTGCAGCTGAGGTTTATCAGCTAATGTTAGCTAGCAGCTAATAGGCTACAGCGAAGTAGTCTCTTCCCAACACACGTAACTGACGGTAATAATCATGGCAAACAACATCTTATTAACTAATTTAGGGTAGCTTCATATTATAGCCATGTTACTTATGGGTTTATTTTGGTAGTAGCGTTACAAACACCTTGGATCCACTGGCTGAATAACGTGCTAACATTGGCTAGCTAACGTTAGCATCGCCACTACTGAAATTACGTTTATTAGCCTGCTTATCCAGCTCATCTCCAAACGCACATTTTGTATTACCTGTATTAGGATTAAAACAACGCCATAATAATAGGTCTCCTGGTGGATTTTTAATGTTTGTCAACATCATTCATTGATAATGGTTCATGGAAGTCTTGATATAAAGCTCTGTAAATAACTGATTCTTTTTTTTTTTCTTTGATTGACAGGGCTGACCCCCGAAACGGACCGTGGAATCTGCCTGCCTTCATGGAAGTAGCCCATCACAGACTGTTCAAAATAAAGAAAAGTATAAAATAAATAATCATGTCTGTTTTATTTCATTGCATGGCTATTCTTGCCCATTTCTCATATACTATATTGTCTGTATCCAAGCTGTCAACAAAATGTGTGACTTTAAGTTTGGCTATTTAAGTGAAGTGTTTTAAAAATGAACCAGTGGATTTTTTGGGGATTTGGTTTCAAATATAACCCAAACATTATGTAAATTTAACTAAACATTCGTGTCAAAATAACCCAACACATTGGTTAAAATATCAACCCATCCGCTGGGTTAAATTTAATAACCCAATTTGCTGGGTTAAGATAACCCAATGCTGTGTTGGACCCCATTTTACTCAGCAGTTGGGTTGAAAATAACTAAATTTGGGTTTGTTTTTAACCCAGCATTTTTTAGAGTGTGGATGTGTCTTTCCCTGGTTGTTGGACTAGGTCAGGTATGAAAGAACATAATATAAACCATCACACAGTCACACTTTTGTGGTGTTAGACTTGAAGTCCTCATGTATGCCTTGAAATACATTGGATGCATAATATATACAGTGCCTATAGAAAGTTATCATACCCTTTTGAAATAGTTACTTTTTTTGTCTTACAGCCTGAAATCAAAACCCATTTAAAAAAAAATCTTTTCCAGTTTTATTTACAAATGTAGCTGTACAACATCAAAATAATGAAAAAAAAGTCAACAGTTCTGAAAATTAATAAAAAATTAAAAACTAGAAGAACAGGGTTGGAAAAGTCATCATACCCCTGACTTAATACTTTGTAAAGCTTCCTTTTGCTTTCATTACAGCCATCAATCTGTTTGGATATGTCTCTATTATAGCTTTGCACACCTAGATAGGGGAATATTTGCCCAATTTTCCGTGCAGAAATGTTAAAATTTAGTCAAATTCTGTAGGGAATGGCGATGGACTGCTCTCTTCAAGTCAATCCACATATTTTCTATAGGATTTAAGTCAGGGCTCTGACTTTGCCACTCAAGGATATTCACCATCCTATCCTTAAGCCACTGCTTTGTTCTTTTGGCAGTATGTTTAGGATTTTTGTCGTGTTGGAAGGCGAATGACCTCCCCATCCTCAGCTGTTTAGGAGAGGGACGCAGATTTTCCTCAAGAATTTTGGTGTACTTGGCAGCATCCATTTTCCCTTCTATCCTGACCAATTGCCCAGTCCCCGCTGAAGAGAAACATCCCCAAAACATAATGTTGCCCCCACCATGCTTCAAAGTAGGTATGGTGTGTTTTGGGTGTGTTTGGGTGTGTATACTGTGTTTGGTTAGCGCCTGGAGCTCAGTCCAAAAACTTCAATCTTAGTCTCCAAAAAGTTTGATCTTAGTCTCATCTGACCATATAAGCTTTTTCCACATGGTAGCAGAATATTCCAGATGTGTTTTTGCACTGAACTCCAAGCGCAATGTTTGGCGAAAACCAACACAGTACACCACCCAAAACACACCATACCTAGTGTGAAGCATGGTGGGGGCAACATTATGTTGTGGGGATGTTTCTTTTCAGCGGGAACTGGGCAATTGGTCAGGATAGAAGGGAAAATGGATGCTGCCAAGTACACCCACATCCTTAAGGAAAACCTGCGTCCCTCTCCTAGACAGCTGAGGATGGGGAGGTCATTCGCCTTCCAACACGACAATAATCCTAAACATACTGCCAAAAGAACAAAGCAGTGGCTTAAGGATAGGATGGTGAATATCCTTGAGTGGCTAAGTCAGAGCCCTGACTTAAATACTATAGAAAATATGTGGATTGACTTGAAGAGAGCAGTCCATCGCCATTCCCTACAGAATTTGACTAAAGTTTAACATTTCTGTACGGAAAATTGGGCAAATATTCCCCTATCTAGGTGTGCAAAGCTATAATAGAGACATATCCAAACAGATTGATGGCTGTAATGAAAGCAAAAGGAAGCTTTACAAAGTATTAAGTAAGGGGTATGATGACTTTTCCAACCCTGTTATTCTAGTTTTTCATTTTTTATTAATTTTCAGAACTGTTTACTTTTTTTTCATTATTTTGATGTTGTACAGCTAAATTTGTTAATAAAACTGGAAAATATTTTTTTAAAAATGGGTTTTGATTTCAGGCTGTAAGACAAAAAAAGTAACTATTTCAAAAGGGTATGATGACTTTCTATAGGCACTGTAAATACTACCTTGAATGCCCTCGATTACCTTGAAACGGAAGTGGCAGAGATAGAGGTGAAGTTCGTTTTGTTCTGCGGTGACGGACTGCACCTGGTGCAGCTGCAGAACTTCCTCATTTCCAGTTACACTTGGTGTTTGTTAGCAATATTTCATCCAGGTTTTGGTTAGTGGGTATGAGAAGTCTGAATGATGAAACTGATAGGCAGCGCCTTGAATATTCAACCTGTTTAGAAGCAATGCTTTGCAATACTAAGTTGTAAAACCCATATCTATCTAGCACTAGGGATAGGGATAGCAATAGGGTAGTTGTGCTGGAATTTCAGTCCTTACTTGGTGATGGACAAGCAAGTAGGTCTGTAAAAATATATCTGGGCCATATTTGTCATCCTATCCTCACAGCCTGTAAGCTTCATTGAACCACTGTGATAATGTGAATGCCCACAGGAGGGTGCTCTTTCCACCTAACAAGGGTGGTAAAAGCTTCAACTAGCATGTACAAAAAAATGGAGTCGTTGGACACAGTTTTCCTGGTTTTATTACTTACAGAGATGTTTTTCTGACAAAGGCACCGAGATGTAGAAAGCAAAGAAGAGGGAGATGGTATTTAGAAAAAGACACAGAAGGAAAAGGGGAAAAGATGAGAAGAACGAAGATGGTATGTTTCTTTCATTCTTTCTTTTCCCTCTTTGGGGCAGTCTATCTCCCCCTCAATAAAAAAAACAGCAATCACTTTCAGTGACCTTACTTTTTTAAAAGCTCCTCTTTTCTCATTTTTTGAACAATGGTCTGCCCGGGCCTCAGATGTTTCAACTGAAGAGGGCGTTTGTGTGCGCATCACAAACCAGCCTTTGTTTGCCATTTTCACAACAGTTGTGGCCTTCCAACAAATTCTGCTACAGGCATAGCTAGCGCAATGCTACACACATACACTTACAATCAGACACATTCCGGTGCTGGTTAACCAGGGGGGAATGGGTGGATGTAAGGACATGGGAGAAAAAGGAACAGAAGTGAGAGAATGACAGGGAAAGAGAAAGGGAGTGAAATGGAGAGACTGGTATTAGATCGTTTTATTGAAAATAATCCCATTGTCCCCACTGACAAAACACGACAGACACCCCATGGGTCCCCTCTGCTCTCTCAGTTTAGAGTCTTTGGAGCCTTTGGTTTGGTGAACATGAGTTGGAGGAGGGTGAAAGGAAGAGTCCCCACAGGTGAACAAGGAAGAATTAAATAAGGTGAGGGGGGGGGGGGGGTTGAGGGGAAGGGAGGCGACATGGTGAGAGAGGAGGAAGACACAGAGAAAGGATTGTGAAGGTAGAGCAATGAGGGATGCAGATTTTATCTCTTCATTTTTCTGTTCTTCTATCCGTTTCTTTTATTCCTTTTCCTCCTCTTCACCGTGGCAGATGACGTAGCAGATGTTCTTGTAGTCAACGTTGCCAGCCACATCTGGGGGGAAGGCGGCCCACATGTCCGCCATCTGCGAGCGGAGGAGGAGAGAGAGGACGGGATGAACAGGTAGAGAGGGTGATCATAGTGAGGGGTAGAGAAACAGAGGAGAGAGGTAGAGAATAAGACAGGAAATTAGACATGATAAATGGATCAGTCGTAAGGTATTGGGTAAAGTTGAAAAGCAAGATTGGATCAACTGAAGGTAGAATGTTAGCCCACCTCCGCCTCGCTGAACCTATCGCACGTGGTGAGCAGGAGCTCCTCAAGGCTGGGGAGAGACAAGAGAGTGATGAGCTCTTGATCAAAATATTATTCTTTTTTTATTCTGTCCTACAGAACTGTCTCAAAAACAAACGATCTAGTCTAGTTATGATGTCGGTTTGGAGGAACGATGAAGGCAGAACTCACAAATCCTTCTTGATGGCGCCAGTGCCCTCGGGATCCATCACCTTGAAGGCAGACACGATGACATCCTCGGGATCGGAGCCTATGGAGACAGGGAAGCCGAGATTTACACGACATGGTTCACACACTCCACAGTGTCCGAGACACGGAAGTCATTAAGCGCAGAGGTGTGAGAGGCAACTGAAGAGGAACAAAGACGACAAGATCTGCCCAATGGCCTCTCCCTGCTTTGAGCTGCCTTACTATATTACACACGGGTGAATGCCTTACTCAACAGCGTGAAAAGAGTGCAGACGTGTGAGAAAGGGGACAGATGGGGGTGTTACTACTACGTACCCTTAATCTTGGCGCCAAACATCTGCAGGAAGCAGGTGAAGTTGATTGGACCGGGGGCCTCCTTGATCATGGAGTCATATTCACTGTCCTTGAGGCTCACGTTTCCTATCGGAGAAAACATACAGAAGATTCAGGGTAATTTTCACACACACACACACACACACACACACACACACACACACACACACACACACACACACACACACACACACACACACACACACACACACACACACACACACACACACACACACACACACACAGACATACTCGGCCAGGTGACCTCAGAGCCCAAGGACTGGACCTGGACTTCTAAAGGAGCTGAATCTGATTGAGAATCTGACTTACCAATTCCAGCCATGCAATCTTTGATGTCATCCTTGCTGATGATACCATCTTTGTTCTGGTCAAGGATTGTGAAACACTAAGAAAGGTAATAGGATAACATAAGGGTTTGGTAACAGAGAAAGAAAGAAAGAAAGAAAGAAAGAAATGTTTCCTTACTTGCTTACTTTACACTAAATGTGTGTATTTTTTTTGTTTGCTTTGGAAATAGTATATGAACTCAACACAATTGCTGAACAGAACAGGTGCATAGTTGTGGAATCTATACAGATCTACATAAATCAATTTACCGGGGAATCCTTAACACCCACTGCTCCTACTGTATACTTTTAGGCAGTCCCAGTCCATGAACATTCTGCCATCTTTCATGTGATGAGTGTTCATGTTACCCCAACCCCCAAGTTCTCCCAGTCCTGAAACCCAAGATGACCCCATAATATCGTTCTTTATAAGGCAGCTGTTTGCCTTCCTCTGCCCGCGACACCACCACACCCTCCTGACGCCACTAGAGCACCATCACCCCCACCCTGGATGTCCATGTGTTGACTCAACTCTAACTGTCATGTCAGACATTCCCTATGTGGCGCTCAAGGAAGCTAGATCCCCTTACCAGTCGGTAACGCCCCCTGGGGAACAAATACATGAACACGGCGTCCCTCTTTTTGACATTACCAACTAAACCCCGATCCCAAAATAACTTTGCTTCACCTAACCTGCGTCTTCATATATAATCACATCTTCCGCTTGATTTTCTCAACTCTTCTTGGTCTACTCTTGGAGATACCACCTCTGTCCTATGTTGTGCACAGTTCCATATTTCTGATCTGATTTTTGTAATTTATAGAGAATTTATTTCAGACACTCTTTTCACTTCCTCTACAAAGCTTTCTTGCATCCAACATTTCAAGCCCTCAGCTACAGCTTTTATCCACACAAGTTATATGGAGTATGGAGTAAAGTGTGGAATCATATAGTCTCAAGTAGCTCTATCACGGGCAAATTGTATCTGTCAATCATTTAAACCCTTTCGTCATTCATGGGTACCTGCTGACGTAAACTCCTCTGACAGAATGCAAATTTACTGGGCTAACCTTTCACATGGCCTACTCAAGTCTCATATCCATACCTTTTACACTTGCTCACACTGCTTGTCCCTCTCTTTCTCATTCTTTCTCACTCTCTCTTTCTTCCGTCTACACCATCGCTGTATAAAACTGTTTTCTCACTCCAACTACCTACTACCTACCGCTATGTTTCTCAGCGTTCTTGTAAACATCTCTCTATTTCTTTCTCTCTCTCTCCCTCCCCCCCCCTCTCTCTCTCTCTCTCTCACATGCCATCCCCTGCCTCAGCTGCTCCTCAGCCTTGACGGGGAATTTGTGCTGAGGAGCTGAGATGGCTGACAGACAGATGGAAAGGTGAGGGGTGAAGGAGGCCCTGGGCACCACATAGGGTAACAGAAACCTCAGCGCTGCCAGCTATAGCGAACCACATTCCCATCGGTAGTTACCTCACCGGGGGGCGAGAGAGGGGTGGGATCACATCACTGCTTGATGTGCAGTTGGAGTTAAGAGCGTAAACAATGCAAAATTTAAAAACAACCGTCACGTCAGACACGTGACAGATCTCTGCTTTTGGTTATGAGGCTCTGTAGTACCCTGGCTGTAAAGATGACTATGTCCTTGACTTTCAAACTGACACCAAACAGACGTAATTGAATCAAAGTGTGGTGAATTCAGTTCTTCAAATGTCATGACATTCTTGAATTTCCTCTTGGGGATCAATAAAGTATCTATCTATTTATCTATGTAGATAGATAGATAGATAGATAGATGTCATAGCCAGGTAACCATTCTATAGCCATTTATACAGACAAGCACCTTCACATATATTATTTCTTGGTGAGTTTCCTCAAGCCTGACTCAATAGTTGCCTTCATAAAGTATGACAGGGCTATGAAGAGTAATAGAAAGCTGCTCAGTGTGGTCAGATAATCACCTCTTTGTACTCCTGAATCTTGTTCTGGTCCAACATGGAGAACACATTGGAGCCCTCTCCTCCTGCCCTCCTCTTAGCCTTCTTGGGTGCCTGAGGTGAAGCGTAGAACAATTGTTACATAAAGACCGTCAATATCACATTTCTACATTTCTGCTGGGTATATGTTTGCATTTGCATGGAGCCTAGTAACCTATATGCCACGGAGAGAGACTATGTGAATATATGTAACTCCATTTTAAGAGCATAACGGCTTTCCTGAAGTGCATTTTTGCCACACAGTGTTATTTACAAATAACCTGCTAGTCAAATTATGCATAAATTCACCTTCAAAGATGCAGGGCTGCCGATTTACATGAGCCAGCAGTAGCAATTCTATGAGAAACTGTCCAGTGGCATCTGGTACATGCCATTTGTTTATGAACATTGTACAGTCCAAGGTGTTTTTGCCTGGAGGTTTTCCTCTTGCTGCGTGCCGTATTAAAGCTAAATTCTTACACTCTCATAACATTATACAACATTACATGAAACTACATGTTAATCCTCTTAATCCAGGACTAATCCAGGAAATTGCTACTGTTTCCCCTCTTTGAACTCACTGGCACCGGAATTGATTTAACAGCCATTTTACATAATATGATTTCAGTGTAGAATGCAAACTCTTGCAGCCAAGACAAATATACTCAATTAACAAAATAAAGACGGCAATATCATATCTTGTTCTTTAAAGAGATATCCACTGGTTTGTCAAAAATGTCCAATGTTCCAAAAAAAAGCAAGTACAGTTGATTCCAAATTCTTGCTTTGCACTGGACAGTTACTCCATGGCAGCCCCAAACCCTACCACACTGTATACAAAAAAGCCTGCAGTTTTGAATGCGTCGCCACTGAAATTCTCTGAAATTAAGCGATGTCGCGAAGTTATCTCCATAGGGCCGGTTGCCCTCTCACTGGCATTGCCACAGGTGGGTGCCAGACAACAGGGGCAAACAACGGTTACTCACCATCTTGAGACAGTGTGTGTTAGGACAGTTGGATGCTCGTGAGGAGAAGACTTGTGTGAAGCCGCTCAGAGGCCTAGTCCCCAGAGACTTTTATACCCCGGGTCCAGCTAATTATAAACCCCAGTCTCAACTTTGGCTTGGGAATAGTGAAGAGCGAGAGAGAGAGAGAGAGGGAGAGAGAGAGAGAGAGAGAGAGAGAGAGAGAGAGAGAGAGAGAGAGAGGACTGAGGGGGACAGATGAGTTAGAAGGAAAGTAACGGACAGAAGAAGTGTGACCCTCTCAACTTACCACTGCTCAGAAATAGACACAGGAGTCTTGGAATGGAGGGAACCTGATACCCCGAGGATGCGGCGGTGGGTCCATGTCCCACGTGGACTAATATGGCTATGGGGAGGGCTGTCAAGACCCTATGCCCCCTACTCTCCTTTCGACTGCCACCACCGCCACCACTGTTGTCCCAGGGTCTGGCCTCCATCTCTGCATCCCATTGCAGACGTGCATCTGCGGTATTTTGGGAGTGCAATGCTCATTCCGCACGTAAAGACCACATTTAACATTCTGTGGGCCTAGCTTCGGCAGCTGAAGGGACATGTTTTTATTTTTAACTAGCATGGGTTTTTTTTGTGACATGCAGGACAGGTTTTTATGGTGCTATCACATCCTAGTTGTGCAGTATTTTCTCAGCTAAATGTACTCCATCAAAGATGTGATGATGGCTCCTTGGCAAACCAAGGACAACACTTCACAACCACAACAAACCCCGCCAAATTGAAATTACTTCTTGAAAATGTGTCAGTATCTAATATCATCTCTTATTTACTCTCACACTAATGTCCCATTCTGAACATGTCCTTAATGGCATCTCAGTGTTTTCACAGTTGGTCAAAAGTAAATTATTGAGTCCCCTTGTCACCCTTTCAAAAATTCACAATTCCTTAATTAATTCCTTACAAGCATTCGACTGAAGCTTTGATTATTTGTTTGCCTTGCCAGCTTCAAAGTAATTTTGATGGTAAACAAACTTGTAATAAAATAAATCACATGCTCTCTGCAGCCCTAATCTAGGCGGCTATGGAGAAGCCTTGCAACTTAATTGTCAACGTTCCAGAGAATTCCAAATCGATTTACGGCAATTCTGCAGTAAATAGCCTATAGACTTCTTTGCCTACAAAAAGACCTAAAAACTGCCATCTTTACCCATATAAAGAAATGCGGGTTCCATCTTTGGCCAAATAAGCAGATGCGGACCTCCTTATATGGGCAAAGATGGCAGCTTTGGGTCCTTTTTGTAGGCGGACTTTAGAGGTGTATTCTTTGACAGAAGCTTACGTCACAGGTCACTCCCAGG
This sequence comes from Sardina pilchardus, assembly GCF_963854185.1. Taxonomy (NCBI): domain Eukaryota; kingdom Metazoa; phylum Chordata; class Actinopteri; order Clupeiformes; family Clupeidae; genus Sardina; species Sardina pilchardus. Next base: position 12,181,859 of record NC_084996.1, on the reverse strand, counting down.
TCACAGGCCACTCAAAACTCCGCGCCAGCTTGCTGGAAGTGCAAACAATATAGGTGTATTGACAGCTGTGGAAAGTTCACCTTGGACATAAGTTGATAATGCACTGTTTTAACGCTGGGCTTTAGGATATGTCATCTGATTACATTGTGACCTTCAGCCAAGTTCTATAGCAGGCTATAGACGTAAGTTAAATCTATGTAGACTGAAAAATAAGTTACAATTTGACTGACCAATTTTAGTCAGTCACCTTGAAACAGGCACCTTACTTTGGACAGACAATAGAAATATTTCAGAGGACTGATTAACTTTAAACAATCTAGGCTGGAGTAATTCAACATGAGGCACCTCCAATATGTTTGGTGTTCTATAGTAACCATTATGGATAATTATATTAAAAAAAAACCTCTTCTTTCATCGTACTAATAAAACATGACAAAATACTTTTAGAACCCTTAGCCAGCTCCTATCTATATGATCTCAATGGTGATGCACCTTTTGTTTGCACATCCAACAGCATGGCATACCTTGGTGCCCACAAATGCCCGTATGTTGGTTTCAAAGAATTTGTATTAAATTGTGTAATATTACCTTATCAATCACCATGGCTCCTCAGAAAGTATCTTTGCAGGTTTGTAAACAAATCCACATGCATTATGTCCAGGAAGGGTTCTATGCAAGAGTGGTATTTACGACCTTGTGTAAAATACATTTAAAAAAAAATGCTTTGTTAGTATTCTCCACATTGCAGCCACTTCCAGTTTGAGATAACGAGGTGAAAACAAATGCATCCGTCCATCCGTGATAACTGAGGTTGTCCAGCTGTCACCATCTTCCGACTGTAGCACTTTTGCCGTTCTCTATAGCTCATCAGAATAGTTCTGCTTATTTTCATTGAACTCAATACAGCCACATGGTTTTGCTTTCCCCGAGTGCAGCCCATAGACTGCATTCTAGAGATGACATGACCACGATGTCGAGAATAGTGATGCTCTGCACGCCCACTCTGCCCATATTTAAGTTCTATCTCTATCTCTCTATCTCTCTCTCTATCTGGTTTCTGTTGGTCTCTCCATCCTTTTTCCTGCATCCCTCCCACTAGATTGAAAATGGACCTACCATGGCTTGATCCCTCCATGGCAGTGATCTCTCCTTTCCTTCGCCTCAGCCTGCAGGGATTACCACAGGCTCCCCAGAGGCCTTGGAGGGTTGCAGCTGAGCGTTTGGGGAGAGAGGGGTGAGGGGTACCCGGTGGAAGTTGGACTGTCCCTAATATAAGGGGAATGCACCAGCTGAGGAGTGCTGACATAGTTCAACAAACATCTGCTCCCTCAGCGCCCACTATTCTTCTCAACACGCGCCTCTCCTCATCAATCAACAGCTTCTCTGTTTCCAGAGCCCCCTCCTCTTTCTCCTCCTCCTCTCACTCCTCCGGGCATCTCTCTTCATGTTGTTTTTTCTTCTCTACAACTGTTTCCTGCTCTCTTCCGCTGATGATACCCCCCTTACCCTCTTTCCGACCAGTGCCTTTGTGCCATCGTCTGACTCACGCGGCACTCTTTGCTCCTCCAGTGATCTACCCCACTTGTCACTAACACCTGTGGTAACACACACATTCCTGTGTTATAGATCAGGCCCAATCACCCTTTGGTGATTGTGTGTGTGCGTGCGTGCGTGAGTGAGTGAGAGAAAGAGAGAGAGAGGAATGCCATGGATCAGTTAAATGGAAGTTATGACCGAATATTTTGGAGCCTTGACCTTTGACTCCTCCTTGCCCCAAATTGTTCATGTTAATGTCATAAAAATGTGCTTGCTCTCAGTTTTTGTCATCAGTCTGTTCCTTTGATATCTTATCCATATTTTGCCGCAGAGCTTTTTGGAAAATGGGAGGCAATGTATGCAGTATAGCCGACCACATTAAGTCGCTATGACTATACGAAACAAACCCCCTTAATTTCATTCCATATAAATGCCTCACTTTTGAACTTCTATAAAGCTACTTTTTATACCCCTTACTTTTTCTATTTCCCCTTAATTTCAATCAAGGAATCCCTGAGTTAATACTTTAAAATCAAGATACTTAAATTACCCTTAATTGCCTCCTTAATCACAACAAATCAACCTATACAAATATGGGATGTTGTGCAATGTACTCCACAAACCATGTGGACAGCAGTTTTGAACATAGTGTCGGCTTTCTTTAACTATGTAATTAGCCGACTAGTCAAGTCTGGTGACAAAGTTCCGTATCAATTTACAGCTCTGTACCGCAACAGGATATTTCATTGATAGAATTTGCCTTGTTTATTGTGAAGTCATCAATATTGAATTAGGACACCGACAAACAGTTAATAATATCATGCACACAAAGAAACTGACAGTGGTGATGAGACCCTTACCTGCCTGACTTTACCTGTTCAACACTAAGTTGCACTAATGTCATCCAGTCTGGTCATCAGCGTTGAATCCTCTGCAGTTTTGGCAAAACACTGACCTCTTTTGTTTTGTTTTGGTCCTGTAAAGATGTGATAATATGAATGTGCGCTCATCAGGGGAAATGTGTAATATGACTCGCAATGTCCCGCAAGACTCATTTATCATGCCAAAAATGATAGGTACACAGTGGAAGTGAAGATTACTCACAAATTTACAGTCAAGATTCTTCTTAGTTCACTGCCTTATGAGGGGTTACAGTTTAAAAACAAAACAGTCTGGCTGATAGCATAGGCATTCTCTGTTGTCAGTATGAAGTTCATTTGCTAGGAGCTTGTAAATAAAGATAAAAGTAAAGAGAAACCTCTCGTACATTTGCATGCCTGGAACTAAAGGTGCTGGGTGGCCTGGAACCATCTTGGATTGGAAGAAAGGCTGGGGAGGAAGTAGGAGAATTCAACCTGGGAACCACGGAGTGGGGTAAGGCCTTCCACCTGAAGTACAGTAGGCTATCTCCTGAGCAAACCATGAATCCAAACAGTGGATAATAGTTTTAAAAAATGCTTGCTCTTCATTTCAAAAAGTTTTCACTTGCCCAAAAAAGGCCAGTTAGTCTGGAGCTTGTTGGCTTGGTTCATCATGGGTGTTATCATCCTGTAACAACATGCTAGTTGAAGGTAGGCAGCAGGACCTACGTGCAAAAACAAGAGAGAGCTTTAGACACAAAAGTCAAAGTTTACTCTGAAAAGAAACTCAACTTAGAAAGCATAGTCCTCACAGCAGAAAACAAAACCACAAACATGATATAAAGACAATGATAACCTAAAGAATAGGTCAAACACTGTGTCCTAACCACACACCAAGTGCATGAATGGAGAAATAAAGACAAACAACTGGTTAATAGGAACTGAGGAAACAGGAACAGGAAGTGAACTGAGCACACTGGTACAAACTCGGTGAATGTCAATGGTCATCCTCAGACTCATACACTTTGATGTGCATTCCCCGCTACTTTGTAAGAGCTGTCCCATTAGTCCGTGAGCCAGAGGGGTTGGTCGTTACCGAAAAGGTGGCAAAGGCTACCATACCTTTTCTGAAAGCCTGGAATCTCAGCTTTTCAATGATGTATGATGGCCATCTGACAAGAGTAGCTGTTTTGAGTTATGATGCATAATGTAAACTAAGGTTGAAGAAATAATGTGTATAAATCAAGCAGAACACTGAAATATTTTATTTTGTTATGTTTGGTATCATTTTAAAGGGGAGACTCTGAGCTTTCATTTAAATCCTTTTGTGAACATTTTGGAGAAGTACAGCCAACCCTGGAGCTCTTCAAACTTTAATCGCACACATTTGCCTGCCATTTCCCTGCCATCTTTTGTCTTTTAATCCTGTGGCACCTGGGAGCATCAGAGAAACAAAATCCAAGCACTGAAATACTGGCATGACCCTAAGGATTCAGAAAATGTATCATTTACCCATATTATCTGATTTGGAGGGGATGATTTTTCGTCTTATATCAGACATGGCGTTTTTTCAAAGACATAAACAGTAGTGTACTATTACCCTTAAGGTTAATTTGTTGATATGTCGAGTTGAAAGTCTGAGGTAAATATATTTGAAATAATAATTATTGATACAGATAATTTTGAAAAAGTTGTTATACAGTGCAACACACTGACATGAGGAGTGACACAGTCCCTCTTGCATGAGCAGGACAGAAACTCAAGTATTGCTTGTGGACCAATGGAGACATTGAACCATATAGAGAGCTGCAAGTCACCATCTTGGTCCAGTCTAGACCACCCATGCTCAACTGGGGAAGGAACTTCAGGGTTGTTCTCGAGGCATCTTCTCCAGATAGCACCTTGATTGTTAGCTCTGAGACTGTGCTTCCTGAGAGAATCCGAGCATGGAGTTAACTGCCAGGATTCTACGCCTTTCTTTGCACAAAAAAGTGCATACTTCATTTCATTGATGTTGGTGATTCTGGACTTGGAGCTGTAAGGCTGCATACAACTCAGGTGTCATTGCCCAGTCTGCCCCAGCCTTCTGAAAGATCTCACAGAAGTTTTCATTCTTCTGAAAAAGTTTTAGGGCTGACACTTTACCATGGCCTGCAAATGCACTTACAGTATCGCAGCCTGTGTATACGTGTATTTTCTTGCCTGAGAACAAGGCATTCATTTTTTAATGTACATGTAAATTCCAAGAAAGTGGGGACCTGATATAAATGATATGTGGTGGATATGTATTAAGGACCTTTTTAACTATCTAAAAATGCTGAGAATGCTGAATAACAACTTTTTCAAAATTATCTGTATCAATAATTATTATTTCAAATATATTTACCTCAGACTTTCAACTCGACATATCAACAAATTAGCCTAAGGGTAATAGTACACTACTGTTTGTGTCTATGAAAAAACGCCATCTCTGATACAAGACTGTAAATCACCCCCTCCAAATCAGATAATATGGGTAAATGATACATTTCCTGAATCATTAGGGTCATGCCAGTATTTCAGTGTTTGGATTTTGTTTCTCTGATGCTCCCAGGTGCCACAGGATTAAAAGACAAAAAATGGCAGGGAAATGGTAGGGAAATGTGTGTGATTAAAGGTTTGAAGAGCTCCAGGGTTGGCTGTACTTATCCAAAATGTTCACAAAAGGATTTAAATGAAAGCTCAGAGTCTCCCCTTTAAAATGATACCAAACATAACAAAATAAAATATGCCAGTGTTCTGCTTGATTTATACACATTATTTCTTTAACCTTAGTTTACATTATGTGTCATAACTCAAAACAGCTACTCTTGTCAGATGGCCATCATACATCATTGAAAAGCTGAGATTCCAGGCTTTCAGAAAAGGTATGGTAGCCTTTGCCACCTTTTCGGTAACGGTTTCCATAATTTGAGGCCCTGGCTCACGGTCTACATTGTACAATTGTCAGGTACATGAGGGCTTCAACCGACAACAATTCATTGTGTTCTTATGAAATATATGGCGTTATCTAAAGGGAGGCTGGGACCTTGAAGAAACATCAGTAAACAACTGCCATAAAACAGAAAACTAAAACTTGTTTGAAAGTTGCAACACATTTTCACATTTTTTTTAATTTATAATACTAGGTGCAGATGCGGTCACATTCTTAGCATTTTGCCATATAGCCTCTCAAACTCACTAAGAACAGATAGTAAGTCTTTGAGGATGCAGGGCTTAAACTTTAGGGAGGACCTCCAGATTCACCCTAAGAATCCTAAAAACTAAAAAACTTAAAAGTCTTGAATGTATAGGCTACAACTGGAAGCAACAACGGCATATTGAGGCCCCCAGCAATAGTGCCTCAAATATTCCTTTTGCATGATTTACAAAGATCACAAGGTGTTTTAAAAACAAGGCCACAGGTGAGGAACATTAGTCTCTGTGTTGCAGTTTGTTGTAAAAAACAGGCCTTGTAGGCTACCATGAGGAACATATAATCTTCCTCTGCAGATTAAACAGCATTCACAATTAACAAGGAGCCCGATCGGATTTATTCCAAATTAACACACTGTCCTGACGTCAATTTCAGGACGGAAATAGCTAAGTGTAACCCATACTTAAATCACATTGCTTGTCATCATGCAAATTGGTCACCACTTAATGCCTTGTGTGAATTTGATGTGAATAAATGTGGTCCCTCTGAAAATAAACCTACCAATCCAATGCTCATCGTTGTTTATTATCTATTTAGCTTATATTTTACTCTAGCTTGAGAGATGTTTAGTTCTTGAAACACATTACTGAGCTACATTTAAGCAGTGCATTATACGTGTTTATATACTACATTGTCTATGGCATTTATCATCAGAAATGAGTGGTCATGTCCTTTCTGAGGGTCACCACCATACAGATTATCAATTTGTTGAGCCAGATCGCATAGGATCCACTATCCCTAATCAGCTGCAAAAAAAATTTCTCCGCTGGGCAATACTACACCCACATTTTTATGAAAGTAGGTCGTTTTTGCCAAATCCTGCAATCAACTAGTACTAAAAAAAACTCACTGGCAACACAGTATGATCAGTGTTAGAGGTTAATTTATATAAGATAATAGGATAAAGAAATAATGTCATCCTTACAGAGAGAGTTCACTTCAGGAGCTCCTCTGATCTGCCCAGGGTGTGCAGCGCCCTCTCTCGTCTCTGCCAGTCACACCACCATCTCCATGCTCATTGTCCCTGGTGCAATCTGATACTCCTCATGAGCACACAATGCACCTCAGTAAAGATTTCTCACGGGGAATTAAGTGTGCTTCGTTTTGAATGAATGGTGTATGTCTATCCCAAGCAGATGCTTTGGCCAAAGTGACTCACAGTAAACATTATAATTACATTTACATTAAAAAACTGTACATTATTAATTATATCACCCAATCACAGCCCTGCCAAAGCTACAATCCCATTGGATTTGGTTGTCTTGTGAGATGATTTATCAGAAAAACACAGTACAATATTTAGGTTTTTAAAATGATTTTTACTATGAAAATATTCAGCACAACATCTGCATAAAACATACATGTAATTTATATTTTCCTTCACCATCCCATTTTGGCAATCAAACCCAAACCACATTGTGCATATTAATTCATCACACCAGAGGCAAAAATGTTTTGGAGAGAAAAGCTTTTTACATTTTTGCTTGTGCGTCAAACATTGCTATCAATACCTGATGGTCCAATTTCTACAGTACGCTTTATTTGTGGACCAACTAATTCAATTCAATCCAATCCAATTAAGCTTTATCAGACCATGCATTATCCCACTATAACAAAAGTATTCCATGTTGTGTCCTATGTTCGGAAGTCTAACAACAGGATCAAGGCCATAAATAAGAAAGTGCACATCAAAAAGTCCATATTTGCAATCCAGGATGAATTGATAATGTTGTGCCACTACAGAGTAGAAATCATTTCACAGAAAACAAAGCACACCTTGCAATAGTTCCTTCGGGGGGCTTTGTATGGCCACATAGGTTTTGCTTAAAACATACATTTAGTATGTGTATTGCGAGTGTATATTGTACTGGAGGTAATACCATCTTATCACCTAACAAAAAGATAGATGTTTTCAGATTAAGTAGAAAACAGAAAAATCCCTGGCAAGGGAGAGAGAACCAGAGTAGATAAGGGGAGTCATGTTTGGACAGCGACGCTGTGAATTATTCATTCAAAAGGCCCTGAGTCTTATGCTTGACCGCTCTCCTGTCTGTGCCATATGAACACTCGTGTTCTCAATTTAACCCACATCAATGTATGTGGCTTAAACAGAGAGCATAACAACAGTCCCATATAGGCTAATTCACTTCTCTTTAATGGTGTACCGACCCGAGCAGGTTTGTGGCTATAAACACAATGAAGATGACACCATCTCTTATTTGAAAACATGTGAGGGGGAAAACGCAAGGTCAAGCCTCCCTGAAAAGGTTTTGGAGAAACAATAGAGGATATGATGAAAAGGGAAGGGGCAGTTCCTCATGTTACAGTTGCCAAATGCCGCCATTTTTTCGCTTATCCAAGATCAATCAGGTCCTCCTCAATGTGTCCTGCCTCCTCACGTTTCTTTCTCAGCCAATCAGCTTTCAGCTGCCTCACCTCTATGCCATAGTGCTCGTGTAGTTTGCTGAAATCCTCTAATGTATCTGAGCCCACTAAAGGCCACTCCCCGTAGGTTGGTGCAGGACCATTTAAGGGTGTGACAAGTGCGTTTCTTTTGGGCCAGAGTTTGGGGGACCTCTTACTGGTGGCTTTGACGGCGACCTGAGGGGCCGGAAGTGTGTGGCTGCGACCGTGAGCCCACGCATCTCTCATGGCTGGCCCTTTGCCCTGCAGGTAGTACGAGGACCCTGGATTATACGTGGCCATCGATTGGTTGAGTCCTTTTCCTGCCAAAGCAGAGGACTGAGTGGATTCACCAGAGGCTCTTTTAGCCTCTAATCAGGAGAGATCAAAAAGAAAAAAACATAAAGAAGCATGATGAAAGTCAAAAAGGATACGTCCAACTAGAGACTGCTAGCCTACTACATGTCAACTAAGAGTCTACTACCACTATCTTTATATCATCAATCATAAAAGTCTTCATTTTAAATTCAAAAGTTAAAATTCACATATGCTGATGGGCTGTTATAAGGGCAGATATATCCAGACTTAAGTCTCTGACCTAAGATAAGGCAAGACGCCATTTTCTGAAGAGTGTTCTGTATTTGCACTGTTGTATAATTGTTTACACTGGGCCCTGCCCTCTTACCTTCGTACAGCCTGCCCAGCTCCTTCACCAGCACTGACAGGCAGGTGTGGCTGGCAGAGTGAAGGGCATGGACCCAACTCTCCTGGCTTAGGCAATCCTCTGCTGCAAGCCTGTAGGTCCTCAGTCCAAGGCCTGTGAACACCAGCGAGAAACAGTGCTGGCCTTCCGGTAGATTGGGCTGCACAGTGCAGCCCTCCAAAACGATGACCCCCAGCAAGTGGCGATCCGCTGGCCGTTCCTGGTAGAAGAGCAGGTTTCCCTTTAAAACAAACCAGCGTCTCTGGTACGAGGTGTTTCGCTCCCTCTGCAAAAGATTAAGGGCCCAGAGTTCAAATGAAATAGTCAGCACTGAATGGAATGGCCAATATTGAACAATGTGTTATTCCTATAACGGTTAATTCACATATGTGTCACATCAGTGCAGTGAAGACATTAACAACAGGAGTGCAGGTGAAGTCATTGTGTTAGTCCTCTCATATCATTTTACAATTTATGCCAGAAAAATGATTCAGAATATGAAGGAAAGAGCCATGCCTGCCATCAAAATGCATATCGGTGTTGATCATTGTTAGAATACAGTACCTGGGTGAACACAGGTCAATGCTGTCAATGTGCACTTTCGAGAAGCATAGGATTAGGAAATTATTGCATGGATATTATGAAAAAGGCATCCGTCACCATAACAAAGCATGCAGCATATTGATGACAATTTGAAGCAAACAAGAAACCACTTTGGTTGTAAGTAACAGCAGACAGAACAGCTTTGAGCCAAATTAATTTAAGAGGCTGGAAAAAGTAATATCATGGAAATGTCCTGAGACTGGCTAGAGCTCAACTCTAAACTGGGATCTGTGTCACTGATAAATAGGCCATCACAAGATGAATGGGATGTGTGATATCCAGCGAAATGTCTGGTACCAGGAGACATTTTGTTAAACAGGAAATACACTGGAAAAATACCACCACCACGGCCACCACCAATTAACAGCAAGGTTACATAATACATGTTTAATACTCACAGGACAGCTTTGGTGTCAGATTCCTAGCTGCAAATCACGGTTCCTTTAACTAGTTCTTGAAACATGAACATGTCCTCCTGAGGCATTAAAAACACTCTACTGTTTGACTATTGAAAAACAGTATTGTGTAACTGATGTTACTCAAAACCTGTGATAATCCACTTAGTTGTGCAACGTTCAGACATTTTACACGTAGTGGTTCATCAGGCATTAAAGTTTCTGATTGTCTAATGCTGATGACCATAGCGCAATGAAAGCGATGATGGAGAGACAAGCATTATGGATTTTTCTTGCATGCAAACCCCACCTTTTTAAAGAGATATCCCTCTTTATCGACAGGTGAAGGGCAGGACAGGTAATGAGTTAAAAGTTTCTCATGGATCTTCATCCCAGCGCCCCCTGAAAAGGAAGATGAAAGCAGGTGTCTCGCAATGACCACCGCCAATCGGCATCTTATTCTAGTATGATTAGGCTGTGAGTCGCAATTATTTTTGCGCTAATCGAAGGTATCGAACTGGAGTGGACAAGCATTGCATTTCACTTCCTTCCATATCATAACCTACCCGTAAGTTAAATCGACGACCTAGCCGCGTAGCCTACCTGCCCAAACCCTTCTCGGATTGGCAATTCATTCATTATCCATCCTCACATTCTGTCCATTCGGTTTGTTTATTATCGGTATAGCCTTCTATAAATCATAAGCGTAGGCTACATTATGCCAATGTAACAACAGAGACGCTGATCACTTACCTGGGTCGTGTGAAGAACAGGATGATATTTTGACAAAGTTTCAAGTTACAACCACCCGCCCTCTTGTAAGTCCTGCAGGACAAGTGTTGAAATATAAATAACTCGACCTACTTCCTGGTAACAAAAGCTGCTTTTGAAGTCAAACCTGGATTGGACGACATTTTTTTTAATGCTGCCGTCGAGCAACAGTTGTTCGGCAACATATCTCACTTCCTCAATGATAGGTTACATTTGGATGTGGTTGCCTAGTAGGCCTACCAGTTATTCAGGAGTGTAAAGATAGTCCGTCTGATGAGATCTAGAATGATTTTCCAACATCGTGGATGCAAGCTCTTCCTCTGCCATAACCTAGTTGTCTGTCACATTCATCTAAAAAGAAAACTGTAACCCCCCTAAAACTTTGTTGTGTAGGCCTATATGTCATAATTATTGGGTCCTGAAATATAGGGCTGAAATAGAAAAATATGTTTTTGTCGACTATGCCCAGGTCTATGCATCATCTAGGCCTAGGCCTACCACTAAAAGTGTTTCTGAAAATAATTTTGCAAAGGGAAATTACAATACGGTCAACAGATAGCCATCAAAGTCACTTCATAATAGGGGATAATTGCCTAGGTCCTAGGATGACAGGAATAGTCAAGAAGTTGTAAATTCTACTGGACCTCTAGAGGGCAGTCTACTGTCAATAAACGATAACAAATGAGGACATTTTTATGCGACTTTTGCCCACAGTTTTGCCATGAACGGAGTGAAGCCAAAGGCCAAAACAATGACGTCAGTTCCGCTAAGTATTCGGATACATGGCGGTGGAGGGAACGTCCATGTTTTAGTACATTTGTTGTGTTTGGGGAAAACATTGTTTAAGGTATGGAATATAATGCATGCAACCTACCTCATTTACCGACCGGTAGCACGGCGAGGTCCATTTCCCTTTACTTTAAAGCATATGAATCACTGTATTGTAAAAACACACGAGGTTAGCCTCATTAGCCGAATGGGTATCTGAAGTAGCTAACGCAGTTAACTGGTTCTAACTTTGTTATATTTTTCACCAGCTAGTTTTTGTCTCGTTAGTCATCAAGTCATGAAGAAGGGCTGTCTATCCACAAATACCATACCATTTACTGGTTTAGCTTCTCGTGTGGTTACTTCCGAGACATACATGGCTAAAGTAATCTTAGTAAAACCGCTGACCAACCTGAATGTCTTTTGCGAAGTTACGTGGTTTTGTCTTTTAACATAATAGTAGGTGTTTGCATAGATGATATTACAACTGCATTTGTCTGTTTGTCTACTAGCATGTCAAAAAGAAAAGTCACGTTCGAGGACGGCGACGGGGAGTACGACTTAGATTTGGATGATGTGCCGAAAAAGAAGGTAACAGATTATCTTACTTCTGGCATGCATCTATCCCTGTTTTATGCACTGCATATAAACCCTGCTATCTGTCCTTCCTAGATCTGCGAGGGAGTAAGTGGACCTGGTTCCAGGTTCAAGGGAAAACATTCCCTTGATAGCGACGAGGAAGATGAAGGAGAGGATGGGGACACTGGCAACAATTATAACGTACTGGACAGTGACGATGTAGAAGGTAGGCTCTGCTGCTGTGTTGTGAAGATTAGTGCTATCTGTGTAAATTAATGTTGTCTCACGTAACCATCTGTTAATCTATTAGGTCAAGAAGGAGCAACAATTGACTGTGATGAAGGGGTGCCCATCACACCTTTTAACCTTAAGGAGGAGATGGAAGAGGGCTATTTTGATGCTGAAGGGAATTACTTCATCAAAAAAGATGCAGATATCAGGGACAACTGGTTAGACAACATTGACTGGGTTAGTTCTGGCTTACAGTATTCATTTTTGTTATCTTTTTACAAAATGTAGCGCAAACTATGGAGTCCATGAGGTGTCACTGTCACTATGAGATTTTTTTGAAAATATAGATATATTGACAGATTGTTTTGCTATAACGTTCGATCAGTTTACCAATTCATGTGCTTGTTGTGATTGTGTGCACTCACATTAAGGATTTAATTCCCATGTTTTATTCACAAAAGCTAGGCCAACACAACAGACTAAGTTGGGCTACTATGCTGCACATATACAAAGTTACCCTTGATCATCAAGTCAGAAGCAAATTGTTGTTAAAATTAACTAATATACAGCCTAATATTCATAAACTGCATGAACAGTGTTGGGAGTAATGCATCACAATTTCTTGAATTTCCCCTTGGGGATCAATAAAGTATCTATCTATCTATCTATCACAAATATAATGCCATTACAGTCATGTGTTACTTTTTGCAGTATAACACACATATATGACGCATTACTAATAAATTATTGGTAATAATATACTCATTACAATCTCAGTAACTTTTTACAATACATTTGAACTCAAACGACTAGTGATGTCAGAGCTGAACTGCCCTATATGCACTCTGCATGTTACGTTTGGCCTCTCGTCAATTATCAAGACTTAATTTGTTGATGAGTAAAGCATAACTGTCCTTCAGGTCATGAAAATAGGGGGGAAAAAACTCCAGCGTTAACTGCCGGAACAGCAGTCGGGTCGGCTAAACGTCGCTAGATTTGATGTCAACTAATAATAGCAATGTTAACCCCTAATTGCTGAGTGCTAAAATGCTATGTTTTTCAGAGATGTTTAAAATATCCAGTCTAATGTTTCCTTTGATGTCTCATTTGTTTTGCACGCATCTTTGTATGTATGCTCAGGTCAAAATTCGAGAGCAGCCTGCGAAGCGAAAGAAGAAAGGCCTTAGTGCCAAGCGATGGCGGCGGGCCGGGGATGAAGACGAAGCCGAGGAGGAAAAGCAGAGAGAGGATCGGCAGAAGGAAGAGAGCGATGGAGAAGACGGTGAGGAAGAAGAGGAGCCAGCCGAGGACCCCTTGGCCAGCTACACCAAACAGCAGCTCCTAGAGGGTGTGGTTGAGCTGCTGGTTCCCGGCGAAACCGTCGCATCGGGCCTGCGCAGGCTCGGAGGACTGGGCAGTAGGAAAAAAGGGAGACTGAGGGAGGGGGAATCTAAGAAGGAGGAGACCGCAGACAGAGACGCTGAAAAGCTGGACCGGCTCACGGCCCTGGCAGACAGACTAGTAGGAGCTGGAGAGTATGAGATATACCAGCGTACCTATGAGAAGCTGGCCTATCAGGTGAAGAACATGAACCAGAAGGGAAAAGGGGCTAGCCGGGTTGCAAAGGGTGAAGATGATGACGAAGATGATGAACTGGACATGTTTGCTGATAAGTTTGACGGCAAGAAGGCCAGCGAGAAAGACAATGATGATGATCAGATGGATGATTCTGAGACAGGTAAGGAAAAAAGCATGGTGTATGTGCAAACTGAAGGTCGAAGCATCATTTTTTGAGCATAAAATGCTTGTCTGACGGTGTCTCAGTAGACCTTGATGCAGCCAAACAACTTGTCTGTTGTTGTTTGTGAATTAGAATATTATTATTCCCGTTGTTGACAAGTAGAGGAGCTACGATTTTCTGTGGTATTTACACATTTCAAAGACAACAACTTGCGTTATAAGTTAAAACTCTCCATAATGTGCAAATCTTATGTCAAGTGCTTTGTTAATCTGCTTTAACAAATCAGTCTCATTAATATTTGTTTGTGCTGTGCTCTAGTTGCTTCTCTTGTCCTCATCAACTGTTTAATTTATTTGCACTTGTGTTTTCATGTGTAGCCATGAATCACTTAAATCATCTCAAAATACGATGACTGACTGTCACAGTAAGCTGGGAACATAAAAAAGAACATTTAGAACATTAGAAAAGTTTCATACATACTTATTTTCAGTAGTTGGTCTCTACCCTATTTGATGGTCTTATTGTATTGTGAGGTGAGTGAATGTAATAGTTTTACATGGATGTCTGGTAATGTACTGGACGTAAACTGAACACAGTGGTTTTACTGTGGTAATTGACAACTACTATTATAAATTTTGAATTGTTGCATTGAGTGAAATGCTTTTTGAGGACAGCTTAGAAATTAAAACAATGGAGATCAACAGATCTTTCTTCCTTCACGGCTTCAGTGGTGTTTGGAGTGCACAACTCACAGTCTATCAGCTAAACTGTTGGAACATACTGTAAGTGGACAGGACTTTGTTGACTGTGTGTGTCCTGACTTCTATGTGAATTCTTCACTGATGAATTCATATTCAATTGTTTTTTTGTTTGTTTGTTTGTTTTCTCAAATCCTTTTGCAGGGACTGATCAGGTCATGTGGGAGTATAAATGGGAGAACAAAGGAGACTCAGAGCTGTATGGACCATTCAGCAGTCAGCAGATGCAGGTGAGAGATGCTATACAAATGTCATACTTAAGATGGGTTTATACCAAGACAAATTACTTAAGCATTTTTGTTTGGACAGAGATGATGGAAATGGGTCAGTGTATGATTTGCTCATTCATTTTCCATTTAAAACCGACAATAAAAAAGAAATAAAAATGCTGAGTGTTTACTAACTGTCCACACCTATGGGACAGATTGTTCCTTTGTATTGCAAAATAATTCCATCCACATGGATATGCTAAAACAGCTATTGCAATCTCTGTGGACGTACATTTAAAAACAATATTGGATCAGTAAACTAACTCCCAAAAATAAGAAGAGCTGGGTAAATTAACATTGTAGGCTATGCTTTCTTTTTGAAGACAACGGTGGCCTCTGGGTCACGCCTATTGTGTTCTGGCAAGTAAACAAAACAAATGTAGGAAGATGAGCGCTTGTTTTGTTATCCTATTTGTCCATTTTCGTTTTGAGTATAAATTCGTACAAATTCGTCAGTGTTTTTCATTTTGGTTTCAGAAACACATATAGAAAAAACAAGTGCATTCATTATTATTATTATTGTTGTTGTTGTTGTTGTTGGATTTAAATGGAAAAAAGGATTGAACGAATAATACACAGACCGAAATTGCCCTTTCAATTATTAATTTTGTGCATGTCTGTCCTCATACACCTCCTGCATATTCTTCTATGATCATGTAGGTGGCCTGATGCCAAAATACGTTGGTTCATGATTTTTAAGATTGTGGATTGGTGCTTTAGTGCTCACATTCAAGTTCAAGTAATTCAAGTTATTTGGACTATTTTCTGAAGTTATTTCCACATCAGTTTTCTAATCTGTATTTTGCTTTCCTTGGACGCACCTTGAGACAGGTTTGCTTTGTAAGAATTGTGAAGTTTATTTAGTATCTTTTATTTCCCTTTCTTCCTCAGGAATGGGTGGACCAAGACTACTTCAAAGATGGCGTGTACTGCAGGAGGGTAGACCAAGAGAATGCACAATTCTATAATTCAAGGAGATTAGACTTTGACTTGTACACATGATGTGTTTGGCGCTGATCACAACAATATTAAAAACAACTTTATCTTTTTTTGTAATTATTGGGTAATTCCTGTAATGGGGCAGCTACATTTCTGTACACACTTTCCTACAGGTTGTTAGAGTCTGGAAGATTGTATGGCTTTGAGGTTGTCCAAAATTCTGTTTAAAGATTTTAAAATAAACATGGTGTATGACATCTGAATTATCCTCTCTTGTGGTCCTCCTCTTTTAATAACAAGGATGCCCTTGTCTGCATAGTGTTTTTTTCTCTGTAGTTTAAAGTATTTCAATATTGAAAGATGTATTGTATAAAAAATATCCACATAGATGTTTTCAAGTGCAAATTATTTGTGATATTGTGATTGTTTGGCCATCAGTCGGCCAGGGGCTGGGGGATAAAGTGTAGCTCCTATGCATTTGGGCTCTTGTAGGAGGTTTACCATTATTCTGAGATAACTTACCCAGTCAATACATTTGTACTTGGAATACCCCCCAGAAAAACCTTTACACGTAAATATTTGCTGTGAATATTCTCAAGATGTCCCCTTTTCGAATAAATATGTCTCAGAAACTGTGCGTGTTCCTAACAACCCTGAAAACGCCGGGCTAACGTTAGTAAGTTTAAGATCACCTTCATTAAAGGATACAGCTGATATTCGCTCGAAACGAATTAATTGTCCTATTTCCATGAAGTAATAACCTAAGCGCACGCTTTGCCATCTCTCCGCTTAGTTCCACAACGACTTTGAAAGCTGATCCTTTATTTTTTATTCACTTTTAACTTTGTATCGTGAATGATGATAACCCAGACGGTAAATAAGTTCACTTCAGGATAGATGCCTTTTTCTCACCTTATGATTGGTTACTTTCGACCCAACTTGATCTCCCTCCTAAAACTTAAGTGGACAAGAGTATCTATCTACACCGCTTTCATTGGTGCGTTTTCGAGAGGGACCTTTGGGACCGGTACTCTTTGCCTGTGCAGCTCTCTGATTGGATTCTATTTTTGTTTGACATGGTGCTGAAGAAAAGCCATTGGCTTCAATGAAAACTAGGGCGCCGCCCGGTGACTACTGTCCGTCTGAACTATGGTGTAGTAAAACTGAACGGATGTAATACGCATCCCATCTAAAACTCTTGGTTGATATGTAAGTGGAGTGTTATTGCACTCAGTTTTTATCGGTTATGTTTTTATGTGTGATTAGTTAGTAGCTTACGTCAATCAGTTATTTTGGTAAGATTTAGCTAGTTAGCTATAGCCACAAACAATCGTCATATCAGAAGGAAACCTCACAACATTAACATTAGCCGGCTAATGTTAGCTGTTGTGCAGTAGCAAACGTCTAGCCATTGGATTAGAAAGAAGGGTAACGTTAACCATGTAGTAACGTTAGCGAGTAAGCCATTTCACATGAGTGAGCGCTGATGATACAGTTTCTAACTGCATGCTACTAACTGTGATGGTTCAAATGAAACAGCTTAGTAGAGCCAATACCTAAAGCCATAATGCCAACCATTTACCATGTGTTGATTTTTAGTTATATACACTTTGAATAATTGTCTACAACATAATTAGCTAGTGTTAGCCCAATAGCTAACAGTATGTGTATCACTGTTGATTAGCTAACGTAACGTTAGCTGGCACAGATAAAAGCCGGGCGAGGCGAGGACATGGTGAAAACGGATAGCGTTAACATAGGTAACGCGAAGTCAAATATCAACATTTTGGAATATAACCAACTCGGATATAGTTGTCGTGGAATCGATTGGGTGAGTTGTGTTTAGCCTCGCATGGATTAATAATAACTAGGTTTTTTTGTGGTCGTAGTGGTTGGTTATGATTTGTTATGTTTTGGCGCTTTTGTGTAGTCGCGTAGTTCACCACGTTGGTTCCGCCTGAGCTTCTGGTTCTGTAGTCGTGTTTCCATCGGCGAGAAGAATCAATACCACACAATCTAGTCTAGGCAGTATTCAACTGTTGCAAATTCTGTCTAGTAACGTTAGCAGGCGAGATTTTTTTCTCTCTCTCTCGATAGAATGAGCAAAGATAGTGAACATTTTGTTAATGGCAACATTGAGCTCATATCTTTCCCATTAGGGTAGATATCGCAAGTGCAGTTGTTTTTTTATCAAGCATACTAAGCGTAATATAATGAATGTAACCCTATCCAAACGTTTACGAAATCAGCAGCAATCCAATTTATTATCTTGCCCAATGTGTCAAATAACGAAATTAGCCAAATGTATTGCAAATGCGATGGTTGTTGTGTTGAAAGACACCCCCCCCCCCCTCTCTCTCTCTCTCTCTCTCTCTCTCTCTCTCTCTCTCTCTCTCTCTCTCTCTCTCTCTCTCTCTCTGTGTGCGCATATTCTGCGATTGAACATTTTCTGCCATTTTTAGCAATTCAAGATGTAGTGCAGCGCATGCTCCCTCCTGTCATTTTCATTTGCATTGGCATGCTTTGTGTTCTTTGTCTCATATGTGATGTGATGTGCTTTGCATGTGTATTTCTGTTGTAATCAGACAGGCAGCCTAATTGGGGATTGGGGAGATGTTGACATCCCCCACTCAGTTGCTCCCTCAGATTGTCCGTCCAGTGGAAGGAGATGCCAAGGGCTCCCCTTCCACTCTCTGCATATCCCATGACATGGAACCCAAATCCCAAATCCCCCCTCATTCCTCTGTCTCATCCAGGTACCATCAGCTTTGTAGCTTGCATAATGCAGTGTGTTTGACTTCCATCATCTTCTTGGCTTGCACATGTCTCCCTCAGTTGCACTTGTAAAGGTGTTTCATGAATCTGTCAATTTGCTGTTTGGAAGAAATGCTAAATAGTGTACTTGGTGAGGAGAGGCGTCTTTTAGGTTGTAATGGTATATCATGTTTAACCTTCTTCTAAATAGTGCAGGTAGTTGTTTGTACCATCTGGTTTTGAAATGTCACATAAATAGAATCCAAAATATATCCAAAATCTCATAATCAGAATTGGCTTGGCCAGGTTTGTGTAAGCAAACAAGGAATTTGAATCTGGTTCCTTCCAACCATGGGGGTATAATATTGGCCCGAAGAGAGGGCGGAAGCGCTGTCCAAATTCATTGGCTGATGCTAGGATGGCTAATTCAACCAAAAATGTAATTAGTAGGCTTCTGGCATCTTTTTATAAAGGCCTCCAACATGCTCAATTATGCCTACATTTTTTGCCAGTTACAGTAGGTGCCACATTACCAGTGGCCACAAATTATGTTGTGGATTGGCTGATTCTGCCTGCAGAATCCTAGCCAGCTCATCCATTAATCCACTAAGACAACAGGTCTTTATGAAAGATAGATTTCATCAATATATTTTTGATGTCCTTGTACATTAAAAAAATGCCAACATTTGCATTAGACACCAAAATATTTGTGTAAAATTCATTGTTCTATGGAACAATTGCTTTCTATGATCACAAGGGGGCAGTATACAACTTTTGCCTTTGTACAGATCAGTTCAATCAACAGTGGGTCAACACTCCCGTCGGTCGCAGTGTAAAAGAGTGCAGTGCAGAACATTTGAAAGATTTATGTGGGAACGGGCAGGATGAGAAAGGTGCGTTTGCGGGAGAAACAGAGGATTCACTGCACTCCCGCAAATTAAATGTATGCTTAAAATAACATAGAAATTATTAAAGTAGTGTGTAGAGTTACAGTTGAGCAGGATATTGTGTTTGGCACCATTACAAATGGGGTGTAAGCCTAACTGATCGATAACTTATAATTGTTTTAGCCTTCGTGGGCTCAATTCCTTCAGCAACCTACATTCAGAATCAAGAAACTTAAAATCTGACATCTGGCAGTCTTTTTCATTTGTGTGTGTCAAGTGCTCCTTTTGGGAGATGGAAGGCAAAACTGAATATTCCTCCTGCATATCCTGCAGTCTTTTGTGGGCGGGAGTGGGACCTAATGTTACAGATGCAGGTGGGAGCGGAACTGAAAACTACACATTATTGCAGCAGGCGCGGGACAGAATGAGCTGGCGGGTGCGGGATTGTAAAATCTGTCCTGCACAGACCTCTACAGTAGGCCTGTAAAGTAAAAAGTAGGCTTTGGGAAGTACAGTATGTGGAAACAACTGAATTCAAAATGTCTCAATGTGTGATTAAAGTGGTGTGCCACCACAAAGAAACAACATTACCGCCACCTCAAACAAACTACTAGACTAAAATAAACAATATTGCAGGTTATGGGCGCCTACAATAACAGTAGGCTATCATGCAGGCTGTCAGCACAATCACTTACTCGTGCAACCAAAATGTCAGTGCCTATCATTTGATAGGCTTTAGGCTATTCATTGCTTGTGGTAGTCCTCCCAGTCGTTTCTTTTTTCGCACTGCCACACATCATTCATTCTTTTGCACTCATTCATTCATTCATCATTCATTCAATTGCACTGTCTGAGAACATGCGTCCTCTGCCTCTTATTTTACAACTGGGTTCACTTTTGAATTTGGATTCATTATTATTTAACTGTTATCTGATGTCAGGACACTACAGTATACCTTATGATGATTGACTAAGTTATTAGAGTACATTTTCATGGTAAGCCAACCAGAGGCAGAGTGGGGTCGGTGTTCATGCACAAACGTACGCAGTCGCACGTAACCAAGAGACACATGATGAGCCCAGAGAATTCAAACAGCAAGCATCCTTCAATATAGAAAATAAAAATATAACAGATTAGTTACTTTCCTTGGTAACTAGTTACTTTTATAATGCTGTTACTTAGTTACTTTTGGGGAGAACTAATTGCTTTTATAACAACCATGGTAATTGTTATTTTGCAACCGTTTTTGTAACAATGGTAATAGGGAGAATTGCATGTCTTCCCAGCCATACCCTACCCTTTGTGGAGAACCAGCTTTGCAACTCCGTCCCAGGGAGTCAGGAATTGCTCTATGGCAATTGCGCAATAGCCAACTATTTGTATGAAATCATATAATGTTACCTTGCAAGTCGACATGGCTCAGAGATTGTCTTTGGTGGTTTGCAAACAAATTCACATGTACCGTGTCCAGCGTGAATAGGACAAGCCATGAGTGTTATTTAAGAGCAGTCATGAATACTCCGCAACTGAAGGCTCAATTTTTACTACTGTAGGCCCGTAGAAAAAAGCAAAAAGCGAAACATGAAAATAGAAGGTATATCCACACAAGTAAATGTGTTCATTACCTGCCAAATAACCAAACAGCTAGATAAATGACTATGGGGCAGGTATTAGTTATTTGCCGTCCAGGGGTGCGTTTCTAGAAAAGTTAGCAACAGCGTTGTTTAACCACCGTGGTGCGACGCAACTTGCTATCAAACAACGACAGTGTTACACCTGTTTCCAGAAAGCATCGTACCTGTGTCGCAATTCGCTACCTCCGTTTTTCGAACACCGTTGTTCCAACAACGTTGTTGAGGACCCAGCGGCACATTTCATTGGTGGAAAAGGTGTCAACGTATAATACCCCACCCACTAGAAATGCTCCGTCACTGGATGCTATCACTTGTCTTTTATAGATTCTCCTTTCCTTCCTCGATCCTCGTCCTCATTGAATGATAGGGCGGCAACAATGGGATAGAGGACCGAGGATCGAGGAGGGATGTTGAGAGGCACCCACTATGTGTCGACGAGTCTAATTTAAACCCAAAGTGATTCATGACATGCTGGCATTATCATTGCTATCAGAAAAAAACGTAAACCTATGCAAGCACATGAAACAGTTTGCTTAAGCTGTCCAATATATGTACTTATTTGTGTGAAATATCTAAAAAATATCTGTACAAAATATATATGGCCTAGACTAATTACAAATGATCACAATACTAAATCGGTGTCTGGTGGTTCAGCTGTTGCACGTCAGTACATTGCGCGCGCGGCCCAAGTTCGCATCTTACCTCTCCATGTCACTTTTGAGTAAGAGCAGGCATACCACACACACAACAATAGGTTAGACCCTAAATATATTTAATTGCTTTACATCGAGTGGCCAGGAACACGACATCAGTTTAATAGTTCCACGACATTACTTATTAGGGTTATTTCCACGTTTCACTAGTCAGAAACAAAAGCATGTGTGATGCATACGGGAAAAGAACCTACGATGTTGTGATGATAAACCACCTGCCTTAACCACTATACTAATGAATGGTGTGCTTGACCCGAGGGTTTGTCAATATCATAACAGTAGCCTACCAAAACGCAAACCAACACGCAAATGAACGCAAGGTAACACACGTAGCAAGAATGAGCCCAACGGTATTTTACTTTATATTAGCCTACAGTATAGCGCAATCATTGAGTCACGAGAAAACAACAACTTAGTGATTTTTGGTTGGGCGCTTATGATTTTTGGTCAGGCGATCTTGCACTGACGACATCACCAACTGGAACTCCCAAGGTACGACACAGGTGCGACTGCCCAGGGGCAGTAGTTCAAACGACCAAACTTTGCGTCCTTGTTTGCGATTGAGAGTTTGAACTACCTTTTCTAGAAACACCAAATTCAAGAACGACGGAGCGAACTCCCAAGATTGCGACGCAAGTTAGCAAACGACGCTTTCTAGAAACGCACCCCAGAGCCATTAAATATCAGCATTGTCCCTTAATAATACATATTGGTCAACCCCTAAACATGTTCATTGTTTTGCTTAACTTTCTGAATGTAGTTGTGACTCATTTCTACCGAGCGAATTTGACAGCTTTTAAATCTATTGTCTTTGTGTAAAACAAGCAATAATGGACACCTGCCAAAAAGTAATGCTTAAGTCTTCTCTCTTACAGTAACTTGCGACCGCTGCTATTAAAGTGCTGCAATATGTTTGAGCCCGGAGTATTATTGACGTTATGGGTGATCAATCTAGGAAAAAAGCCTGGATCCCAAGCCCACTGAATATGTGGGTGGAAGTTAGCGCTTGGGCGACTGGCGTTTTTTTAAGATGGTAGAACTGGCTAAAGGTAACCCTTGAAATGCTGACATCTTGATTTAAATGCAAGCTTGCTTGCTAGCTACTGACGTTGCTATTGGTCACCGGCAACTAATGTATTTCTTTTTGTAGCTCACCCTGTTTTCTTACTCCCACCTTTTTTTTGTGATGTTTTCAAAGTAAATATTTGATTCTACAGCAATCAGTATTTTTTTTTCAGCACAATGACTGATGAAAGAGTAGGTGTTGTGTGATGATGTGTCAGAATGGTAAAACCTAACCAGAGATTTAAACTTTAAAAGTGTTTTTTAAATTATTATTATTATTATTACATATAATTATAAAGGATACCCCCATTGATGGAAACTTACCATCCCAGTCTCCTATTTGTTTTCTAGATATGATGGGTAGTGTGGTCAAATATGACTTCATCAGCATCCACAATAGCCTGTTACCTACCAAACAGACAGACTACACCTAATGTTTGGGCTTGTGTAGGACCATGCTGTTTCTAACCCATTTTGTCTCTGTTCAGTCTGCTGCTAGGTTCCATGGTTATGGTGTGATGGAGCATGTTGGTGCTCTACAACTTTCACTAAATAATTATATGGATCCTTGATATATATAACTGTGAAGTAGTGCTCGCTAGGTTTACAACATGCACCCTTTTTACCAGGACATCCACCTAAAACTCATCTGTGATAAGATTTCATGAAGATCTTTGGTGCTATTAATAAGTCTGCCATATGTGTTTCAGACAAGGAACCTTAAGGAGTCAAGGGTATGCTTTCAGAGTTGCTTTCAGTAACTGACATATTATTTCCTTTCAGCTGTGACAATGGAGAAGGACAAGCTGAGAAAAGGCACAGTGAAAGACTACAGGCAACCCCAAAGGAGGGCAGGAATAAACCCAAAGCCCGCAAGGCTGCACCAAAACAGTCCCAAGCAGTAGCATCCACAAAGAAAGTGAGGAACAGAAGAGTGGTAGGTTTCCTCTTGATTGGACAGTATTAGTTTCAGTCTTAGGCTAACAGGTGGAATTGTGCATAATAATAATAGTTACCTTCACCTTAAAATAATCATTGTGCCTCACTAATTTAACACACCCTGTTTTTGTTTATAAATTTCAATTTCTATATTTCTGTTCCTTTCAGGCAGCTTGTGGGGATGAAAACACTGCAGTTAGCGAATCATTTAAGTATGTACTGATTTTGCCTTTTATTTTTTTTATTTTTTTCGGTGTTCTTATTTGGTTATTCAAAATAATAGATACTGTTTGCTAATGTTTGTCCATGGTTTACTTCTCTTTGTTCCATAGACACAAAGATATAAAAGGCCCTAGTCAGAATATGGCACGACCCTCAGCCAGAAACCAAGTGGACTGCACCACTACTGACAAATCCATGCAGGAGCTTCAGTCCTGTGAAATGGCAAAGGACAAAGAGTCTGCAAAGAGCTGGGTGATCGGCCCTTTGTTTCACTCTTTCAAATCCAAGATGTCAAGCTTCACAGAGATCGTAATGAGCCCCGTCCGCCTTTTCAAACCCACTGACTTGCCGCCCTCAGATGCGAAAGGAATGGAAGATGAGGAAGCTTTGAGCTTTAGCAAAACGTCAGACCGCACCAGTGAGCACGTCCACGACCAGCAGGCCTGTGTGTCCAAGACACTGCGTTTTGATGGAAGTTCAAATGAGGTCACTGTAGAGGATGAGCAAGAGGGCACAGAGGGAGAGTTGAAGGTCAAAATGGAGCAACCAGAAAGTCAACATCAGTCTGCCTCTTCTCGCTTGACACGAGGTGCCCTGCTTAGGGGTGAAGGGCTTGCTTGCCCAGACCCACTTAAATCTCGGAGTAATCAGTCTGCCCGGCACAGTCCTGCTGGTCTGTGTGGCAACTCTTCTAATAACGTTTCGGAAAGGCAGACTCTACAGAGACGTCCTCAAATCAGACAGGCTGCCCAGAAGAAATCAGTCTCGCCAGACTATGCCATGAAGACAAACACTGTGTCCTCTGCCGAGTCTTGTCAAGTTTTGTGTAACAATCTAAAGCAGTTGAAGAATGTAGATGACCTGCCAGATGTGAAGACAAGCAGTTTGTCTGATTCCTCTGTGTTTTACACCCCTCCTGACTCCTTCTCCAAAGATGAGGGAACACCAGAGCAAGAGGACCTTAAGGAAAGCACCCCCATTCAGAACACACAGATTCGTTCAAGCCCCAGAAAGCTGCCCAAGAGCATCTCTGTTACTCCAGCACCGTTCGCAGTGAAACGGGAAAGCAGCCGGCAGAAAGTTACAGGGAGAAAAGTGACATTTGACATAAAAGTCAAAGTAGAAGATGAGGAGGAAAAAGTTGAAAGTCAGAGAAGCAGTGAAGATGAAGAGTTGGACCTGTCACCCGAGTCTTCACCCGATACCGAGGCCACACTGAGACGACCTCAACTCAGGCAGAGGAAGCGAACAAGAAAGCCGCTCCATGCAGACGCTGATTGGGCCGTGAAGGCGAAGAGAAGAGTGAAAGCGGGAAAAGTCGAGGGAGCTACAAGGAGACGAGGTAGAAGTAAAGATGTGGCACCAAAAGAATGCTTGAGCGAATGGCTGGAAACCTCCGAGGAGATTTTATACACACGGACAACAGACCGTGATCTGACTGACTCAGGAGGAGATCTGCTCTCAAATTCCCAGTCAACAGCAGACACAGAGATGTCAGAGATGAACGTGTCCGATATTGATCTAAAATTTGAAGGCAGCAGTAGATTGACAAGAGGACAGGCCAAATCAAAGCAGTCAACACCTGCCAGAGTGAAAGTTGACCCACTTGAAAATGAGTATGCTGATATTTTTACAGATTGCCTTGCCGTTAGCCTTTATGCCGAAAACGATAAGTCACTTAATGACAAAAGCATCAATGGAAGAGACAAAGAAGACGGCATCACTGGTTCATTGTCTCGAAAGCCCAGGCAGTGGGCAAAGAAGACGGCTGTTTCGGATGACAGCAGCCTGGTGGCAAGCAAATCAACTGTGAAATTGGAAGATGACCACAGTTCTGTTTTTTCACCCGTCATGGAAAACTCATCTGGGTCATTCCTGAACTCCCTAGCCCAGTCAAACTGCAAGAGTGCCAAAAGCAGTAAGAGGAGGCTTATGAAGAAACGGGGTCAGATGTACGGTGAGGAGTTTCCCGATGACTCCCCATCAGCCTCGATTCTCAAGCTGGACAACACCATCTCTGAGATGTGTGTCAGGGGAGAGAAGAAGAGGCTAGAGGAGTCAGAACAGACCCAGAAGGACAACGACTCCGATGAAGTCGAACAGACGCCGTCCAAAAGAGAGCGTGGCAAAGCGCTCAAGAGGAAGTCCCCGTCGCCTTGCACAAAGGAGAGCCGTGTGGATGGCACTGAAAACGAAGAGGAGGATGACGATGCTTTTATAGACACGGAGAGGCCCCCCGAGGCCACGACGTCAGGTAGCGGCTCCAACCGCCTCTTGCGGAGCTACTCCTGCCCAGAGATAGCGTCTCTCTCACACCGCGAACAGCTCTGGAGATCCCCTACTCTCCTCCCGCATGGCCGAGCTCCCCCAGTGCCCGCTCCGCACCATCCTGTCGTGAACCCCGCCCCACACCTCCCCCCCTCGCCCTCCAAGCGCACCCGCCGACACACCGTCTGCAGTTTGGAGATAGAGAGAGAGATCGCGCCGCTGTGTCTCCGTAAGGAGGTGTATCCCACCGGTAGATGCGGCCTCTACGGCAGCCCGTCCCACCCGCTCTGTCCCAGCACGGCCTCCCCGTCCACCTTCACGGCCCTCGTTTCCAGCTTTCTGTCCAGTCCCCTGGCATTCCTGTCGAGGAGATCCGACAGAGGGAAACGCAAGGCCCGTGAGGACGATAGCCTCATCACCACCTCCTCCTCCTCCTCCTTCTCCACCACCTCTACCTCCTCCCACCCACTAAGTCCCAGTGTAACCCCACCCTGCTCCACCTCATCCCCTCCCTTTGCGCTGGGCCCAGCCGTCCATCACTCGCTTGCTGGTTTCACATGCAGTGCCCCTCCCAGATCAAGCCTTATTTCAGCCTCTGTATCGCCAGGCTGCAGGTAAATTGTCTAAAGTCCTCACTCGATGGTAATTGATCTTTTGCACCTTACCCAACTGCAGCGGCCATAATGGTTAATAATGGCCAGACCCTTACTGGTTGTTTTAAACTCAAACTTAATTTGTTATCTGTTAGAAGCCTGTTTATGCAGAGGCTTTATATATCGTATATATCCTGTAATAATGTTAAATACATGTTAATACACCATTAAATTAGTATTGATTATTAATGATTGCCTTCCATAAGTAATTTATGTCGGGCATGATCAATGATATTGTATGCTTTGTTTTGACACACAGCAGCCATTTTCAGGTGTCCTCAGAGGGAGAGGATGATTCTGGACAGCAGTCTGAAGATGGGGAGGAGAATGGGGGTAATCTCAGTCTGGATCTTCTCTCGAGACAAATGCCTGAGGAAAAAGCTCTGTCTGATTCAGAAATTAAGGTATAACCAACAGGATTACAATTCACTTACTCATAACAGTTTTAGGTTTATATCTTATTGGTGTGGTTTATTTGATAATTCAGTTTATGTCTGGCCTACATTAAATACATTTGCAGGAAAACATCAATTTAAAATGTTCTATTCTGATGTTGGGTTTCTATTCATTTTTTTCACTTGTCATTCTGGAATTCCCTCAGTACCTAAAATTCCATTTTTTGGAACAACCTTTTGTTGCATAATAATTACTGGAACATTCCATTTTCTGGAACAACATTGCTTTTGTAGCCATCTTTCAGTCCCATTTGTATTAACTCCCCCCTTTCCATGTTTTCACCCACAATGCAACTGTCAAATTCTTCATCACAGATGGAAACAAAGCAAGGTGAACAGAGAAAGGTTTCATCTATACGCATTCGTAAAACTTTGCCTAAGCCTCTTAATAATCTGACACCAATGGGTCTTCCCAAACTTATCAGGTATGCATGAACATTTGTCAACACATTGTATGACTATGTATATTCTTATGTGTATTTGTTCCTGCATCATGGCACTGTATTCAGTATGTAATGGGCTACTTTCCTCTCTTAACAGGCCAAAGAAGAAAGAGTTTAGCGTTGAGGAGATCTATACCAACAAAAACTTCACCAAACCTGCAGAAGGGTCAGTACCACAATTGCATATAATGTTGTGACCATATTGCCAAGTTTAGATATTACCATAATCTATCTTTTCTTAATACTTTTGTATGTTTGGCAGTTGGCACCGTCCTGATCTTCATTGGGCAGTGATATAGTTGTATATGCTTTTGATCGTATTTTTATTGACTAAATGTGTTCTACATGTTTCATGTTTTTTGGCTCACTTCTGTCAGTTTCTCACACTTTCCCTTTCCTGGTCCGTGTCCTCCTTTAGACGTCTAGAGACCATCTTTGAAGACCCACTCAAGCGGCGTGATGGCTCTCATTGTCTGCTTGGGCAGAAACGAGTGAAGCGGTTTGTTGAATTCCCAGAAATCGGCAAGGCTAGAAAGCTCCGGAAGCCACTGGTCATTGCCGGGACCGGTAGCAGCAGCAGCACCCAGAAGACGGTTGGGCAGTCCTCAGGTGGACGACCCCGGCGTGGCGTATGGTCCACCTCCAAGGATGACCCCCAGCCGTCCCCAGAGGACCTGGACTCCCTTCTGTGCTCCAAACTGGATCAGCTGGACTCCCTGATGGCTGTGGAGGAGGGCAGCAGCTGAGACACACACACACACACACACACACAAAAAGCAGAACAAAAACAATGCAGGCGATTGGCGATCTCCAGCACTTTGGAAGATCCCTCCAGATCAAGATCCCTCATGTTGTTTTGTTGTTTTTATTATTATTTAGTTTTATATGTTTGAAGACCTCCCTCCATTTTAAGTTGTGTGTTTTCATTAAATCTTTTGTATGTTTTCATTTGTATGTTTGGTTTTGTTGTTTGATTTTACTATACTTCTGCCTTTTGTTTTATGCAAATTTGTTTTTGTACTTATGCTTGTCGTAAAGCATGCAGCAAAAAAATACAATGTTGTTTATTCATACTTGATTTGACACGAGCTACTATAATTATACATCTTTTAATTTACTGATCGAGGGTAGTCCTAGTATGGGTGAATGTAGGCATGTGTGTGTGTGTGTGTGTGTGTGTGTGTGTGTGTATGTATATGCTGTTCTTTGCCTCCACTTATTTGGTTCAGCCATTTTCACGCCCATTGCCTTGCAGATGTATAGAAAGACCCAAATGGTAACCGTCATGGCATAGCTTCGGTACATTACAGTATATTACGTTACTTGTAGCCACAGCACAGGGAGCGTCTTTCTCATGGTAGTATCCTCTTTGTAAACGGGGCAATAATTTCACTCATAGCCTTCTATTACCAATGTACCCTTTAAGAACACAAAAGGCCGTCCGTGTGCTCTGTATTTATTTTATGTGCCAAAACCTTTCGTGCAGCTCATCCAGGCCTTCTATAGATTGACTGTATTTAATGGTGCTATTCAAGTACAGGACATACACATGGGTCACTGATCAAGGCAAGAAGCAACATGCCGTTTTCTAGCGCACACTGCAGAATCCAGCTTTAGCTATCCCTGTGTGTGGGGAGTGGCTTCAAATCAAACAGAAGAACATTTGCTTCATTCAACTGCTGTAGTCCAGTGCTTTGTCAAACTTTGTTGGTTTGATTCTTTGTCAAATGGCAGCTCAAACTTGCACCAGTCTCAGCGTTTTAAAGAGCAGTTATTTTGCCTCATCAATGTTACATGGGTTGTTATGTATTTTTGTTTATACAAATCAGTGTGGCACCTTTGAAAATCAAGATCCAATTGTCTGATGGCTTTGCAGGCTCAGTTTTATGTTACCTGAATGAATGCAGTTCAGTGCAAGTTCTTTGGTTTGCTACGATCATTTCTTTCAAACATTTGCTATGATCATTTTTTCTGTATATTTTTGATAATGTGGATGGCATGTATAGGAGAGCTCATATTTTGTATCTTTTGTCATGTGTATATAAAGGGGATAATTGTCTGGAGTTTTAAAAATGTTTTATATGAATAAATGTAAGTTCTCTTCTATGTAAATTTGTAATCTACATTAATGCATTCATATTGGTTTTGGCAAAGATAACTTCTTTTTTGACATATGCCTGTTGACAACAGTGCTTTTTTATCTTTTTATTGGAGAAGTACTGAAAACATGCAATGTACAAATTACATATATAAAAGAATGTTTTTAAAGCACAAAAATACATTTTTATATTCACACGGTAATGTAACTGAACAGATTATTGTTTAACAGTGTGAATTAAAGCTAAAAAAAAAAACAGTCTTGGACAGTATGTGGACTGACCGGAATGTCTCATGAGAACTAACCATGCAAAATTCAAAACATTTATATGATTTTGTATTTTTGTGTCTAAGTATGCCTACTGTACATCACACAATGGAGCTGGAAGGTCCCAAAGGAGTCTGTGTATTAACATCCCCTTTGGCCGAGTGGTTGGGCTTCTCCCTGTTGGGCATTCCTATGTTTGTAACAGTAAAATGGATGGTTACCCATTTAGTTATTATAGTTTTATAACAGGTCATCCACAGTCCATAGGAATAGTCTCCATGGTGCCAAAATTGGAGGAATGAATCTGTTCCAAGTGAGTCGATTGGAAAGTGTGGCACTCTGAGCTCAAGTCCGTCCAGCGGAGCAATTGTATCTTAACATGCGCTGTTTGTCCAATAAAAGTATTTATCTGAAATGCTGCTCTGTTTCCTTTGTCCGTTGTTTTTTTTTATTTATTTTTTTTTATCTCATCTGCCTTCTTTAGCTTGATTTTAAAGCACCACGTCAGATAACAAGCCTTAGGCCTCACCAATGGACAGGGAAATAAAACAGAACTTGACCTCTCATTTCTTCATCTCCTCGAAGACCTGGTGGTCAGTGAGGAGCTCGGGTCCAATTGTAACTAATGCTCTCATTCAATAGTCGTTTCAGTCATGTCCTTAAATGCTGGCCAGTGGGCTTCCTCTGAGTAGACTCGATGTATGTCAGCAGAGCATTGTTTATGCCTCTTGTGTCTAGACGAGGAACAAAAGCCCAAATTCTGCCTCAGTCTACGAGAGTGAGGAGGTACGATGCAAAAATCACCAGAGCTGCGATGAGGAAAGGAAGAGCCAGGCAGCACAAAATGGACCATATAGCCCGACTCCTGGCCTTGTCTGAGTAGATCTGGCACTCTGGGTCATCTGGGTTACCTCTCCTCTTCTCCCGTGCCTATCACAAAACAATAAATGACAAAAAGAGAGATTAGATTGATATAAATGACACTCCTATGGGAACTAGTAAAAGTACACTTAGTAAAACTATGAGAACATGAACAACTGCATCTTCCTCATTTAGCCTGGTGTCAGGTCTTTACACAACCGGATTACACAACATGTATTTTTGAGCTTTTGACTTTGCAAGGACAGACGGGAGACGAATAGGAGATAGATGAGACAGAAGGCACACAGATTTGAGCTGCACCTATTTAGTCATATCTTCTTCAAAGTAAAGAAAAATGAGGTGGATCGTTGTGGAGTTATGGGCAGGGGCTTAGCCAGAGGGGTGGCTCCGGGTGGCACAGGCCACCCTTGAGATTCAATTGGCCACCCCAAAATCCTAGTCTACTATTTGTCATTAACAGTCAAAGGCGAGACCTTTCTTGATGCACTTGCAGCGCACTAGTTTGAAATATCAGAGTTCAGAAATATAAGCAATCTAGCAAACATGCTTGCAGTTATAGGCTATATATGGCTTATTGTTTTTAGCATGTGAGTTTACCATAGGGCTACAGGCTACTGCTTGCGCTAACACGCAAACATATATTTACCTATCGCATCTGCCAGTGCCCATTTATCTTATCACACACACACAAAACCCAGTATTGCGACTGTGGAATGACATCATATAGGCACATTTTTATATCTGCTATTCTACCTACTTAGCCAACACTGAGTATGTTTTATTGTAAATAGTCTACTGCCCTAATGTAATATTGACATTGTGGACAGTTTACATAGCTTAGGTCAGTGTTTCTTAACTGGTGGGTCGGAACCCAAAAGTGGGTTGTGGTACTGATCTGAGTAATGGGTTGCGGTTAAAAGAAATTAAAAATCACCAATTTAAGATGCTACCTGATCAGATCTAATATTGGCCCGTTATTTTAATAAACTTTATTCATAGCCTGTGTCAGTCATTGCCATGGTATGGACATAGACAATGTTTACAGTATATGACAGGTCATGTTAGATATAATTTTAGGGAGCTAATTTTATAAAAGTATGCATAATTTTAAGATATCATGTTAAATGCAAGTTGGCTGCAACCCTTAATACTTGGAGTAAGATAGAATATGGATTCACTTAAATTGAAGACAAAATAAGGCAGAAATCCCTGTGTGTGGGGTGCACATGAGAGCATAAAACCATCCAAACTAAAATGCCACATGGAAACAACGCTCCCCTGTCAAAGACAAACCTGTGGAGTACTTTGAAAGGTAACATCAGCAGTTTAAGACTTCACAAATGTAGTGCCAAACATCTGCATTTTCCAAACAAGTAGGCCAGGCACTTTTCGTGTCTTACATGTAGGCTATACCTCACCATATTCGTAGGCCTGAACGCTGAATATATAGTTGGTCACAACTTGAACATGTGAAATTGTGGCTTCCAAAACCAGACCAGTTAAACAAGTAGGCTTGGCACTTTGCGTGTCTTACCATGTATTCTACCTCACCACATTCGTTGGCCTGAACGCTATATATATATAGGGATATATACAGTTGGTCACAACTTTATCAACGTGTGAAATTATGGATTCCAAAACTAGACCAGTTAAGAACCACTGGCAAAAAAAACAAAAAACATTTCACACCTCCACTTTTGCTCAAATGGCCCATCTCTGCTTATGGGCACATGGACTCAGATGTGGTAAACCCTCCCGCCCCACCCCACCCCACCCCACCCCACCCCCATTATCATAGCTATTCAGTTAACAAACACAGGTGCTCTTGTACCTTGACAGAATAGATCAAAGCTGTGGCCCCAACACAAGACAGTCCACAAATAACACTGCAGATGGCCAGTCTCCTGTGGTCTGTGTCCTTGCAGCAGGGCCATCGGGAAGTGATGCGCTGGCTAAGGGAATCCAGACATCTGCTGACGGAGAACTTTTGAGTGTTGACGCCACAGGGGGCATCCCCATTTTCACCTGTACCCCCAACAGGCTGCAGTGGGACCTCCTCAGGCCTCTCTTCCCCTGATGAATTCGTCTGATTGGGCATCCGAGACATCTTTGTACAAGGCACACGACGGAGGAGAGAGGAGATATATTTAGACAATCCAAGGGTGTGCATATGAGAGATCAGCTGATAAATTGACACCAAACATGTAACATTAGTGTTAATAGCATTTTGAGGTCATATAAAAAATCAGAAAAATGTGGGGTGGCATTGTTGACCCATGCAGTCTCAGCCATGTTTGCGGCAGAGTTGTCATGAATCAGAGGACATTCAATTTTCGGAATACCATGATGATGCAGAACACATGTTAGCAAGGAAAACAACAGGCTTGCAAATGAATAACAGAAGAAGTCACAGACAGTTGCTCTCAGCAGTCAGAGGGATTAGTGAGTCATTTCCAAGGAGCCATGTTGAGACAGGTACACTCTCAAGGAGAGAATGATTGTGTACAATGTGTTATTCAAGTTGTATCTGCCAAAATCTTCCACCCACTCCTTTTTAAACGGATC
This sequence comes from Sardina pilchardus, assembly GCF_963854185.1. Classification (NCBI taxonomy): domain Eukaryota; kingdom Metazoa; phylum Chordata; class Actinopteri; order Clupeiformes; family Clupeidae; genus Sardina; species Sardina pilchardus. The sequence goes on along the minus strand of NC_084996.1, from coordinate 12,148,223 downwards.
ATTTGGGAAGTCATCAACTTTTATCTGCTATTCAGAAAGTAGCTTGAAAAACTGGTATGATTAGCTGAAATGTATGATGCCACAACTTTTCTGGGGATTTTTTCTGTCTCATGTTACAATGTCTGGTGACAGCATGTCTGACCACAGCGTAGGTCTTTGTCATAGGTTTCTCTTAATATTTTAGATGTCTTTCTTTCAGTTTTGGTTCAGTTTTCAGTTTTTCTCTTGGTCCCTCAATTCCTCAAACCTCATTTACCTCTCCCTTTTACTTCTCTTAAGACAGGCATGTATTCAGCACAAAGGAATCTGAACCCTTTGGTCACTTGATTCCTAATGTTTCTGCACAGATCTTATCAGTGTCGGTAAACAAAGTCTTGGCCTCACCTCTACTGCCCTTTCCTTCCCGCTGTCACTCCCTCTGTGTGATTCACCCGGTTTCAGGCTATTTACAAATCACTGCCTATGGTTTACCAAAAAAGGCTTGCTTGGCTGAAACCTTTATGTGCAATGAGAGAAACTGTCCATGTAACATTGACTCTTCACATCTCCTCTCTTGAGATTTCAAATGATCAAACCACTGGTTTACGAAAAGGTTTGCTTAAAACCTTTATGTGCAATGAGAGAAACTGTCCATGTGACATTAGCATTCACATCTCCTCTCTTGAGATTTCAAATGATCAGTACAGTATGTAGGCTATGTATGTATGTACGTACAGTATGTATGTATCAAATGAATTTGCCACACTTTTTGTATAACATCTAATGAAAAACAGTGTCTTTAGCTTTGAGCATCAAGAAAAAACAGTCTCTTTAAAACACCAGAGAATAATCTGTTGATATTTCTTCTCTGTGACTTAAAGCAAAACACATAATAGCTTTTTTCTTTGTACTTACGGACTCGTCTGGACTTGATCTTTGTGCTGAGGGCCTGTTTGAGATTCCACAGCCAGGCCCTCAGTGTTGTTTGTCTGTAACAGACTCCAGTAACACACCAGCCAAAGTAAGTGTGATTTTACTATAACAGCTCTGATAACAATCTCTGGTCGTCCAGTCCTCAGCTCTTCGATGGATTATATTCAAGATTATATTCAAGTTTAATTTCAAGGAATGTCCAGAAATTAAACTGTTCCGGCTCAGACGACTATAAGAAGACAAGATCAAGTTCCTCAGTCACAAAATAAGATCCGTCTTTCACTTTTCACAGTGTGAGTGAACTTGAGAGGAAGCACGCACGCTGCAACCCCTGTCCCTGAGACGTAATGTGTGACTGAAACTAAGTTCCTGTGAAACTTACACGCCCCACAGCCCAGGTAGTCACACTCCCCCCTCTTCTCTCCACCCACATGGGCTGGGTTTGGCGGCTGTCTTAGGCTGTTAGCTGCTATTTCTTTCATCAAATTAGGTTATTCAAACCTTCCCTCAGGGTAATGTCCTGCCAGCTTGTAGGCTATATGTTTTACTGTCGCACTACCACGATTGTAGGGTTGTCATTAGCACAGACTTGACAAGGGGAAAGGGGAAAAAAGAGGCACTTTGCCTTGAGGTTAGTCAGAGCATGGTCCCTTCCTCTGAACTTCCTTGTTTGTGGTGAGATGAGTATTGTAAGGTGTAACATAATTTCTCTCTTCTTTGCCTGAACACACACACACACACACACACACACACACACACACACACACACACACACACACACACACACACACACACACACACACACACACACACCTAAGACAGGATAGAGATAGAGAAAGAGAGAGAGAGAGAGAGAGAGAGAGAGAGAGCACTTTAGTCATGCCCCACATTGGCCATATACACACAGTCCTTGTTTGTGGCATGGCATTTTTGTCATGTTTAATCAATGTGTAAAAGTACACCAATCAAGTTCTGAACTATGACCTATTTTGCCATTTCCACAAGAAAATTTAGCTCATATAGAACCTAAACAACATGTGGCTCTCAGGTTCTAGCCTGTATCCTATACAGTTCAGTTCAATTCAGTTAAAGTCACATTGTAACAATGAGCAAGATTGCAGTTAGGCTACATTGTAGGCTACAGAATGAACAACACTCAATTCACACACTCATTCATTCACTCACTCACTCACTCACATTCTCTCTCTCTCTCTCTCTCGTTAACAGTCTTAACACTCCTGTCACAGATCTTCCGCTGTGCATTGTGCATGTAGTTTCTTGTTGTGGTCACAGGTGTTGTTGATGCTCTTCGTAAACTTACTGTACGCTAAAGCACGTTTTCTCAAAACGTCATCGGAAACGCACGCCAATGAAAATGCATCACATTATCAGCTGACGTGGCGGTTCAAGTCAAACACGGAAGAGCTGCGGGACATGGTAGGATTCTTTTACTGTCCATGAGTAGGTGTGAACATGGTTTATGCTCATTTGTACTGTAACATATACTACAGGCTACATATAGGCCTGGTTGGATCTCAGTTGTCTGTCTCATCCAAAATAGCTTCGACGTAGAATTGCATTTGGATGTTATTCCGTGTTTGCGCATGCAGTAGCTGTTGCAAGTTGGATTGTGTAGGACATGACATGAATGGCAGTTATTAGCTATGCTAGGATATGTTAAGATGTTAAGTTGATTGATTGATATGCCGCTCATTAGCCTACACAGTTTTGTCGACCACTGCATGTGGTGCAATTGCATCTTCTGTGCCACTTATTATCATCTGCTGCCACATTGAATGATCTTTGAATGACCACTGCAGAATCAGATGGAACCGGTGGACGCAGTGCTTGCAACTGAGAGGTATGGCTCTCAAGAAAGATGGAAGTACCATCGACTGCGTGATGGTACGATGAGGAGAGAGAGACAAAGCGAAGGAAGTTTCAGTAGAGGGAGTTCCATCACTGGTGTTTTCAAAGTGTGTAGTCTGATATTGTTAAAAACTTTAAAACATCGCAGTCTCCCACTATATACGTTTAAATGTTTTTTTTTTTTTTTATTTCCCTCTCTGTTCACCGTCATACAACTAGAGTGTTTTCCTGCCTCAAGGCTTCCCAGAGAGCGTCAGTGAGGATTATGTGCAGTATCAGATCTGGGACACTGTACAGGTGTGTATGAGTGCGTCATTGTAACCATTTGATGAAACACATGCCCAATTACAGCTGTAATGTGGGTGTGGTTTTTATTTTAATTATTATTTATTTTCCACTACAGGCATTTTCCAGTTCTCTTTCTGGCACCTTAGCCACCCAGGCATCCTTAAAGGGTGTAGGGGTTGGAAACCAAGAAGCAACTGTTGCTGCTGCAACCATTACCTGGCTGCTACGAGGTGAGTGCCTCCATCCTTTATGGTTACACATCCATCCATCCATCTATGTATTTATCCGTCTTTTATGAGTTTGGGTGCACTGATCTTACCCTTTCCCAGATGGCACTGGAATGCTTGGGAGGATCTTGTTTGCATGGTTAAAAGGGTGAGATTGGCCTTCATGTTTGACATTCTTGGAGATTTCTTTGAACATTATTTTTCTGAATGATTTTGAACTGGTACAAAATGTGGTTGTTTTCTTCTGTCAATCTGTGCTTCTTTGCTTCCTTAATTCAGGAGCAAGCTAGACTCAGAGGCCAAGAAATGGAGGTTTGTCTTTTACCAAAGCAGCTGCTGACATTATGAATAGTAGTATTTTATATGATGACTTTATCTTTTGACAATAAAATGCTGTGATTACTGTATGTGGAGGCTTGTATTTATTTATTTGTCACTTTTTTTTTATCAGCTTTTGTTTTGGACACATACCGGTATGGGAATTAATCTTGTACTGCATTGTTCTTCCCACTTTCTTCTAGGCTCTTTGCTGATATTCTGAACGATATTGCCATGTTTATTGAGATCGTGGCTCCGTACTATCCCCCCTTTTTCACGCTCATCGTCTGCATAGCCGGGGTGTTTAAGGTACACTGTACACCATCATATCTTCCCTCACACTCTTCCACCTTCAAAACTAGTCATCATGGTTGTTTCTTTATGTTATGGAATATATAGCCTAACAATTTCTTCACTAGCCCCATTCATTTTAATTCAATCCTCTTCTTCTCCTTCCAGTCAATAGTAGGTGTGGCTGGGGGAGCCACCCGAGCTGCCCTAACGGTCCACCAAGCTCGGAGAAACAACATGGCCGACATCTCAGCAAAAGATGGAAGTCAGGTGACCATTTACTTTAAATGAGCCCTGGTCTGGTGTCACATTTGTAACTGCAGAGAAACAGCTGGAATTGGATTGAATGATATCTTTTTGTCTGTCTGTTTTAGGAGACCTTGGTGAATTTAGCTGGTCTGCTGGTTAGCCTGGTTCTTATTCCTCTTGTGACAGACAATCCAGGGTAAGTGATTAGATTGATAAGAAAAATGTTTTGTACATGTATGAAAAGAGAGTTTTGGTATCTTAGACTCACAGTAGACTCACAGTTTTTTTTTTTATTCCTAGGTTGACATTTGTCCTTTTCTTCCTGTTCACAACCCTACACCTTTTCGCCAATTACAAAGCTGTACGCTCTGTTGTCATGGAAACCCTTAATGAGGCCAGACTGTCCATTGTACTTCACCAATATTTAACTGATGGGAGGGTCCTCAGTCCACTGGAGGCCAACCAAAGAGAGCCTGTATTTCTAGGTGTGTGTGAAGATACTCAAAACAGCCAGACTCAAATGTGCAAAAGGTTTACAAACCTCATTCCTTTCGCAATGTCACACTAAACTGTACATTCTATGAATAATTTCTTCCTTTTAGAGCTGTGGAAGGAAGTGCCTATTAAGCTAGGAGTGAGTCTTAAGGAAGTTGTCCAATCGTATGTGCACTCTTTTTATATCTAAGATATGCTGAGCTGTTTCAAAACCACTGTGCACTGTCATGATTCCAATGAAACCTTGTCTTCACACCATGTAGACCTCAAGACCTGCAGATGGCGGTGAAAAACAATCACAAGCCTTTCCTCATTGGTATCCAACAAGGTGTGTCTTCAACTCCACATCATCCTGAAACAGATGTCTACGGTGTCTGTCTCCGTCTCTCTACAGTTGTCGCTAACTATCTTTTTTTCTACAAGGATGTGTGTGTGTGTGTTTGGCAAGTGACGCATCAGTTGATGAGGAGATCGAGGCGGCCTGCCAAGCGGTGTGTCTCAGCAGTGTGTTGACAGCCTCCCCTCCACCACAGGAAGCACTCAAGCAGCTGTCGGCATCAAAGAGTCAAGGTCAGAATTCACAGAGCTGAAGCCAAAGTATGCGATTGGACCATTAGACATATTTATATTTATATAGGGTATGACAGAACAAGGAGTTGTGAAGAACAGGAATGTTTTTTTATCTTTTATAAAAAGATATGAAACATCTTTGTTGATTAACTGATGTGTTTTAGCTCTATTGTACACAAAATATGACACATTTGTAGAAAAAACTGATAAATTAAGTGATAATTGACACTTTGTTTATTTTTTTGTTTGTTTGTTTTATACAGACCCATGGATTTTGGTGTCTGATAGTTACAAGTTCATGGAGAATATGTTTCAGCCTTTCCTCAGAGGTAGGTTGATGTTGAAAGAAACGTGCATTTGTCACACAACCCTGGTAAATCTGCCATAACCATGGACTGAAAACAGAATGATTTTTATTTCAGTTTGTTATGAGCAAAACCATTATCTTTCATTTCCGTCCCAGTATTCCAAGGCCACTCCTCTAGATGGTAACCGGTTAGAGCGCTATCGATGAACGGTTAATAGTGTTCCTTTAAAAATGACTTTGCCTTTACAATTTTTTTAGACCAACAGCCGTAAACTTCAAAGTACATTAGATATTAAGGCTAACTATTAAAAAACACTGCCTGCATTCAAGTGTGGGACGAGATTTGAAAGTAAGCAGTTGTCCTATATCATATTAGATCTTCAAAAATGTCTGATAGCTTAACAAAAAATTGCTTTAATTAAGCCTAACCTATGCATGTTGATACCAGCTCCATGACACTAGGCACTAGTGTCTCTGGTAACCTATGTTATTTCACACAATGTTTCAGTAATGTAGGCTACATACTGCACTTGGAAAGGCAGTTACATAGTGTTGGATATGAAAATCCTTTTTTATCAACATCATAATAAGCTTAGCCAATTATTCGAGGGAGACACTGATTCATAGGATCTGACTAAATTCATCCTATAAGGGGTCTGAGGAATACTGTGTGAGCAGGTGACTTTTCAGACCTATGGACTTTTGAATAATGTTCAGTTAATCTAAAATTGAAAATAGTGTTTTCACTCTGGTAAGTGAAATTGGTTTTGTTCCCATTTCCGGTTACCTTCATCCAAACATTTCGTTTGTTTCCGGTTATAACAAGGTGATTGAATGTGTTGCTGGTAGTTCAGGTTTGAGTCAAACTTGAGTCAAACTTACAAACGTATAGCATCATTTTAACACATTCTCCATCCATTTACAGACCTGAAAGAGACCAGATGGCACACAGACAGAACTCTTCTGGATTGGAATGAGTGGCGAGTCGACTGGAGAAAAAAGATGAGCTGAATCAGACGTCTCTGACAGAGAGAAAGGACAGTGGAGAAACAAGCATTTTGTTGTCGGTCCAGTTAAGGCCAACTGGGCGTAAATATTGGATTGATCAGATGACCATGGATCCAGTTTGGTTTGTGAAACTGTACATTGACATGGGAATTGTTTGTCTAATTTGTGGTTAAGTAGATGTCAATGCTACATTTGTGGCCAATGGATGTTATTATTATCATACCTGTGTCATTTCTTAATTCACAATTGATTTCTAATAAACCTTTTGACTTCTAATAAGTAATTTGACCCTTTTTTTTTACTGTGAATTAAATATGTCATGCTGAATAAAGACATGTTTTTAAAGGAAGCCTATGTGTGAAGCACACCGTCAGGACTCTTGTCTAGAATATTGGCTAGAATGATCAGTATTGAATTGTTTAGTGCAATAGAAATGGATATGTGTCCATTCCATGTTATCTTGTGCTGTATGTTTGGATATATTTATACTTATTTATTACGAGTACTTTGTTTACTCCCCCTACTCCAGCTGAAGCTGTGGCTTGATATCCATTTGGAACACTGATGGTTGTCCTTGCTCTGAAGAAGGCCTGCACCTAGAGGCCAAAACATGTTGCCAATATTTTTAAAGATTCTATGATGAACTTAGTCTGGCTGGCTAGATAGATAGATAGATAGATAGATACTTTATTGATCCCCAAGGGGAAATTCAAGGTCCCAGCAGCTTAAGACACCACACACAACATACAGTACAATGTAAATAATGTAAACAGGAAGATTAAAAAGCAAATCAACAATCATAAAAAAAATCATCATACTAAGCTCAATCTTGCCAAATTCGCCGAAAGTTCAGGCAGGGTTCACCCAGCCAATGATGAACTATCTCTAATAATATTAAGAAGACGTCTTACTCCGACGACTGAGAGTTACGTGTTTTTTTCTACAAGCAGTAGCCCTCCAGCCAGTATTTCTTACATAGCTACAGCAGTACTAATGTAGTCCAGCAGGGGTCACTAGTAATATAAATGTAAACGAATGCCCGGAAAAGAAGATAAGAAAACGTGGTTCGTTACGTCATCATTGTTCGCCAATGTTTTGTTTGATGGCCACAGCAGCCCAAAAATTTAGTATTCAAGACATTTTTTTTTTCGGATGAGTGGACTTAAACATGACCGTAACCTGCATTGCATACAACTGTCGGAGTAAAAGGGAAAAGGGCGTAGGATTTTTCAGGTGAGTTGATCTCAGACGAATGGTTTAGTTTTGTGGGATACTTAGAAAGCCTAAAAAATAACAAGCTAAACGAGCTCTTTTTGAGAAAGGGTGGTATTTGGTATTTAGAAATTGACCAGATATGATCTATGTCCATTATGTGTAACTGATAAAAATTGTTTTTGCAATAATCTGTAAGAAATGGGACTAGGCTAACGCGTGTTTGTTGTTATGGTTAGCTGCTATATTAACTATTGCATGCCGAAAACTTCCCTCGGGATGTCTAAGTTTATACTGTCCCGAACATTTCTGAAACACTTCCTGAGGTTTATCTGTTTTTCTTATGTAGGGAGCAAACCTGGTTCATTTCTAACCCTGTTATACTTCCTGATCTGATCTATGTTCATTAAACTGAAAATATTTATTTCTGCAATGAAGGAAAAGTCTTCAAATTTCAAGTTAAGCTAAGAGATTCTTGAAATGGATTGATTCCCATACTCACAGGTTTCCGCACGAAAAACCTAAACTTCTCAAATTATGGATTGCCAAACTTAGATGGAAGGACTGGACTCCAAGTCTAAATACATTGATCTGTTCCAAACACTTTGAGGCAAAAGACGTGGATGTGACTGGATTTAGATGTCGATTAAGACCAGGAGCTGTGCCTACCATCTTCGACTTTCCTGAGTCCATCTCTTCCCAGTCAAGAAAAGTTGGTATTTCATCTAATGGTAACACATTGCAAAATATCAAATGTATTAGTAAGAATGTGCCACTCAAATACAAAAACACATTTTTTGTTGTTTTTCCAGGTCTTAATCGACCCACGCAGTAGACGAGCTAAAGTAAGATTCCATGCATGTCTATAGTTGATCATCATTATTTGATTAGTGTTGAATGGATAGTTTATGAATAGTTGAAATGCATTATTTAATGTTACCTTTGATCCCTTTATGGAGACTGATCCCGGGCACCTCCAGTCTCTGGAGTATCGGCCACCGTGGAAAAGGAGGAAATATGTGCGACAGACACCAAGAGATGTCCAACAAATTGTCCCTGCTCAGCCTCAGCCTCAACATCAACATCAACCTCAGCCTCAGCAGAAACAGCCCGCAGAGACACAGAAACAGTCTGCAGAGACACAGAAACAGTCTGCAGAGACACAGAAACAGTCTGCAGAGACACAGAAACAGTCTGCAGAGACACAGAAACAACCCGCAGTGGCACAGAAACAGCCTGCTGTGGCACAGAAGCGGCCCGCAGAAGTACAGAAGCAGCCTGCAGGGGCAAAGCAGCACCCCGCAGTGGCTAAGCAGCAGCCCGCAGCACCTGTGACTAAGTGAGTAGTATACAAGGCAAAGGCATGCGACATCTCAGTCATTCGGAAGAACTTTTTCTCTGTGTTCTAAAGTCCTATTTTGTCATCCTTTTTTGTTTGACATGAAATCAGCGCTTCTACACTGCCTGTAATCTGGCCGATTGTAGGAGAGAAATCCATGTTCAGGAGACGAACTTTGCCGAGTTTCTTCCACAGCCACTACTGTCTTCCACAGGTGCACATATATACAACCAACACATTTCTTTGTCATTTTTGTTGAACTGTTACCTCCTGTTGGCCATGATTAGGCTTTTTTGAGGGACATAATATAGTTTATAGCTAGCATTGTGGAAAATATACATTAAAAAGCATGTTTTTGTCATGTTGCTATTTTTAAAAAAATACATATATAATGTTTTATTCCAGTCTTTTCACTGGCCAGGCGATGCTGAAGCTAATTTTGTAAGTGGCACTGTTAATCTGATTCACCATATCAATTCATTAATCAACATTTGAATATAAAATATTTTAAGCCATAATTGCTGTGTTAACCAGGAACCTTCCTGGTTGGCTGAGAAGAATGATGTATCAACCATCCCGCATATTATAAAGGTACAATATGGTACATCTTATCACAATCACGATAATGTGGCATGGACATGTTAATAATACCTTGAAGAATCCCAGAGTTTTGGAAACCTGCTAATTGGTGTCACAATAATGCAAATCATTTAGAGGCCCTAAAGTTAAACAGAATACAATTTAAGTTTTCTTTATTTTCTCAATAACAACTCTGTCCTTAGGTCACCGGGAGATGGCAGTGGCTCGGCTTGGATTTCAGAGGCCCGTTACCAAAGACCATGAATGGTGACCAGTTTCTATTGACCGTAACTGACTATCACTCTAAGTGGGTTGAAGCTTTCCCTGTGACGACCATGGTCAGTCATGAGGCAGCGGGAATCGTGTGTGATCTGTTTACTCAGTTTGGCTACCCGTTGGGTATTCTCTCGCGCCTGAGTAAAGACTCCATAAGAAAAGTGAGTACATATGACATACCCCTGTTTGGTAGATAGATAGATAGATAGATAGATAGATAGATAGATAGATACTTTATTGATCCCCAAGGGGAAATTCAAGGTCCCAGCAGCTTAAGACACCACATACAACATACAATACAATGTAAACAGGAAAATACAAAGCAAATCAACAAATCAACATGACTAAAGGAGCAGTAAAATACTATGGATAAGATGTGCATGAATGTACTGAGGAGGATTGGTACTGTGATGCAATATGAGGTGTGTGTCAAGTTGGTAGTGCAAATAAGTCCAACAATGCAACAGTGCAAGATTACATTCTAGTGACCAGCAATAGATATGTACAGTACAAAATGGTAACTTGAAGACATGGCACTGTAGATATCCCACTGACCCTAGCGGCTGATCTTTGCTCTTTTCAGTTAAACGGTATGATCCTCTATCAGTTGAAGAAGAGGAGCCGACCGCAATACGACAATGATTACATTGTGTACCACCGTCAAGCAGCATTCCTGGATCCTGTCACAGAGTTGCGTATCAACAGGTAAAAGAGACAAAAGAGTAGAAGAGCCAAGATGATTTATTCTACTCGTAGCACTGTCAGAATTGTACTTCATTCAGGAGGCAGCAAACTACAGTCTTCTCCCCAGTTATGCACCATATTACAATAATGTCTGAAAATGCTTCCATATTTGGTTTGCTCTATACACAATCAGTTGCTCCCATGGAAATCCTGGAAAGGTCATTTAATTTGTTGTATAGAACTAATACATTTAGTTGTGTTATTGTACTCCTTTGGTTGTGATACACACATGTCTGCGGTGTGATACACTTTCCAATTGAAGTGACACAGCCCTTCTTGCTAGAACTATTAGAAAAGGAATGTTTCCATTGTTTTCATTAACGTTTTAGTCATTACTTCTGCAGTAAAGTACACAATTGTTTTGTACTTTATGAAATGTAATTTATCTTCCTAGAATTGTTATTTAGAAATTAAATTGATGGGCTGTCTGGGTTTTATTTCTGTGAAGGTTTCATTTTTCAACTAAATGAAAGCTGACGTGTTCACTTTTGCTCAAGAATATGATATAATGTTTCTTTAACAGCATGGTGTCTGAACTCGTGAAGGAATACCCTGTTACCTGGAATGTGTCCTTGCCTGGTCGTGTTCTCCGCTTGTGTTGCACTGAGCATCCCAGTATTGGAAAGAGTCCTTTTGCTCGCATGTACCTCAAGGAACCCCAACCAGTCACCACACCCAGAGAGTTGCCGGTAAGAGAGTGTAGTGAGACAAAAATCTTATTAATGATTTAGCCACAGCATGAATTTTTGTGTCTGGAGTCATTCTCTTAAAGTCTGGGTGTTTTAATCTAGAATAAAAACTAGTGTTCTAGTGTGTAACTAAAGGCCTCCTAACTGTGTCAGAGTATCACAAGGTTACAGTTAAGCCCAAAATTATTAGCCCCCCTGAAATTTTGGAACATTACTCTAAAATTCTCCCTACATTTTTCATCCCTGATCAAATTTTAAAAATCAAACATTCGCCAGTGTTATTATGTAGAATCTGGTGCATTTTGGAGTGTTAATATATTATTAGGAATGCTTAATCTCAAATTGTGTGAAAAGTGGAGTGGTCAAAATTAATAGCCCCCATGTGATTTTTTTTGCTTTTAAACACACACGACCAACCTGTCACCTTTCAAACCACACCTTTGCAGTTAGTTAATGTCCAGACAACACCTGAACACCCAACCAGCATTGATTGTTTACCTAAAGACTTCAAGGAACAGGCCTACAGGCACTTGAACACCTGTCTGAGAGGGGACTGCCTTTACAGGCATACTGAAGATAAAGGAAATCTGTCTGGACCTCAGAAAGAACATCATTGAGGCCTATAATATGGAGAAAGGCTATACTGTAATTTCTAGATGCTTCACAGTCTGTAGAATAGCCATGCAAGGCATCATTACAAAGTACAAAGAGTTCCAAGTTTGTGCATAACAAACCTAAGTGTGGATGAAAATGCTAAATATCTCAATCTAGAGAGAAAAATCATCAGGGATGTTAGCAAGCAACCTTGCACATCCGCCAAAAATATAGTTGCTGACCTTGAGACCTCTGGGGTTAAAGTCTTGAGGAAGACAGTAGCGAGGGATTTTTATTGTGGAGGCCTCCAAGGTCATCGGCTGAGAAAAACCCCTTACTCCAAAAGGGGCGCTTCAAAGTCAGACTGAACTTTGCCCATGCACATTTAAAAGCTAAAAATGAGTTTTGGAAAACTGTCCTTTGGTCTGATGACATTAAACTGGAGCTGTTTGGGCACATGGATGTTGCCTATGTTTGGCAAAAAAAGGGAAGGCCTACAACCATAAAATACAGTTCCCACAGTGAAGCATGGTGGTAGGAGCATCATGTTTTGGGGCTGTTTTGCTGTCTCAGGCACAGGGAGCCTTGTTTGGGTGCATGGGATCATGAAAAAGAAAGATTATGTTGACCTTTTGAGGGATAACATCAAGACACCTGCTCTTAGTCTAGGCTTAGGTCACCACCAGGTCCTTCAGCATGATAATAACCCAAAGCATAGTGAAGAGTGGTCTAAAACGCCCTAAAGGATACCAAAATCAAGGTGCTGGAATAGCCTACACAGAGACCAGACCTAAACCACATTGAGAATCTGTGGCACGTGCTTAAAGCAAGAGTCCATACAAGAAAACCATGCAGTTTGAACGAGCTGGAGCTAAAGAGTGCTTAAGAGATATGTGCCAGCCTAGTAAAAGACTATTCAAAGAAGTTGTTGTCAGTTGAAGCAAAGAAAGGCTACACTATTGACTATTAATGGTCTGGGGGCTAATAATTTTGAACATGTCAATTCTTGCTTTTCTTGTCACAAATCAGAGCATGAGTAAACAATGATCATCAAACTTTGTGGGCATACCGTCTTTGCGCTTCTGTAATCATACAAACTAGGCACATTTTTGGAAATTGTCATTTTCATGTATAAACAAAGGATTATGTCTGAATTCATAAGGGGGGCTAATAATTTTGGGCTTAACTGTAGGTTGTAGCTGATCATGCTGATGTATGTTATTGGTTTTCCCAGTTTTCTCCAGCCGTCGTTGAAGATAGCTCCTTTGTGGTTGACTTGTCAGAAAAGTCAGAGGACAACCAAGGCCAGAGTGCAACATCTCAACGTGAGTTACATTTTCATCTTGGAAAATGTATATAATCTGTTGTTTAGTTTTATTGGTGTTTACAAATTAAGACATTAATCTCAAGAGACAATATTTGACTATAATTTTCACCCCTTAAAGCAGTTTTCATAATGACGTTCTTAAGTGTTCTATTACTCCATTAACTTAACGTGCTGTACTTGCTTCAGTGACTGATACTGCGGGATCTGAGGTGGTGGCTGGAGATGCACCTTTGAATGGAGAAGGATGCACGAATGGAGAGGGCTGTTCAAATGGAGAAGAGCAGTCAAGATGACGGCCAATATTGTGCATGACAATCTTAACACTCACTCACACTCACAACCGTGTTTGTGTGATGGCAGCCTTCTAGTTATATTACAGATGCTTTCCCAGAGACTCTACAGAGACTCCACAGAAATGTCCATTTTAAGTTAGCTTGTTGGTGTAGACGGAAACCTGCTCTTCAAATTTTGCCTGTTTAATACATTATCCGAATGAGATACCTGAGGGGACTGATAGAGTTTTGAGCTTGGTGGATGTTATTGAGGCTTCCCTTCTTATTTGATGTTGCTGAACTTCTTTTTTGAAGCTATTGCAATGGTTGTTTTCTGTTTTGTGGCTCAGCAGTCAAAAACACCTTTCTGTATATAATGTTGAGTTACTGAATGTAAATCAGAGCATTCTAAGGGTTTTACATTCTATGGAATGGCACATGCTGTTGTTGTGTTTGTATATTTTGTAAAGTAAAATATCTAAACAGAAATATATGATTTCTCCTTCATTACTATTTAGAATCTCATAGAATAGAATCTCACCATATGAAAAATAGCCATAGTCTCTATGGTATTCACATTTTAGCCTAATGCCACAAAGAATAATGAGCTGGAGCCATATTATCTCAAAACAAATTCACATAGTTTAGCCAAACATGGTCCAGTGTGTTATTATTAGCAAATAACAATATAGCACCAACAATATTAATTTAATAACTGACCATTTTTATCAGAGCTTCCCCTATTCTAAAGTGCAGAAACCGCCATTGGTCTAAAGGAACACTGATCTGTGATCCCATTGTCCTCATCCTTCCAAAGCATTCAGGAAACATTAAAGTTTGTGATTTGACCCAAAGGTTGTGGGAAGCAGGGGAGATAGCATGTTTCCAGTCTGAACTGCCAGGCGAAATCCAAATTCGCCGGCAGGTCAGGCAGGGTTCACTCAGCCTTGGAATTTCTAGAATATCATGGAATTTTGGTTTATTCCAGACATGGAAAGTCAGGGAATTTTTGGGATTAAGTCATGGAATATCATGGAATATCAGGGAATTTAGCTGTATCAGTTTAAAATGTACTTGCCAAAATACATAATACATATTTCCACACAGAATTGATATATCTGGTTATTCCCTTCACTGCTTGCTTGAGTAACTCAACTTTGATTATTTAATGCCATTTAATAAATGGTCAGTCTCAGTAGTAATGCTGTAAACAATGTACTAATCTAACAATTAACAGGACATTTCTTCCACAGTTTGATTTAAGATCTCTCTTTTGGAAAACACAAACAAATTACTGTTACATTCACTTTGCACAATAGTGAATTTACTGTACTTGTGACAAGTAATTTGAATTGAATTTTACTTGTGACAAGAGACTGTACACTAGGTGGCAGCAGTGTCCTCTAAATGTGTGTACTATACCTAATGAACAGCAGGCCTGCATTTGCTCTGTTAGACTTGGCAGAAAAATAACTTGATAAATGAATATCTATATATAATAGATTAATATCAATATTATATAGAATTACATGAATTGTAGAATTACAAAATACAATTTTAAAGAAACCTAAACCTATAAAACGATTGAGTAACACCAACCTTGAATCCTAAAAATAAAATGTTACAGAAGCTGTTAAACTGCCAGTTTGGCTTAGGCCTGATATGGTTAAGCATACTGAAGATGTCTGTCTTTGTTGCAAAATTAGGCCACATGTCAATTTTGGCTTATGTTGTAGGCCTATTAAACAGTTTTGAAATGTATGAGCTTTGAACAGCCCAGTTTATCAATCTAAACCAAGAACTATATCTATTGGTGGACAAAACCTAAGACAATTCTTATAGACCAAACTCCAAACTCCTACCCACCACCAAGTCAGAGTTTGAATAACATAGCCTATATTATACTTTAATGTGGAAAAACACATAGTTCAATGTCCTATGTTTTAATAATCATCATCATGTAATCATTTGAATAACAATTAAGCAACATGTGCTATGGTTAAATCACTGTATTTTGAATTTAGGCCCACTTCTTTGATTTGAAAGTCTACTGTATACATGCCCTGGGCAAGTATCTACATTGACTGTAGTTCTCGGTCAATGAGCTAAGTCATTGAGGATGTTGGGCTATATTTATTTTTTCTGCTGTGTGCAAGCTGTTTGATGGGAGGCTCCGTTGAAACCCCCGATTACCAACCCAGCTGTGCTCAAGCACTCTGAGGAATTTTCTACAAATCTTCGAGATCCATGGGAGATTGACTGCATATGCTCTCAAACGCTCACTGAGAGAGAGAGAGATCAGAGCCTCGGAGAATAATGTAACACTATAGCAGAAAAACATAGGCACACATGTTCAAGATGCCCAAAGGCTGGTGTACTTATTTCACACACTGTATAGCTCAGTAGTCTAGACACTGCTGTGCTGAGTTCAAAAGTCAAATGATGTAGTTGTTTTGAATTCCAACATTATTAAAAGGTGCATTAGATGTGAATGTGTTACTCGTGACTGACAGACCAACGCTCTGCACTGCTGTCTGTGCGCGAGCGGACGGATTGGCAATTGGCGTATGAGAAAAGTGAGAGCGACAGTCCTGGCGCGGCCTGCCTGCGGTCTGTGACATGTGACACGGAATCAACCATCACTTCTGTAATGATAGAGATTGACCGACGAACTTCCTCTTGTTCAATGCTCATCAAAATCAGACGCATGCTCCAGTCTGACAGAACGGGACGGTACAACACTTGCACGTCCCTGGGTTGACATGCACACAAGTAGACAGGTTTAGAACAAACACACTCAGACAGTGACAATTTTTCCATGGTCATTTATTTGAATTGTCTTAACAAAATAACTTTAAACATGCATTTAGGAATACTTAATCGAAAAAAGTGTTTCCAAAAATGGAAATATATTACACTGCTGGTGACTCCAGCTGTTGACATTAAGAAAAAAAAAAACTTCGAAAAATGGCATTACAAATTCGACATTCACACAAACACAGTTACATGATGATTTGCACAAGTATAGAGGCATCACTCCTCTTAAACAGAAAATGTGCGTGCGCACACACACGCACACGCACGCACACTCTCACACACACACACACACACACACACACACACACACACACACACACACACACACACACACACACACTTGCCCACGCATACAGACACATACGGGCAAATGGCACCCAGACTAATGAGAGTCAACAGGCCGGCTGAGTGAGAGATGCTTGATAAGTAACATGTCAGTGCTTAAATTTGAGTCATTCACTAACACCTTCACTCTCCTCCTTTCAAATCAGTCTTACATTTTGTTGGACTCCTCGCACAAGGACAACAAAAGAATAACTTCCGGTGATTTTATCTTCTTTACCATTTACCATTTGTAATTTTGTAAAGGCCATGGTTCTCTCTCTCTCTCTCCCACGTGTGCGCACACCCATGTTGAGACACACACACACACACACACACACACACACACACACACCCACCGCCTCTTTCAATCTGAGCAAGTACCATTGCGCACAGGGTTCATTGCTGTTTTAAAGTCCTGCTGAAACAGCCAGTCAGTTCTCCTTTGGGTAAACAGGACTGTGACTTGAACCAACGAGGAATCATTAAATAAAACAGTCATCTTAACCTAATCGGTTTACTACTGGTACAATATACACTGTATTTCTACAACACCTACATGAAGTTTGAGAATTTTCCTTACTGCAGTATGTCATTACCTAGTCTACAACTAAATATAAAAATAGTTTTTCTTACAATTTGGAAATGAAAGAAAGAAAAAATATATTAAAGATTTTATCCAAAGAAACAACTGATATGTTCATAATTGAAGTTTTTGATATAAAAAAAGTTCATAGAAAAAAACGTTAACTTGATTGGACAAAAACAATTAGGCAAATCCTGTTTGTCTCTTCAGCCATTCACATTGGCTTCACTGTATAGAAAAAACATTTTGACTCATAAAGGGATTAAATTCACAAATCTGTGTACTCTCTTGTCAGGTATCTATGGCATAAGTATTCGTTTGCTAAACCGCCAGAGTACATGGCTCTTGGTGGCATCATCAAAGCTATCAAAACAGTGTATGGTCTCCCACAGTCTTTGCAAACATGTTAATGCACAGTTAAATACAATAGAAAGGCATACCTGTTTCACCTGTCTTATACTCAGACACATGGCACTGGCAAAGTACAGTATTCAAAGGAGGAAGACTCTGAGCCACTGTGCATTAGGTAGACATAGAGAGAAGAGCAGGATCGTGGGAATTTTTCTGGAAATACCTGGATTGGCTGGAATGCAACTGAATCTAATCTAAAATCACACAACACTGGATGGGTTTAGCATTAAGTTCAAGTGCTGGTGATTTCACCCCCCACTCCCCTCAAAATGCTAGATTTCATACATACTCTGTCATTTTCTTACTGACTTGTATTAAATAACCGTAATCGTACTTTGAAAAAAAAAAAGTTAATAGAAGCAGAACGCATTGAAACTACATCCGACCACATTCTATCCTACAAAAAGCTCCTGGATGGGCTTTCATATGGCTCAGGATCTCATTTGTCCTGGTGTCCTGGGTCCAATTTGCAGGTAACCCTTTCAGTTCCACATAACCCCCCTGAAATGTAGGTGGCACCTTCAAATCAGATTGTGCTTCTGTGTCACCCCAGAAGGGACGGCAGGGGAAAAGGAACCGACAGCATTGCATCGGGAATCTCTTGGGATTGGACAACTCATCATGGAAGACAGTGTCTTAACCAGGTCCGGAATGTCACTGACTAAAGAATTTGGAATTCAGTGTGTGTTGGGAAGGGCACATGACTCCAAATCAAACAGGGGGCTTTGATCTGCTGCGTAGGGCAGCTAGCCAGCCAGCCAGCCAGCCAGCCAGTCTGTCAGTCAGTCAGTCAGTCGACTTTGGGATTGGCATGTCTGAGCTTCTGGCACGGCTGGGTGCTGTGCAAGGAGCGAAACGAGAGTTTCCGGCGAGTTCTCAAACACAATGCGAGCCATACGGGGTTCTGTAGGACTCCCCTAGAGGAAGACAAAGGTGCATTAATTCGTCATGAGCTTCCATGCTACAGCGTTGAGGTGGACAGATGGCAGGCCTGCCAGCTCTTTTGGCATGTGCCAGTCAGTGTGCGAGGCAGAAGCATTCGGGATGATGAAATCTCCCAGAAATCCCCTCTCTCTCTCTCCTGCAGAGGGCAAGGGAACTCTGAAGGCACTAAGAGGGTGTGTCCAAGCACCATCCCTTCCCCTCACTCTAATTAGCATATGTACCTGTGTGTGTATATCTGTGTGTGTGTGTGTGTGTGTGTGTGTGTATATGTGTAGAATAATGCATATATATAAACTTGTTTATTCGTATTATCTATATATTATAAGTGTAGTGTAGTGTAATGTATCAGATCCACACAGATGGCTTGCCCTCTCCTGATTTGCTGCTGCTGTTGCTACTGCTCCCTCCCCCACTCCCCGCGCTGCCTCCTCCCCTCCCAGACTTGGCCCGGTGGTGGTGCCTGCGCTCCCTCTGTGCGGGGGTGATGTTGCTCTGCGGCTTGTCGTCCTCGTCGGCGCCGCCGCCGCCGCCGCCGCCTCCGCCGCGGTGCGTGGTGTTGTCGTCCTGCTGGTGGCCGCCGTGGTGCTGGCTGTAGGCCTGGATGGCGGCCTCCAGCTGGTCGTGCGCCTGCTGGATGATGACGTCCTTGTTGTTGAGGGGCGGCGCGCGCGGCTCGGCGCCCGTGGGGAAGTTGTCCTCGTTGGAGCCGTACTGCTGCTGCTCCTGCGCGATGTTCTCGCGGTTCTGCTTGCAGGCCATCTTGGCGTTGCTCAGGTCCGTGTAGGGCATGGCCTCGGGCTTGACCACGATGTTGTAGCCCGGCGGCGCCGACGGCGTGTTCCAGGAGAACGGGTAGCCCACGTAGTCGGCGCCGCCCGCTCCCCCGACGCCGCCGGCGCCCTCGCCCTCGCTGAGCGGCCCGCCGGCGCCCCCGACGCCAACGGACACGCCGGCCGTCGCCAGCAGCCCCAGCTGGTACTCGTCGTCGGGCGGCGCGGCCCTCCGGCGACGGATGATGTCCGTGATGGTGCCGACGCCCAGGTGCAGCATCTCCCAGATGTTGAGCGTGAGGCAGAGGCACGTGACGCCGTACATGATGCGCAGGAAGATGGTCTTCTCCGTGGGCCGCGACACGAAGCAGTCCACGTTGTGCGGGCACGGCTTGCCCGAGCACACGAACACCGGCGCCACGCGGAAGCCGTACAGCAGGTACTGGCCCGCCAGGAAGCCGGCCTCCAGCGCCGTGCGCGTCACCAGCTGCAGCACGTAGATGCGCATGAGGCCGTCGTCGCGGATGCGCCGCCGCCCGTCGTGCCGCGTCTTGGGCTTGGGCCGCGGCGGCATGAGGTCTCGCCGCGGCGGCTCCGGCTCGGGCACCTCGTAGATCATCGGGTCGTCCTCCTGCTCCTCCTCGCCTTCCTCCATCCCGCTCCGGGTGTTGCGCGCCCCGAAGTACATCTTCCTGGGCCGGCGGTGCGTGTAGCCGCCGCCGCCCCCGGTGCTCGTCCCGGTGCCCCCTGACACTCCGGACCCTCCGCCCCGTATGTCCTCCATCTTGGCGATCTTGTTGGCGGCGTAGCCCATGTACATGAGCGAAGGCATGGCGGACAGGATGATCTGGAAGACCCAGAAGCGCACGTGCGAGAGGGGTGCAAAGGCGTCGTAGCAGACATTCTCACAGCCCGGCTGGCCCGAGTTGCACACGAACTTGCTCTGCTCGTCGTAGTAGATGCTCTCGCCGCCCACGGCCGTCAGCACGATGCGGAAGACGATGAGGACGGTGAGCCACAGCTTCCCCACGAAGGTGGAGTGGTTCTGGATCTCCTCCAGCAAGCGCGTCAGGAAGCTCCAGCTCATGATGTCAGAGGACAACGGGGCAGACAGTGTCTCAGAGGGCCGGTATCACAGACTCTACAGAGGGAGAGGGAGAGAGTGGAATTTTGTATGTTTAATAAAGGCAGATATCCCAAGTTCAACAGAGGATTAGAGAGAGGGATGCAAGATTTTTGACCAACCCCAGTAATTAAAAAAGAAATTAGACTTAAGTTTGCAGAAGCTTTTCAAATTGAAACTACATTCAGTGTACATCTAGCAAATGTACACTTAGATACTCACAGATATGAGAGCTGGCATCGCACAGTAGCAAATTCACTATCATAGACCTAAAATAAAACTGTCTAGTTTTCTCAAAAGGTTTCCAAAAATCATAAATGTGACCAAAAGAAACTCATTATTTCTAGAAGTAACAGCTGCAAATGATTAACTCTAAATAGCTAAATAGGAATATAGAAAGTTGACTTGTAAGGCACGTCAAAATATTACGAGGAAGTTAAGAGTCCTGCAATAACAAGATTGTTAAGAGTCCTGCAAGGTTAAATTATTTGAATGCACAAAGCAATGAGGGATATTGACAACATTAATAGAAAAAAATTAAATTATTAAAATTTCAGTATCTTGTAGACTGGACACATATTGGAAATTCAAATATCTACTAATATTTCTTTAAAAATGATATTCATCTTGTGTTTATAACTTGCGTTTATAAAAGGTTTATAACCATTTTGCATGCACACTTGTTAATATGTCATTTAAAATAATCTTCTTCATGTTATCTCCTAGAAGAGTCTATTCACACAGTGTAGTCACACATTGTTTGT
Source organism: Sardina pilchardus (assembly GCF_963854185.1). NCBI lineage: Eukaryota > Metazoa > Chordata > Actinopteri > Clupeiformes > Clupeidae > Sardina > Sardina pilchardus. The sequence continues at coordinate 12,126,920 of NC_084996.1, read as the reverse complement.
TCATTAAGATCAAGATTTAAATGTGCTATTGTACATTATTGTTATTGTCATTTAAGTGCTTAAAAAATTTAGCCTTGGAACATGTCATCTTCAGTATAGCTTCAAATTAATGTAGTATTATGTAACGCTCCTGTTAATCTGTGCCTTGATGATTTGAATTTTATACTATCTGTACTTGAGAAGACATTTCACCACAGGCCACATGGATCAGAAACATTTGCTGTTCATGCCTTTAAGAGAGAGAGAGAGAGCGAGAGAGAGAGCGGGACAGTGACAAAGAATGAGGGAGAGGGAGAGAGGGAGAAAGAGGGGTAAAGGAAAGAGGGGAAAGGAGCAAGGGGGGGGGAGGAGATAAGAACGCCACACAGTGAAGGGAGTGGGGGCGTAAAATCAGAAAAAGCAGGAAAGAGTAGGAGTCCCCTTAACTGTGGAGAATGGAAGCCCCAAAGAGGGAGCATATCTTATCAGAGAAAGCCGATTATAAAGTTGGAGAATTTTATCACAAAGATGCAAGAATATGCACACACACATGTACAGTACACACACACACACACACACACACACACACACACACACTTTTTCCGCTAAGTGCCACTATCAGTAAAATACACAGCAAAACATCAGGGTCTATGGCAGGATTTCACACTTCATTGTTAGGGGATGTTTAATTGTGTGTGAGTATTTGATGCTTTGTGTGTAGGAGTCGAATTGTGATATTCAAATGTCTGTGAATGTTTCCAAAAAACAAATCACAGTCACAGTAGTGTGGGTTTTTCCTGGAGGGTAGTGGCAAAGCATGTTCTGAAGAGTCACAGAAGTGGTGTGTGTATGTATTTCTGTGTGTGCGTGTGTGTTTGTGTGTATGTGTGTGTGTGTGTGTGTGTGTGTGTGTGTGTGTGTGTGTGTGTGTGTGTGCGCTTGGGTTCTCTGGTCTTTGTCTGCTGGTTTCTGTGTTTGGCTTGGTGTTTGAACTTCTGCTCAATAAAACATGTGCACTATTACTTTGACCATATAAGGTTGTGCCGGAGCCATAGGAGGCAAACACAGGAATGCGTGTGTGCGTGTGTGTGTGCGTGTGTATGTGCGTATGTGTGTGTGTTTCAGTGACTCTCTACATAAACATCACTATTACAGCAATACTCAACTGCCATACCTGAAATAACACTCACAGACAAACACAAAAACACACTGTCTGGCTATATTAGAGCACACATTTATGTGAGTGTCTGTTGATAAGTGTTATAGCGAGTTAAATCCCTAGTGCAACCTTCCCCTATCTGGCTGCCTGGCAGCCAGTTTTAAGTATTCTCTATACGGTCAGTCAAAGGCCTTTGTAAAAGCATGGAGCTTTCCTAACACAACCTGCCCAGGAGAGGACCCCCAGTCAGGGCATACTGCAGCAGAGGTCCCCCCCATCACCGCATTTAACCACAAGAGCGCGTTACCCTGGGCACCTTTCCAATCCAATCTGTGTTTCTGTGTGCTAGTGGGGAATGGACCCGAGGGATGGAACCTACAAAGTGAGTCATGCCATGCACGCACGCATTCACCAACACACACACACACACACACACACACATACACATACACACACAAACACAGAGACCGTCTAGCACTCTCTGCAACACACACACACACACTCACACACACACACACATCTATGCATATTGTGAATATTCTCACCTAACATCAAACTCATTATGACTTGCCAGCCCACAGTGAAGTTAGACTACACAATTCCATTAGAGGTCAAAAGTCACCGATAGGCAAACCCCTGAAATAAAACATTTGTATCGTACAAAGTCTCCCTCTCACTCACTGTCACACACACACACACACACACACACACACACACACACACACATACACAAAATGACCGTGGAACCGTGCTGCATGTCCAACACCTAAGGACCTATTTGAGTGTTCATCAGCATTGTTTATGACACTGATGCCTATTAGTCATCAAGTGTCAGAGTTTATACATCACTGTCAACGAGTGGCCACTGAGCCCTCGCAGGATGCCAGGAAGCATCTCGCAGGCTGATGCTGTGACTGAGGTTGAGGTTGAGGTTGAGGATGAGACTCAAGCAAACTCCACTGTGCCTCTTAATTGTGATTAACAGCCCATGTGTGTGTGTATGTCGATGCTGGAGACACGCACGTGTCTGTGTGTTAGTGCGAGATCTCTGGTGGACAGTGAGGATGACGATATAGACGTTATAGCATCAGCCACCTCACGTGATGTAGAGAAACGCACAGAGCGGCGTGCAGTGATGTATATGTGTGTTCGTGCTCGTTTAGTAAGCACATTGGGAGGCACGACCGTCCGCGGACACACGCAGATATGAACTCTTCTACTCAGTGTGGACATGTGCACACGCAGGCCAGGCACACACACACACACACACACACACACATACCCTTTGTCTCTCTCGCTCTCTCTCTCATACATACACACACACACACACACACACACACACACACACACACACAGACTTTCCCATCTCTCTGTTACTTTTTCATACCCAAGAGGAAAGAGTTTTTGTTTTGTCTTAAGTTTCCATCTGGCACACAGTCACACAAACAAACACACACACACAAACAAACACACACACACACACACACACGCAAACACAAGGACATTATCATTCCATTTATGCTCATTAGGCCGTGGCCTGTGGCCTCTGTGTGTTTGTGTGTGTAACGATTATGAATGAAGATGTGGTCTAAGTGACATGATTTAACACAAGAACAACTATTCAAATATAATCGTAAACACACAAACAAGTACACACATGCAAACAGACGGCAAAGCAAAAACGTGTGTATGCACACACACACACACACACACACACATTCTGATGTATACACATAGAGACATGTAGACCTATAAACACACACACACACAGACACTCACAATGTGCACACTTACATACACAGACACACAGTGTTATCTCACACACGGCATCTGCCCCACGGGTAGGGAAGGATGGCAGTTGGGGGCACAGGCTCAGCGCAACGTCCTTGTGTCAGTGTCAATGCCAACCTGCTCTGATCTGCACCCTCTCCCCCTCCTTCCCTCTCTCTCTGACTTTCTCCTTCTCTGTCTGTCTTTTGCCCTGTGTCCCTCCGTGACTATCCTTGTCTCTCTCTTTCTTTCTCTCTCTTTTTCTCTCTCTCTCTCTCTTTCTTTCTTTCTGCCCCTTCATCCCTTCCCCCGCCCCTCACTCTTCTTCTTCTTCTCCTCTCTCTTTCTCTTCACAATTCTCACTCCATTTCTTCTCTGTTCTTCCCCTTTTCTTACTCACATGCTTTCTCTCCGCTGAAAAGGCTTCACTAATGATGCACAAAGCATATAAACTATGTGTGTGTGTCTGTGTGTGCGCGCGCACACACACACAGACACACACACACACACACACACACACACACACACACACACACATACTGACCGAGCCTCAGTAATTCTTTTGAGAGGGCTGGAGGCCATGCAAAGGAAATATCCGTGTGTTTGGGAAAAGCCATCTATAAATAGGGCGTGAAACTCCTGACCTTTTTAAGGGGGAAACCAAAACACCACTCCAACAAAATGCGAACAGCATGTTCACACTGTGTACACTGTACACTTTGAGTAGATGTGTTTAGAGAGAGGGGGAAGAGAGAGAGGGAGAGAATGAGGGCAGGATGAAGTCAACATGTGAAATGTGCAGTTATGTCTGGGTGCACTCTTGTCTACAACAAAATGTCAATGTACAACACATTTAGTCTCTTGCAGTGAATCATGGTGGACAGAAAAATTACTGCGTCTAATAATGTATGCTCATATCGTCTGACATCTATTCAGCCTACACTTGTAAACACCTCTAGAAGAACAGACAAGGATTAGTGAGACAAACATACATCAAAAACATTAGCGACAGGCCACTATCAACAAAACAGCACTCTTTGGAACCTTATTTAACCACACACACACACACACACACACACACATACATACACACACACACAGACACACCTGCTTTTGCACTGCATTTTACTCACACACACTCAAAGGATCTGCCTGTCTGTCCCCATGCTTTGTGTCTGGGTCTTCCCTCTCCATATTCCATTGTTCATCCCTCTCTTCTCTTCTCTTCTTCCTCTTTCCTTTCTTCTCTCTTCCGTTTCCTTTGGAAATCAACTTCACCTTTGTTGGCATAACAATAACACTTGCTGAAAATCAACTACTTAAAAACAGCGCACACAAAGGCATACACATGTGCACATATTCACACACTCCGGCAGCCATCCCTGAGTAGGTGTCTCTACATGAATGAGTGTGTATGTGAGAGAGAGAGAGAGAGAGAGAGAGAGAGAGAGAGAAAGAAAAAGATAGAAAGAGAGAGAGAGATTCTCTGTCTGTGGTACACACACAATGGTCCCCACTTACCCCTTATCCCCAAAAACTGGGTCAGTGCAGGGGGAGATGAGGTATGTGGGTGTGCACAACATTTTTGGGGTGGTGTATGAATGTGTGAGAGAGTGATTGTGTGTGTGTGTGTGTGTGTGTGTGTGTGTGTGTGTGAGAGAGAGAGAGAGAGAGAGAGAGCTATTAGGAGGGGGTTTAATACCCCTACAGAAGGATTGGGGGAGGTGGGAATGAAAGGGAGGAGAGAAGCTGACTGGGTGTGTGTGTGTGTGAGAGAGAGAGAGAGAGAGGAAGGGGGTGAAAAAGGGGGATGGGAGGGCCAATCAGGATGAAATGGAGACAGTGGGGAATCCATACATCCTCTGTGTCTCACACACCCAAACTCGCACACACACCAACATATGGTAAAACACACACATTCATATTTATATCCTTATGAAGACACAAATACACATTTGTGTTTACACACATGCATACGCACACACACACACACACACACACACACACACACACACACACACACACACAGACAGGGGTACACAGACTTAGCTAATATCCTCCTCAGCCGTCTCCCTCGTCCCCCCTCCCCCTCTCCCTTTCCCCATCAGCTTGCGCTGCTCGGAGGAATGAAGCCTTTTTAAATTTTTTTGGTTTTGTGTTCATCTGCCCATCTTTGGTCATGGTTAAAATGAGAGCTTAAAGCTATTAGAGCAATCTCTCTCTCTCTCTCTCTCTCTCTCACTCCCTCGCTTCTCACTCTCCATCTCTCTCTCTCTGTCTCTAATCTCTCCCGTCCGATTAGTATCTCTCATAACTAAAGCCCCGCTGCCAAAAAGATTTTAAAGTCAATGGTTCAAATCTCATTTAGATTCTCCACACATCTCACAGCATGCAAATGCCTAAATGCCCTCACACCCTTACACTGGCGCAACACCACTCCCAGTCCCGGCTCCAGCCACAGGCTCCTCTGCTACAGTGCAGCACAGCAAATCACTGGATAAGTGACATTTAATTTACACCTCAAGATTCACCAGTGATGCTGGTGATTGACAGCCATTGTGAGCAAATGTCTGAAACAGGTGCACTGTGATAAACACGTCAGTGATGAATAAATAGCTTTCTAAGCCTGGGCATGGTTTTGCCATTTTCTTAGAGAGTCTTATAGACACAGTCCATATGCTATTAAATATGTTGTCCTTCAGAAAAACCCAGTGAATGTGTGCATGATGATGATTTCTCGTTTTTAATAATGACATTCCCATGGTGTCTCTGTCTTTAATTAGAGAAGGTCTCTCCACTAATTAGCTTTCCGATTTGTAGGCATGGATATTGAAATAAACGGCATATGTTGTAGTGCAACAGCAATTATTGCACTTCAACAGCATACTCTGTTGAAAATTTCCATATGGCGAATATGATATGATATTCATGTAGCCTAATTTAGTTATAACAGGATATCAGTTTGAAATACAAGTCAATAAGTGTAAGATTAGTATCTGCCCTTATTATACGGCTCTTCACAATGCAAGTAGAACGCTCCATTGACTTGAATGGGATTTCCCAAAGCTCCACTTTGCGTCGGGATCTGGTCCGCCCTGTCGGTACTTATTTTCCCGATAATGACCAGCGTTCTATACATTATCCCTTACATAATGAGGAATTGTACATTAAAACATTGCTAATCTCGCACCTTTTAAAACTGAAATTAGCTTGCACCAAACGCAGAGCTTAATCATGCCTAATGTCAAGGTGTTTTAATCAGTGAGCAATCTTAACCCACGTCTTTCATAAATCCATAAAATTTTAACTAAGCCTGAACTGCAGATCTCTTACACAAAAATCACTTGTAGTGTACTTAGAGAAACAAATCTGACACATGCTTTAGCGACTAGAGGGGATCATTTATTGATGAAGCTTATGATCTCATGACTAGGTGATGATTTATGTATCAAAAGGGCATGTGGGAGCACTGAAGTATCTGAAGCCCT